>NC_133743.1:225000-270000 GCF_048934315.1 Petromyzon marinus
TTTAGTTTATATGATTACAATACCACCTCCCCCCTCCTCAGCCTCAAATCACTGCACCTGAATGAGTTAAATGATGACGTCACCCTGCTGCTGGTCTATTTAAGACCGGGAGCAAGTGGAGAGGGCTTTACCATTCTGGCGGCGAATTGCCCGATGATGCTGGATGTAAATCACCAGCGAAACGTCGCAGTACAACTCAAACTGTAAACGTTGTGGATTCACTCTTCGACACACCGGTGGGCTAAAGTAGTGAACTATTTTGTCTTTTGTCAACGTGACACTTTTTTTTTGCTGATTGACCGTGTCGGGTGGTGGAGGGTTACGACACATTTATAAATAAACGCGATCTAACCCAACAAAAACCTTTATCATGAATAATATTGGTCGCGAAAGCCTACTACGTGTTAAAATGTTTTAGCTTGTGTGTTCACTACAAAGTTTACGTGGGCTAATGCAGTGACATTATTCCTGGCAAAAAAGTTTTCTGTTTGGTGGTTTTTTAACATCTCAACGCAGTCGTTTTATTGCCAGACAGGGTCAAACGTATTCTTGTATTTTGCTAGTGGCAAGGAAGTTCCCGTGAATCAGCTGCTTTCACCCCGAGCTCTCAATTCCATTGATAGTGGCATTGTCTTTGTGCTGGTCGCCTTTTTGGCGTCCTCTGATCTAGCGCCGTTTGCGACTAGGCTCTAAAAGAAAGCCGTCTCTGGTGACGTGGACCAATCAGTTTCGGAGACAACGCGTCATCATCATCATCATCATACACTACCAGAGCATGTTCACCACAAGCATACGTGGCTAATGCAGCACGTGATTCCTTGCAGCACGTCTCTGTTTGGTGTTTTAACATCTTATCGCAACCGCAGCTGCATTGCCGGGAAGGGTCAAACCCACGCTTTACGTTGAGCAGAGCTCCCGTTACGACCGCAAACCCTTCAAAACTGTGAGGACGAGCGAGCGTCAAAGATTCGGCACGAATGACCTCGTCGTGAGAGAAACCACGAAGGGTTCGTGACCATACGGATAAAAGATTGCTTGTGTTGCAGTCGAAACGTCGTGAAAATTTTCTTGTTATATATTTTTATGATTTCATTGTTTCCCTTCTACGTGGTGACTTTACCGAAAGAACCAAGTATAATAATTTTATTGTTTCATATTTTTATTATTTTATTGTTTCCCTTCTATACGTGGTGACTTTACCGAAAGAACCAAGAATAATAATTTTATTGTTTTATATTTTTAATATTTTATTGTTTCCCTTCTACGTGGTGACTTTACCGAAAGAACCAAGTATAATAATTTTGTTTCATATTTTTATTATTTTATTGTTTCCCTTCTACGTGGTGACTTTACCGAAAGAACCAAGAATAATAATTTTATTGTTTTATATTTTTATTATTTTATTGTTTCCCTATCTAACGTGGTGACTTTACCGAAAGAACCAAGAACAATAATTTTATTGTTTCATATTTTTATTATTTTATCGTTTCCCTTCTATATGTGGTGACTTTACCGAAAGAACCAAGAATAATAATTTTATTGTTTTATATTTTTTATTATTTGATTGCTTCCCTTCTATACGTAGTGACTTTACCGAAAGAACCAAGAATAATAATTTTATCGTTTCATATTTTTGTTATTTTATTGTTTCACTATCTAACGTGGTGGTGACTTTACCCAAAGAACCAAGAATAATAATTTTATTGTTTTATATTTTTATTATTTTATTGTTTCACTATCTAACGTGGTGGTGACTTTACCCAAAGAACCAAGAATAATAATTTTATTGTTTTATATTTTTATTATTTTATTGTTTCCTTATCTAACGTGGTGGTGACTTTACCGAAAGAACCAAGAATATGGATGACATTGGTGGGGAAAGCCTACTATATGTGAAACCGACGTTCGCACTTACGCCCCCTCTAGCATGAGCACACGTGTACGTTGTGTTGAACCTCCACCGCCGTCGTGTACGAGGGACATCCGTGCTCATCGGCGGAGCGGACTCTTAACAGCCCGAAGCGTTTCGTGACGCGTGGTTGCGAACCTGTGGGCCAGAGTGAGTGCACCTATCCATCCCCTCCCTTCCCCCCACAACCGCCGCTTACCTGAACGTCTGGAAGCGAAGGATCACGGCCGTACCCGGCCCGCCGGTTATGGTCCAGAGGCAGTCACCGACGTTGGGCCTCGCGAGCAAATCGGCGAAGCGGACGGTGCCGCTCGCGCCGGATGGGTTGATGCGACAGACTCCGCCTAGGGCATCGCGGGCCACTCTTTAGTTACTTTCACCGGACGAATCGTCAAAGGGGGGGAGCGGGGCGGGGAGGCGGAGGATGACCATCGGAGTCACCAAGAGATGTGTTGATGCTACACACTATACGCTGCTATACACCGCGCTACAATGTACACGTCAGTAATATACGCTACACTATACACTACACTGTACACTACACTATACACTATACACTACACTACTATACACTACACTATACAATGGACTACTATACACTACACTACTATACACTACACTACTATACACTACACTATACACTACACTACTATACACTACACTATACACTACACTATACACTACACTACTATACACTACACTATACACTACACTACTATACACTACACTATACACTACACTACTATACACTGCACTATACACTACACTATACACCACACTACTATACACTTCACTATACACTACACACTATACACTACACTATACACTACACTACTATACACTACACTATACACTACACTATAAACTACACTACTATACACTACACTATACACTACACTATACACTACACTATACACCACACTACTATACACTACACTACTATACACTACACTACTATACACTACACTATACATCACACTACTATACACTACACTATACACTACACTATACACTACACTATACACTACACTACTATACACCACCCTACACTTTACACTACACTATACATCCCACTACTATACACTACACCACACTACTATACACCACACTACTATACACCACCCTACACTTTACACTACACTACTATACACCACCCTACACTTTACACTACACTATAAACTACACTACAGAGGGAGAGAGCGACGGGCTCTGTGTGTGGTTCGGTCGTGCGGGAGAGGCGACAGGGACATGGCGTGGGTTGGAGGCTGGCGAGCGATGCGAGTTGATGGAAAGGGGATCGCGAGGAAGAAAGGCAGAAGAAGAGGTGCGGGAGGGGGGGGGGCGATGTAGTGGTGTGATCTGGTGGGTGTGATGTAGTGGTGTGATTTGGTGGGTGCGATGTGGTGGTGTGATGTGGTGGTGTGATGTAGTGGTGTGATGTAGTGGTGTGATGTAGTGGGTGTGATGTGGTGGTGTGATGTAGTGGTGTGATGTAGTGGTGTGATGTGGTGGGTGTGATGTGGTGGTGTGATGGTGTGATGTAGTGGTGTGATGTGGTGGGTGTGGTGTGGTGGTGTGGTGTGGTGGTGTGATGTGGTGTGATGTGGTGGTGTGATGTGGTGGTGTGGTGTGGTGGGTGTGGTGTAGTGGGTGTGAAGTGGTGGTGTGATGTAGTGGTGTGACGTGGTGGTGCGATGTGGTGGGTGTGATGTAGTGGTGTGATGTAGTGGTGTGATGTGGTGGTGTGATGTGGTGTGATGTAGTGGTGGTGGTGTGATGTGGTGGGTGTGATGTGGTGGGTGTGATGTGGTGGATGTGGTGTGGTGGATGTGATGTAGTGGTGGTGGTGTGATGTGGTGGGTGTGATGTGGTGGTGTGATGTAGTGGTGTGATGTGGTGGTGTGATGTAGTGGTGTGATGTGGTGGTGTGATGTAGTGGTGTGATGTAGTGGTGTGATGTGGTGGGTGTGATGTGGTGGTGTGATGGTGTGATGTAGTGGTGTGATGTGGTGGGTGTGGTGTGGTGGTGTGGTGTGGTGGTGTGATGTGGTGGTGTGATGTGGTGTGATGTGGTGGTGTGATGTAGTGGTGTGATGTAGTGGTGTAATATGGTGGGTGTGATGTAGTGGTGTGATGTGGTGGGTGTGATGCAGTGGTGTGATGTGGTGGGTGCGATGTGGTGGTGCGTGTAAGAGCCAAAAGACAGAAAGTGAGTGTATTATTTCTGTGTATACATTTGATGTACATCCGTCACACCTTTGTTGACGGACTGGTTATATTTCATTTGGAATATCCCAACTGTGTAGAAACCCCCCTGCGGTTAGACGCTCCGTTGGTTGAACCCAAGACGTCACTTCCGGTTTGTACAGTATAAACGGGGAGCTACAAGAAGGGCCGTGGTGAGCGAGTGGATGCAGTCTTTTGACCGTGCCACGAGGTGGCACAGTACGTGAACAGGCGATGATTTAACTTTAGAAAACGCTCGTTTTTGTGCAACTAAGCAATAAGGAAACAGTTTGACTTAAGACACCTCAAACACGCGTCAGGCTTTTTTGCTCCCACAAGTTAAGGCGTAGCTTATTTTTTTTGGTTCAGGAAAGCTGCGTCTACAGTGTGATGTGGTGGTGGTGTGATGTGGTGGGTGTGATGTGGTGGGTGTGATGTGGTGGTGTGATGTGGTGAGTGCGATGTGGTGGTGGTGTGATGTGGTGGTGTGATGTAGTGGTGTGATGTGGTATGGTGTGATGTGGTGAGTGCGATGTGGTGAGTGCGATGCGGTGGTGTGATGTAGTGGTGTGATGTGGTGAGTGCGATGCGGTGGTGCGATGTGGTGGGTGTGATGTGGTGGTGTTATGTAGTGGTGTGATGTGGTGGGTGCGATGTGGTGGGTGCGATGTGGTGGGTGTGTTGTGGTGGGTGTGATGTGCTGGGTGTGATGTGGTGGTGTGATGTGGTGGGTGTGATGTGGTGGGTGTGATGTGGTGGTGTGATGTGGTGGGTGTGATGTGGTGGGTGTGATGTGGTGGTGTGATGTGGTGGGTGTGATGTGGTGGTGTGATGTGGTGGGTGTGATGTGGTGAGTGCGATGCGGTGGTGCGATGTGGTGGGTGTGATGTGGTGGTGTGATGTAGTGGTGTGATGTGGTGGGTGCGATGTGGTGGGTGCGATGTGGTAGGTGTGTTGTAGTGGTGTGATGTGGTGAGTGTGATGTGGTGAGTGCGATGTGGTGAGTGCGATGCGGTGGTGTGATGTAGTGGTGTGATGTGGTGAGTGCGATGTGGTGGTGTGATGTAGTGGGTGTGATGTGGTGGTGTGATGTAGTGGTGGTGGTGTGATGTGGTGGTGTGATGTGGTAGGTGTGATGTGGTGGGTGTGATGTGGTGGATGTGATGTGGTGGGTGTGATGTGGTGGGTGTGATGTGGTGGTGTGATGTGGTGGTGTGATGTGGTGGTGCGATGTGGTGGGTGTGATGTGGTGGTGTGATGTAGTGGTGTGATGTGGTGGGTGTAATGTGGTGGATGTGATGTGGTGGTGTGATGTGGTGTGATGTGGTGGGTGTGATGTGGTGTGATGTAGTGGTGTGATGTGGGTGTGATGTAGTGGTATGGTGTAGTGGGTGTGATGTGGTGGTGGTGGTGGTGGTGAACCAAGGAGCGGAAAGAGATAGCGCAGGAACAGGGCGGCGTGGAGGTCGGCAAGGAGAGCGGAGGAACGCCCCCACGTGGAGTGGGACAAACGCGTGGAGGAAGAAGAGAAGTCTGTGGGTCTCTGTGGAAGTCTGTGGGTCACTGTGGACGTCCATGGGTATCTGTATATCTCTGGGGCTCTTTGTAGGTCCATGGGCCTCTGTATTAGTCTGTGGGTATCTGTACGAGTCTGTGCATCTCAGTGGACGTCCATGGGTGTCTGTACATCTCTTGGTCTCTTTGGAAGTCTATGGGTCTCTGTAGGAGTCTGTTGGGTATCTGTGGGAGTCTGTGGGTCTCTGTGGAAGTCCATGGGTATCTGTATATCTCTGGGTCTCTTGGTAGGTCCATGGGTCCCTGTATTAGTCTGTGGGTATCTGTACGAGTCTGTGGGTCTCAGTGGAAGTCCATTGGTATCTGTATATCTCTGGGTCTCTTGGTAGGTCCATGGGTCTCTGTGAGAGTCTGTGGGTATCTGTGGGAGTCTGTGGGTCACTGTGGACGTCCATGGGTATCTGTACATCTCTTGGTCTCTTTGTAAGTCTATGGGTCTCTGTAGGAGTCTGTGGGTATCTGTGGGAGTCTGTGCATCTCTGTGGAAGTCCATGGGTATCTGTATATCTCTGGGTCTCTTTGTAGGTCCATGGGTCCCTGTATTAGTATGTGGGTATCTGTACGAGTTTGTGCGTCTCAGTGGAAGTCCATGGGTATCTGTACATCTCTTGGTCTCTTTGTAAGTCTATTGGTCTCTGTAGGAGTCTGTGGGTATCTGTGGGAGTCTGTGGGTCACTGTGGACGTCCATGGGTATCTGTACATCTCTTGGTCTCTTTGTAAGTCTATGGATCTCCGTAGGAGTCTGTGGGTATCTGTGGGAGTCTGAGGGTCACTGTTCACGTCCATGGGTATCTGTACATCTCTTGGTCTCTTTGTAAGTCTATGGGTCTCTGTAGGAGTCTGTGGGTATCTGTGGGAGTCTATGGGTCACTGTGGACGTCCATGGGTATCTGTACATCTCTGGGTCTCCATGCGAGGCCATAACGGGAGAAGCCGCTGTCAATTAAATACTCAATCCAAGTGGATGAGTCACAGCGGACGCCGCCACTGCCCAGCCCACAACTTGAGTTGTGCACAGACTCAGCCCATCCACCAGGGGGGGAGGAGCTGTAATGGCACAGGCATCGTGACGTCTTCACACCACGGTAACAGGAAGCCAATCAAATATGGGCGAGGTCACAATTGGGGAGCGGCGTTCGCGAGGGTGGTGGTGGGGGTTGTAACGGCGTCGTGTATGTTAGTGGAATAATAATAATCGTAGAAGTTAGATTTGCTACAAGTCTGGCTGATCGTGTTACAAATTTCTCAGCGTTTAGTTACCTCTTAGGTTGCCGTAGCTGAGGACGTAGCCAAATGAGTCGTAGGATGCCACCCCGTAGAGGTAGAGCCCGAACGTCTGAGTCGCGTGTTCCACACGGAACTGCTGATTCCCAAGTCCCAGGTTCAGCTCCCCGGCCACGAACTGGAGGTCGCTTGTCCGGACCCACTGGATCTTATCGCACAGTGTCTTGTTGTTGATGACGATCCCACATTTGTCCGCATCCTTGACGATCACGATTAAAATGTTTATAAAATCTGGTTGAGTCGCAAACAGGTACATGTTAGAGAACTTGCTGGTCGGTATGATGTTCATCTGGAACGGATCCATGGAATACCCTAGAGTTGTAGACCCACCCTGGCAAATGTACATGACCCCTACGTTCACAGATGAGTTTATAGACAAAGTCTGGTTTGCATATATAGGAACGCTGATGCGACCATAATTGGTCAACGTGTAGGTTGTGAAATTCCCATCGACACTGACATTGACTCTGATGCTCGCGCTTGAAGGCGAGGTGATGATGACGCTGTCATTTGTTGACTTGATGGACACAGGGAAGACCAGGTAAGAGGAGCCCCACTGTCGTACTGGCAAGAGCTGCTCTGTCACAAAATTGCAGGCTGTGTGGACTGCGATGCACCGATCTCCACTGAACACGGCCACAGGTTGACTCGAAAGTACCCTGGTCCCAGTTAGAGCGGATCCTTGGAACTGCACGACTTGGTCCTCTTGTAGAGTGATGTTCAGATTGTTGGAGTACGTCACACCGTTGAAAATAACATTTCCGCTCAAAATAATCTGCACCGTCACGTTGTTGTAGGGACTGACTATCGCGAATTCGTTCGTTGATGAACCAGACACAGGAGCGACTACGTAATATTCTGTTCCCAGCTCTTGCTCAGGGATCATCATGAACCCATCGGTTGTTGCAGATCGTTTGGACATGCCCCACACTGAGATGTCACTGTCGGAACGAACGGACACGACCTTGTTGGTGACGATGCCGTTCTCCGCGATCTCTGCCGTTACCGGGATGGATACATTGCCGACGGAGAAGGGAGGCAGGAGGACGGCCTGCGAGAAGTTCACCGCGGGGACCGAGACGGTGACCTGAGTGCTGCTGTCGTAGCTGGCGAAGTCCACCACAAGCGCGTCGACTACCTCCACGTAGTTCTGCATAAATGCGCCGAAGAACTGACGTCCCACACTGCTCCCGGCTCCGTTCCCTGCGAGCGGTGACGACAACATCAGGGCAAAGCGAGAGAGTTCAACTTTTGAGAACAAGGCCACGAGATCGACATTAAAAAAAATCACCTTCATGGTGGTCGTTAAGCAGGAGGGGAAAAAAAACAACCTCTTGAAGCGACAAACTTTAAGCGTCGTCCGCTTTTAGCGGGGTGTTATTTCTCAAGTAGTGGTATTCCAAACTTTCACAGCAGCTTATTTTCCTTTCACACCAACATTATGTAACCTCCCCCCCCCTCACCGTGCCGGTCCAGTACATCATTGTTATGCAAATTCCTTTGTCAAGGCGTTTTTTGTTTCCTCCCACACAGCTTAAAGGACGCGACCTGGGCATGGCTGTCTTCACTCCAACGCTGTCCTCTGGACAGTCCAGTCCCTTCACCTGATGAAGGCCACTTGTATTGTGGCCGAAACGTCGTGATTTTTTGTTATTTTATTTTTACCTACGTGGTGACTTTACCGAATAGAACCAAAGAGTACGTGCGTAGTTAATGCAGACTTCACTCCTTGCAAAATGTATCACCTATTTGGCGTTAAAAAAATCTTAGCGCACCTCGTGTTTTGCTAATGCCAGAAAAAAAATTATGAAAACCCAAACTTATCTTTGTGTCGCTTTGATACCGGCACAAACGAAAAGGTCCCATCGGTAGAGGACTTGGTGTTACACAAACGCCCTATCCACGGGTCAAGCCTGCACCGGCTACGGCAGCAGAATCAGCGAGGCAGAGCCACCCCGGTGCCAGTTTCACCAGCGACCAAATCGCGCGTCCGACGCGGACAGAGAGCGGCAAGCGGCGGCGGAACTTCACCGGCGCCACGCGGTCGGGCGTTGGCGTCACGAGCCCGGCCCCCGCTAAAGGGGGGGCCGGGCTCGCCTACAGAAATCCTCTCCACCCCACCCGGGGCGGCGGAAGTTGAGGCGCGAAAAGTGTGAGACCCCTCGGAAGGTTCGAGCGTGCGGGGAACGAGGAAGCGAGGGCGGCGGGGGGGGGGCGGGGTGGTGAGACGGTGCGCGTTGAGCGGGCGGTGTGGAAGTGGGGTGGTGAGAGGGACGACGCCGCTTGGGGGGAGGGGAGAGGTGCGGGAGTGTTGAGACCGATCCATTGAAGATAGCGCGGGGGGTGGGGTGGGGTGGGGAGTTGAGATGCCTCGTGCTCGATGCGGGTTCGGAGGAAGAAGGGGAGGCAGGAGCGGACGGGGGTGGGGGGTGGGGGGGGAATAAACCGCGTTAGGTTTGACGCGTCGGTAACGCTTTCAGTTCTTGATTGATTGTTCACGCTTACAGTGGCTTTCAGACAGCATACATAAAAACAAATTTCGTCTCCCCCCTCCTCTTTTCAAAAAATAGATGGACTAGTCCTGGGCAAACTGCCAATCGTTGCGCGTAATGCAAACGTTTTTTTTTTAATATATATATAAATAAATAAATATGCCGTTTTCAAAATAAATTTATGCAAACCGACACACCTGATGATGACCGTTTGAGTTATGGTCGAAACGTCGTGAGAATTTTTTATTGTTTTATATATATTTTGTTGTTTCTCTTCAACGTGACTTTACCGAAAAAACTAAGAATATCATCCAGGGTGTTGTTTTTTTAGTACCGAGATTAGTGTCACTAAACAGAAAGTGGCTAATTCGTTACTAATACAGCACCAGTGTGGTATGTAGTATGGTGTATAGTGCAGTGTGTAGTGTAGTGTATAGTGTAGTGTATAGTGAAGTAAAATGGTACAGCACACCGGTGTGTTGGAGAGTAAATCCATAAGTGTGTTGTTAAACCCGCCACCATCCGACACAGCCAATCAGTAAAGTTTTTAGTGTCACATAAACAGAACGTGCCAATTCGTTACTAATACAGCACTAGTGTATAGTGTACTGTATAGTGTAGTGTATAGTGTAGTGTATAGTGCAGTATATAGTGTCGTGTATAGTGCCGTGTATAGTGCAGTGTATAGTGCAGTGTATAGTGCAGTGTATCATGTAGTATATGAGTACACCACTAACCGCTATGTCGGAGAGCAAATCCACAATGTTTACAATCGGAGTTTGACGTTTCGCCAATAATTACAACCAGCTTCATCAGGCGACAGCTGTCGCGTGGTGACGCGTTAGAAGGCACGTTTCTAGTTACGCGATGCAACCGAAAACGCGTTTAGCAAAAAATGCAATTTCAGTTTAGTTTCATCATCGGTCTATATGTTTGTATCGGTCTCTGGGTCTTTGGGGGTATGGTTGGGAGTCCGTGAGTATCTGTACGTCTCTGGGGTCTCCTTGTGAGTCTGTGAGTCTCTGTGGGAGTCTGTGGGTATCTGTACATCTTTGGGTCTCCGTGCGAGGCCAAAATGTGAGAAGCCGCCATCAGCGCATTCCAGTTTCTCGATTAAATACTCAAGCCAAGTAGACGAGTCACAGCAGGCGCCTCCTCTGCCCCTCACACAACATCAGTCGCTTTAACACGTGGGTTTTCGCGACCAAAATCATCCATAATAGAGTTGTTTTTTTGTTAGATGGCGTATTGTAAATGTTGTGGCTTGGCTCACCAACACACCGGTGTGCTGTACTGGTGACGAATTGGCCACGTTCTGTTTCCGTGACAACCCCTACCAGTTGGCTGTATCGGGTAGTGGTGGGTTTTAACGACACGTTTATATATTTACGCGTTCTAACCAAAATAACTTATCGATTTAAAGCTTTCGTGACTGCAATGATTCATCTTCTTTGGTTCTTTCGGTAAAGTCACGTAGAATGAGATGCTAAATTATATGCTAATTCCTTTGTCAAGGCGCTTTGTTTCCTCTCACACAGCTTAAAGGTCGTGATCTGAACGTGGCTCTTTCACTCTAGCGCTGTCCTACCAGACAGTCTCGTCCTTTCACCTGATTAAGGCCGCTTGTGTTGTGGCCGAAACGTCGTGAGAATATTATTGTGTTATTTTATTTTAAAAATTTATTATTTTATTCTCATTCTACGTGACTTTACTGAAAGAACCAAAGAAGAAAATAACTTATATTAGGGAGAACTTCAGTTGTGCGCAAAATGAGCCCATCCACCAGGGGGGGGGGGGGAGGGGCTGTAATGGCAAGAACGTTTTGACTTCATCGCACCACGGTAACAGGAAGCCAATCAAATGTGGGCGAGGTCACAATTGGGGAGGGGCGTGGCGAGGGTGTTGGTGGGGGTTGTAACGGCGTCGTGTATGTTAGTGGAATAATAATAATCGTAGCAGTAGAAGTTAGATTTGCTACAAGTCTGGCTGATCTCGTTACAATGCTCAGCGTTTAGTTACCTCTTAGGTTGCCGTAGCTGAGGACGTAGCCAAATGAGTCGTAGGATGCCACCCCGTAGAGGTAGAGCCCAAACGTCTGAGTCGCGTGTTCCACCAGGAACTTCTGATTCCCACTTCCGAGGTTCAGCTCCCCGGCCACGAACTGGAGGTCGCTTGTCCGGACCCACTGGATCTTATCGCACAGTGTCTTGTTGTTGATGACGATCCCACATTTGTCCGCATCCTTGACGATCACGATTAAAATGTTTATAAAATCTGGTTGAGTCGCAAACAGGTACATGTTAGAGAACTTGCTGGTCGGTATGATGTTCATCTGGAACGGATCCATGGAATACCCTAGAGTTGTAGACCCACCCTGGCAAATGTACATGACCCCTACGTTCACAGATGAGTTTATAGACAAAGTCTGGTTTGCATATATAGGAACGCTGATGCGACCATAATTGGTCAACGTGTAGGTTGTGAAATTCCCATCGACACTGACATTGACTCTGATGCTCGCGCTTGAAGGCGAGGTGATGATGACGCTGTCATTTGTTGACTTGATGGACACAGGGAAGACCAGGTAAGAGGAGCCCCACTGTCGTACTGGCAAGAGCTGCTCTGTCACAAAATTGCAGGCTGTGTGGACTGCGATGCACCGATCTCCACTGAACACGGCCACAGGTTGACTCGAAAGTACCCTGGTCCCAGTTAGAGCGGATCCTTGGAACTGCACGACTTGGTCCTCTTGTAGAGTGATGTTCAGATTGTTGGAGTACGTCACACCGTTGAAAATAACATTTCCGCTCAAAATAATCTGCACCGTCACGTTGTTGTAGGGACTGACTATCGCGAATTCGTTCGTTGACGAACCAGACACAGGAGCGACTACGTAATATTCTGTTCCCAGCTCTTGCTCAGGGATCATCATGAACCCATCGGTTGTTGCAGATCGTTTGGACATGCCCCACACTGAGATGTCACTGTCGGAACGAACGGACACGACCTTGTTGGTGACGATGCCGTTCTCTGCGATCTCTGCCGTTACCGGGATGGATACATTGCCGACGGAGAAGGGAGGCAGGAGGACGGCCTGCGAGAAGTTCACCGCAGGGAGCGAGATGGTGACCTGAGTGCTGCTGTCGTAGCTGGCGAAGTCCACCACAAGCGCGTCGACTACCTCCACGTAGTTCTGCATAAATGCGCCGAAGAACTGACGTCCCACACTGCTCCCGGCTCCGTTCCCTGCGAGCGGTGACGACAACATCAGGGCAAAGCGAGAGAGTTCAACTTTTGAGAACAAGGCCACGAGATCGACATTAAAAAAAATCACCTTCATGGTGGTCGTTAAGCAGGAGGGGAAAAAAACAACCTCTTGAAGCGACAAACTTTAAGCGTAGTTCGCTTTTAGCAGGGTTTTATTTCTCAAGTAGTGGTATTCCAAACTTTCACAGCAGCTTATTTTCCTTTCACACCAACATTATGTAACCTCCCCCCCCCCTCACCGTGCCGGTCCAGTACATCATTGTTATGCAAATTCCTTTGTCAAGGCGTTTTTTGTTTCCTCCCACACAGCTTAAAGGACGCGACCTGGGCATGGCTGTCTTCACTCCAACGCTGTCCTCTGGACAGTCCAGTCCCTTCACCTGATGAAAGCCACTTGTATTGTGGCCGAAACGTCGTGATTTTTTGTTATTTTATTTTTACCTACGTGGTGACTTTACCGAATAGAACCAAAGAGCATGTGCGTAGTTAATGCAGACTTCACTCCTTGCAAAATGTATCACCTATTTGGCGTTAAAAAAATCTTAGCGCACCTCGTGTTTTGCTAATGCCAGAAAAAAAATTATGAAAACCCAAACTTACCTTTGTGTCGCTTTGATACCGGCACAAACGAAAAGGTCCCATCGGTAGAGGACTTGGTGTTACACAAACGCCCTATCCACGGGTCAAGCCTGCACCGGCTACAGCAGCAGCAGCAGCAAGGCAGAGCCACCCCGGTGCCAGTTTCACCAGCGACCAAATCGCGTCCGACGCGGACAGAGAGCGGCAAGCGGCGGCGGAACTCCACCGGCGCCACGCGGTCGGGCGTTAGCGTCGCGAGCCCGGCCCCCCTTGCGTCAACTCGCGCGGTCACGACTGGTCACGACCGGTCACGACCGGTCACGACCGGTCACGACCGGTCACGACCGCGCGAGTTTACTCAAAGGGGGGGCCGGGCTCGCGTACAGAAATCCTCTCCACCCCACCCGGGGCCGCGGAAGTTGAAGCGCGAAAAGTGTGAGACCCCTCGGAAGGTTCGAGCGTGCGGGGAACGAGGAAGCGAGGGCGGCGGGGCGGGGCGGGGTGGTGAGACGGTGCGCGTTGAGCGGGCGGTGTGGAAGTGGGGTGGTGAGAGGGACGACGCCGCGTGGGGAGAGGGGAGAGGATGCGGGAGTGTTGAGACCGATCCATTGAAGATAGCGCGGGGGTGGGGTGGGGAGTTGAGATGCCTCGTGCTCGATGCGGGTTCGGAGGAAGAAGGGGAGGCAGGAGCGGACGGGGGGGTGGGGGGGTGGGGGGGGGGAATGAACCGCGTTAGGTTTGACGCGTCGGTAACGCTTTCGTGAGCGAGCAAATATCATCCAGGGTGTTGTTTTTTTTAGTACGGAGATTAGTGTCACTGAACAGAAAGTGGCTAATTCGTTCCTAATACAGCACCAGTGTGGTATGTAGTATGGTGTATAGTGCAGTGTGTAGTGTAGTGTGTAGTGTAGTGTATAGTGAAGTAAAATGGTACAGCACACCGGTGTGTTGGAGAGTAAATCCATAAGTGTGTTGTTAAACCCGCCACCATCCGACACAGCCAATCAGTAAAGTTTTTAGTGTCACATAAACAGAACGTGCCAATTCGTTACTAATGCAGCACTAGTGTATAGTGTAGTGTATAGTGTAGTGTATAGTGTAGTGTATAGTGTAGTGTAGTGTATAGTGTAGTGTATAGTGCAGTATATAGTGTCGTGTATAGTGCCGTGTATAGTGCAGTGTATAGTGTAGTGTATCATGTAGTATATGAGTACACCACTAACCGCTATGTCGGAGAGCAAATCCACAATGTTTACAATCGGAGTTCGACGTTTCGCCAATAATTACAACCAGCTTCATCAGGCGACAGCTGTCGCGTGGTGACGCGTTAGAAGGGACGTTTCTAGTTACGCGATGCAACCGAAAAGGCGTTTAGCAAAAAATGCAATTTCAGTTTAGTTTCATCATCGGTCTATATGTTTGTATCGGTCTCTGGGTCTTTGGGGGTATGGTTGGGAGTCCGTGAGTATCTGTACGTCTCTGGAGTCTCCTTGTGAGTCTCTGTGGGAGTCTCTGTGGGAGTCTGTGGGTATCTGTACATCTTTGGGTCTCCGTGCGAGGCCAAAATGTGAGAAACCGCCATCAGCGCATTCCAGTTTCTCAATTAAATACTCAAGCCAAGTGGACGAGTCACAGCAGGCGCCTCCTCTGCCCCTCACACAACATCAGTCGCTTTAACACGTGGGTTTTCGCGACCAAAATCATCCATAATAGAGTTGTTTTTTTGTTAGATGGCGTATTGTAAATGTTGTGGCTTGGCTCACCAACACACCGGTGTGCTGTACTGGTGACGAATTGGCACGTTCTGTTTCCGTGACAACCCCTACCAGTTGGCTGTATCGGGTAGTGGTGGGTTTTAACGACACGTTTATATATTTACGCGTTCTAACCAAAATAACTTATCGATTTAAAGCTTTCGTGACTGCAATGATTCATCTTCTTTGGTTCTTTCGGTAAAGTCACGTAGAATGAGATGCTAAATTATATGCTAATTCCTTTGTCAAGGCGCTTTGTTTCCTCTCACACAGCTTAAAGGTCGTGATCTGAACGTGGCTCTTTCACTCTAGCGCTGTCCTACCAGACAGTCTCGTCCCTTCACCTGATGAAGGCCGCTTGTGTTGTGGCCGAAACGTCGTGAGAATATTATTGTGTTATTTTATTTTAAAAATTTATTATTTTATTCTCATTCTACGTGACTTTACTGAAAGAACCAAAGAAGAAAATAACTTATATTAGGGAGAACTTAAGTTGTGCACAAAATGAGCCCATCCACCAGGGGGGGGGGGAGGGGCTGTAATGGCAAGAACGTTTTGACTTCATCGCACCACGGTAACAGGAAGCCAATCAAATGTGGGCGAGGTCACAATTGGGGAGGGGCGTGGCGAGGGTGGTGGTGGGGGTTGTAACGGCGTCGTGTATGTTAGTGGAATAATAATAATAATCGTAGCAGTAGAAGTTAGATTTGCTACAAGTCTGGCTGATCTCGTAACAACGCTCAGCGTTTAGTTACCTCTTAGGTTGCCGTAGCTGAGGACGTAGCCAAATGAGTCGTAGGATGCCACCCCATAGAGGTAGAGCCCGAACGTCTGAGTCGCGTGTTCCACCAGGAACTGCTGATTCCCAAGTCCCAGTTTCAGCTCCCCGGCCACGAACTGGAGGTCGTTTGTCCGGACCCACTGGATCTTATCGCACAGTGTCCCGTTGTTGATGACGATCCCACATTTGTCCGCATCCTTGGCGATCACGATTAAAATGTTTATAAAATCTGGTTGAGTCGCAAATAGGTACTTGTTAGAGAACTTGCTGGTCGGTATGATGCTCATCTGGAATGGGTCCATGGAATACCCTAGAGTTGTAGACCCACCCTGGCAAATGTACATGACCCCTACGTTCACAGATGAGTTTATAGACAAAGTCTGGTTTGCATATACAGATACGCTGATGTGTCCATAATTGGTCAACGTGTAGGTTGTGAAATTCCCACCGACACTGACATTGACACTGACGCTCGCGCTTGTAGGCGAGGTGATGATGACGCTGTCGTCTGTTGACTTGATGGACACAGGGAAGACCAGGTAAGAGGAGCCCCACTGCGATACTGGCAAGAGCTGCTCTGTCACAAAATTGTAATAAGTATGAACAGCGATGAACCGATCTCCACTGAACACGGCCACAGGTTGACTCGAAAGTACCCTGGTCCCAGTCAGAGAGGATCCTTGGAACTGCACGACCTCGTTCTCTTGTAGAGTGATGTTCAGTTCGTTGGAGTACGTCACACCGTTGAATGTAACATTTCCGCTCAAAATAATCTGCACCGTCACGTTGTTGTAGGGACTGATTATTGCAAATTCGTTCCGGGTTATGACACCAGACACAGGAGCGACTACGTAATATTCTATTCCCAGTTCCTGCCCAGGGATCATCATGAATCCATCGGTTGTTGCAAGTCGTTTGGACATGCCCCACACTGAGATGTCACTGTCAGAACGAACGGACACGACCTTGTTGGTGACGATGCCGTTCTCTTTGATCTCTGCCGTTACCGGGATGGATACATTGCCGACGGAGAAGGGAGGCAGGAGGACGGTCTGCGAGAAGTTCACCGCGGGGACCGAGACGGTGACCTGAGCGCTGCTGTCGTAGCTGACGAAGTCCACCACAAGTGCGTCGACCATCCGCCTGTAGTTCGGCATAAATGCGCCGAAGTGCTGACGTCCCACACTGCTCCCGGCTCCGTTCCCTGCAAGCGGTGATGACAACATCAGTGCATACGAGAGGTCAACTTTTGAGAATAAGGCCATGTGATCGACAGTAAAAATCACCCTTCGTGGTGGTCGTTAAGGAGGAGGGGAAGAAATAAACCTCTTGAAGCGACAAACTTAAAGCGTCGTTCGCTTTTAGCGGGGTTTTTATTTCTCAACGCAGGCGTTGTGAGCGTTTGTCGCATAAAGCGAAAGCATCACCACGGTGGCCGCTTCGCTGAGGCCGCTATCATTTGCGGTTGAGAATAACGCCAAGAGGGCGACCGATAAAAACAGAAAATAATTCCTCGCTTTACACGGAAACAAGCGGTGATTAGAAAAATAAAACACGCTTAAAGTGAAAAAACACTTTGAGCGCAAATGAGCGCTTAAAGTGTGCGTGGTTAATGCAGACTTCACTCTTTGCAAAAGGTATCACACCTATCGGGAATTTGAATATCTTAACACGGGGAAGCCTGCTCCGGCTACAGCAACAAGCCACAGCCACCCGTGCCCCCGTGCCAGACTCAACTCGGAGTGGCCTCACCACAGGGAGAGAGAGAGAAAGACAGACGCAGGCTCCAAACATACAGCGGCAGGCATCGAGAGGGTCGGGATCGAACCCACGACCTCCTGTAGACCAGGCGAGGTAGTTAACATCTCTCAGGCTAATCAAACCCACGACCTCCTGTATGCCAGGCGAGGTAGTTAATATCTCTCAATCTAATCAAACCCACGACCTCCTGTAGACCAGCCGAGGTAGTAAACATCTCCTAGCCACCGTGATGATGATGAAAGAATGAGAAACAGACTCCAAACATACAGCGGTAGGCATCTTCAGGGTCGGGATCGGACCCCTGAAGCCTGCTGTATACCAGGCGAGGTAGTTAACATCTCTCAGGCTAATCACACCCACGACCTCCTGTATACCAGGCGAGGTAGTTAACATATCTCAGGGTAATCGAACCCACGACCTCCTGTATACCAGTCGAGGTAGTTAACATATCACTGCAAGGGACAGAGAGAGACACGCAGACTCCAAATTTACAGCGGCAGGCATCGTCAAGGTCGGGATCGAACCCACAACGTCCTTGCACACCAGGGGAGGTAGTTAACATCTCACCGCCTTTAAACAAACACAAACCAAGTGAACAGACTCGTCCCACAGGTCAAGCCTGCGCCGGCTACAGCAGCAGCAGCAAGGCAGAGCCACCCCGTGACAAAATCGCGTCCAATGCTGAAAGAGCGCATTCCACGGGCGCACGTGGTGGTCACATCGTGACCACCACGTGACCACCACGTCGTGACCACCACGTGGTGACTACCACGTCGCAACCACCACGTGACCACCACGTGACCACGCCGTTACCACCAAGGTGTGACCACCACGTGACCACGCCGTGACCACCACGTGGTGGTCACGTGGTGGTCACGTGGTGGTCACGACGTGGTGGTCACGACTCCACTATATACTCTACTACACACTCCACTATACACTACACTCCACTACACACTACACTCCACTACACACTACACTCCACTACACACTACACTACACTCCACTACACACTACACTCCACTACACACTCCACTACACACTCCACTACACACTACACTCCACTACACTCCACTACACACTACACTCCACTACACACTCCACTATACACTCCACTCCACTATACACTACACTCCACTACACACTACAGTCCACTACACACTACACTACACTCCACTACACACTCCACTACACACTCCACTACACACTCCACTACACACTCCACTACACACTCCACTACACACTCCACTACACACTCCACTACACACTACACTCCACTACACACTCCACTATACACTGCAAAGCTCCCCCGTGTAGCCTGTAACACACTGTAGGGGCAAGTGCTGTTAGTGAGCACCTATGAAGGCCGGCACAGCACACGAGGGGGTGGGTGACCAGCACCACGCCCGGTCGACTTTGTCTCTGCAGTGGCGATGTTTAGTGCACACCGCACAAGGTACTGATTTGAGGCTGAGTCGACCTAGGGGAGGCCCTGGACCGGTTCAGATAATTGTCACTGGCGTTGGTCGTGAGCGGGAATCGAACCCGGGTCGCCAGGTTCATAGCGCAGCGTAGCACAAACCGCTACACTACTCTGCTATACACTACACTATACACTACACAAACTACGCTATACACTATACACACACAGATTCCCATAGAGACACAGACTCATAGACCAATAGATTCCCATAGAGACACAGATCATAGACCCACAGAGACCCATAGAGAAACATTGAACCATAGAGACTCACAGAGACTCATAGACCCACAGAACCAACAGAGACTCATAGACCCACAAAGACCCACAGAGACCCACAGAGAATAATTGAACCACAGCAACCCTTAGAGCCTCATAGAACCACAGAGACCCACAGAGAATCATTTAACCACAGAGAACCACAGCGACTCATAGACCCAAAGAACCCACAGAGACTCAGACCAAGAGAGTCTCACAGAGACCCATAGTGAATAATTGAACCACAGAGACCCATAGAGACTCATATCACCACAGAGACCCACAGAGACCAACAGAGAATAATTGAACCACAGAGACCCATAGTGACTCATATAACCACAGAGACCCACAGAGACACACAGACAACCACACAGACCCACATAAAACCCACAGAGACCCACACAGACCCACAGAGACCCACAGAGACCCACAGAGACCCACACAGACCCACAGAGACCCACACAGACCCACAGACAGCCACAGATACCCACACAGACCCACAAAAACCCACAGAGACCCACACAGAGACCCACAGAAACCCACAGAAACCAACAGAGACCCACAGAAACCCACACAGACCCACACAGACCCACAGAGACCCACACAGACCCACACAGAGACTCATCCGATCGTTCCAAGAGGTCGGACCCTTAAACTCACCAATTTGCAGCGCCAACACCGCCACCACCACCACCACCGCCGGCAGAGGCATTGTTCCTTCCCCTCTAAATTCGAATTGTCATCGATCTTCTTCTGAAACAAAACCAATTATTGTATGTATGTATATATGTGTATGTGTTGTATTATCTAATTGTGTTTTGTGTGTGTGTGCGGTTTAAAGCTCTTGTGTTGTGGTCTTTCCACTTCCTCCTTCCTCCTTGCTACGAGAGCAGCGGCGGAAGAATTTCACTCCTCGAGACCTCCGTCTCAGCCGCAGGAGCTGACGGTGCGGGGTTGTTCACGCGAGGCATCCTGACGTGCGTCCGTTGATATACTGACACACAAAGACAAAGGCACAGGTCCCCCGTGTAGTCTGTGAAAGACTGTAGGGGGAAGTGCTGTTAGCGAGCAGAACCTTTGAAGGCCGGCACGGCACAAGAGGGGGTGGGTGGCCAGCACCACGCCTTTGTCTCCCCAGTGCTAGCGATGTTCACTGCACACCGCTACACCAGCTACTAATTTGAGGCTGAGTCGACCTAGGGGATGCCCGGGACCGGTTCAGATAATCATCACCGGTGTTGGCCAGGTTCGTAGCGCAGCACAGCGCTAACCATTACACTACCGCTCCCCACATACACAAAACACAGACACACAGACACACACACAGACACACAGACACACACACAGACACTCTGTGGGTCTCTATGGTATCTGTGAGTCTCTATGGGTATGTATGGGTCTCTATGAGTATGAGTCTCTGTGGGTCTATGTAGGTCTCTGAATATGGGTCTCTGAGTATGGGTCTATGAGTATGGGTCTATGAGTATGTGTCTCTATGAGTATGTGTCTCTGAGTATGTGTCTCTGAGTATGGGTCTATGAGTATGTCTCTGTGTATGGTTCTCTATGAGTATGTGTCTCTGAATATGGGTCTATGAGTATGTGTCTCTGAGTATGTGTCTCTAAGTATGGGTCTATGAGTATGGGTCTCTATGAGTATGTCTCTGTGTATGGTTCTCTATGAGTATGTGTCTCTGAGTATGTGTCTATGAGTATGGGTCTATGAGTATGTGTCTCTGAGTATGGGTCTCTGAGTATGGGTCTATGAGTATGTGTCTCTGACTATGGGTCTATGAGTATGTGTCTCTGAGTATGGGTCTATGAGTATGGGTCTCTATGAGTATGTGTCTCTGTGTATGGTTCTCTGAGTAGGGGTCTCTGAGTATGTGTCTCTGAGTATGGGTCTATGAGTATGGGTCTCTATGAGTATGTGTCTCTGAATATGTGTCTCTGAGTAGGGGTCTATGAGTATGTGTCTCTGAGTATGGTTCTCTATGAGTATGTCTCTGTGTATGGTTCTCTATGAGTATGTGTCTCTGAGTATGGGTCTCTGAGTATGGGTCTATGAGTATGTGTCTCTGAGTATGGGTCTCTGAGTATGGGTCTATGAGTATGTGTCTCTGACTATGGGTCTATGAGTATGTGTCTCTGAGTATGGATCTATGAGTATGGGTCTCTATGAGTATGTGTCTCTGTGTATGGTTCTCTGAGTAGGGGTCTCTGAGTATGTGTCTCTGAGTATGGGTCTATGAGTATGGGTCTCTATGAGTATGTGTCTCTGTGTATGGTTCTCTGAGTAGGGGTCTCTGAGTATGTGTATCTGAGTATGTGTCTCTGAGTATGGGTCTCTGAGTATGGGTCTATGAGTATGTGTCTCTGACTATGGGTCTATGAGTATGTGTCTCTGAGTATGGGTCTATGAGTATGGGTCTCTATGAGTATGTGTCTCTGTGTATGGTTCTCTGAGTAGGGGTCTCTGAGTATGTGTCTCTGAGTATGGGTCTATGAGTATGGGTCTCTATGAGTATGTGTCTCTGAGTATGGGTGTCTATGAGTATGCGTCTCTGAGTATGGGTCTCTGAGTATGAGTCTATGAGTATGGGTCTATGAGTATGGGTCTCTGAGTATATGACTCTGTGTATGGTTCTCTATGAGTATGTGTCTCTGAGTATGGGTCTCTGAGTATGTGTCTCTGAGTATGGGTCTCTGTGTATGGTTCTCTATGAGTATGTGTCTCTGAGTATGGTTCTCTGAGTATGTGTCTCTGAGTATGGGTCCCTGTGGGTCTACGGGTCTCTGTGGCTGTCATTTGTTGATGTCCAGGTCACGCTTACTGAACAACGAGCTACGCAGCAAATCAGTGGGGCTTCATCTGGTAACAGTAGACATCGTTTGGCAAGTTGGCTGGGTCACGTAGCCCGCATGCCGACCCACCTCATGCCTAAAAAGCTTTTGTCCGGTCGGACAGTGGGGAGCTAAACGGGCGCGGCATTGGCGAGAGAGGAGATGGAGCTGATGGGTGAGTGGGTGAGTGAGTGGGTGAGTGGGTGAGTGATTGAGTGGCACGGGCTAGAGAAGAGACGGAGTGATGTGGTACAAGAGGACGTGGAGCTGAGTCGGCCTCTGTGGAGGAGGAGGTTCGTGAAGGACGCTGTTACTGGGAAGTGCCAGGCTAGGTGCAGCCTGAGGCTACTGGGCAGTGCCAGGCTAGGTGCACCCTGCGGCTACTGGGCAGTTGGGGGACAGTCCCCCTCCAACAACAACAGCGGAGGGCTGAGGAGCGAAGCTCACAACAACGAGCGGAGCGCAGGCAGATAAAATGCAGCCAGTTGGCATAGTAGGGGGCACAGGTGGTGCATCGGCCAGTCATCTCAGTCAGTCGACCCGTGGCACCTGGGTCTGCCCCGTGACCTCCTGCCAGCGGGCGTTCGACACTTCACGTGGCCTCAGGGTGCACATGGCCTGGCACAAGCGTCGTGGTGACGTCACCGCCACTTAGTGGCGAATGGCGGTTGTTGTTGTTGTTGTGTGTGTCTACCTGTGTGTGTGTACTGTGTGTGTGTACTGTGTGTGTGTGTACTGTGTGTGTGTAGTGTGTACTGTGTGTGTGTGTACTGTGTGTGTGTACTGTGTGCGTGTGTACTGTGTGTGCGTACTGTGTGTGTGTACTGTGTGTGTATTTATTAATAATTATTAGTTATCAACAATTTCAGTAAATATTGATTATTTATTAAGTATTCATAGTAATTGTTTATTAATATGTACTCACAATACGTATTATTCATCAACAATATAAATCATTATTCAGTAATTATTAATAGTCATTCATCATTATTGATCAACAACACGCGTATTATTAATCATCACGAAAAATGATTATTGATCACTCGCTATTATTCATTCACACGAATTTTGCCCCGATCTGATTGCTCCACCCCCCCCCCCCCCCCCCGACCTAGGCACGAACAGCAGCGTGATGGCCCCGAGCCTGCAGTCGTTTGTCCCCGGAGCGCTCGAATCGTCGATTGCCGGGCCCTTCTACCGATACAGCGGCTCCCTCACGACGCCCACTTGCGACGAGTCGGTGATCTGGAGCGTCTTCCAGGCGCCACTCTTTCTGGGGCAGGCACAGGTGTGGAGTGTGTGTTAGTGTGTGTGTTAGTGTGTGTGTTAGTGTGTGTGTTAGTGTGTGTGTTAGTGTGTGTGTGTGTGTTAGTGTGTGTGTGTGTTAGTGTGTGTGTGTTAGTGTGTGTGTGTTAGTGTGTGTGTGTTAGTGTGTGTGTGTGTTAGTGTGTGTTAGTGTGTGTGTTAGTGTGTGTTAGTGTGTGTGTGTGTTAGTGTGTGTGTTAGTGTGTGTGTATGTGGTCCTGGACCGGCTCCAGTTTAACAGCAGAGGTCCCACTCCGAATCAGTCGAGCGCCAATATCTTTTCATCGGTTGCGTAACGCTGTGTGGAAGCTACCTGGTCTGTCGCTCCACACTAAGCTTCGGGTCTTCTCGGCCACGGTCGTTCCCTCCCTTCTCTACGCTTGCGAAACGTGGACCCCCCCCTAATGGAACATCGTCGCCGGTTAGAAACATTTAGGCTGGCCTGCCTACGATCCATCCTAGGTTTAACCAGACTGGATTGTGTGAGGAGCTCACAAATCCCTTGAAAGATCTGGGCAAGGTCCCATCGGTGAGCTCCTCCGGCGGGCAAGGCTGCGATGGCTGGGTCATGTAGCCCGCATGCCCAGCCACCGCATGCCCAAACAGCTTTTGTTCGGCCGGATCGAGGGGGCTAAACTCGCGCGGCACAGGCTAGAGAAGAGATGGAGTGATGTGGTACAGGAGGACGTGGAGCTGAGTGGACTTGCCAATGACCGGTACCAGCGGTGTCAAGATCGGCCTCTGTGGAGGAGACTCGTGAAGGACGCTACTGGGCAGTTGGAGGTAGTCGCCCTCCAACAACAACGGAGGGCGGAGGAGCGACGCTCACAACAACGAGCGGAGCGCCGGGTGGCTAAAGCACAGCAGGTCGGCACAGTAGGGGGCACAGGTGGTGCATCAGCCAGCCATCTCGGTCATCTCAGTCAGTCGACCCGTGGCACCCGGGTCTGCCCCTTGACCCTTGACTTCCTGCCAGCGGGTGTTCGACACTTGACGTGGCCTGAAGGTGCACCTAGCCTGGCACAAGCGTTGTGGTGACGTCACCGCCACTTAGTGGCGACTGGCGGTTGTTGTTGTTGTTGTGTGGTAAACCGCTGCCCGAACTTCTCACCTGCCCGCACCGCCCCACAGCTGGATCTGTTCCGCACCCTCTTGTACTACGACGCCGAGGGGAAGGAGCCGCTGGTCAACAACTTCCGCCCCGTCCAGAACCTGGGCAGCCGTGCCGTCTACTACACGGGGACCGCCAACGCCACCACCACCGCCTCCACCAACGCCACCACCACCGCCTCCACCAACGCCACCACCAACGCCACCACCCTCTCGCCGGCCACAGCATCGCCCACAGCTGCAGCGCCCGGCCAACACCCTCCGTTGCCCGGCCTCACCACCTCCCTGCTCATCCTCGCATCGCTGCTCACCTGGGCAGCCGGCGCTCACCTGTAGAGGTGGGGGGTGGGGGGTGGTGGGTGGGTAGGGGGGGGAGGTGATAGGTGAGGTGGGTGATGGAGGACTCTCTCCTGGTAGGTGACGTTTCCACGCACAGGTTGACTCGCCTGTACGTGAAAGACTCACCTGTACGTGGGGGGGGGTGGAGGTTTTATCTACAAGCGGTTCCAACTCCTGCCGTAGAGAGTTGACTTGGCCCATCATCCTCGTCATCCTCGTCATCCTCGTCCTCCTACCAGCGGTCGATGACGACAACAACAAACAAACGAATTGGCACCACCTCCTGTTTGTGCAAATGATCTTTTTTGGCATCCGTCCTGAGCCGTTGCCATAGGAATGTGGAATGTCCATCAACGATTTTCTTTTTAACCAACAAAAATTTAAAACCTCAACGTGACCTTGACCTCAAACACAGCCAGTGGAGGGGGCAGTCAATCGACCAATCGGATGTGAGAGATTATTGATACGTAGGCGGCCAATCGCATGGCTGCGTGAATCCGTCCAATCCCTGAGGTCGTTCGCTAAGACTCCCCCCCGAATTCTGACGTCAGACTGACCCAACCCACCACCACCACCACCCTCTAACCTTTGACACTTTTTAAAAATGTGTGCGTTTTTAAATGTTCCGTCTCTTCGTAATTAAACCTGTTCAGGAAATGATTAGACACGCATCTGATTCGCGTTCACATGCCTCTCAACCCCTTAGCAGTGCTGCCCTGCCTTATAACAGACCAATTCAGAACTCACTGGTCACCCCGTGCCCCTTTATAAATGCAATGTGGTGAATACTTGACCAGTGGTAGTGGTCACTCTACTGACCACTGAGAAGTCACCCTAGCTGGCTAAACACGGCTGTAGTTGTCACTCTACTGACCACTGAGAAGTCACCCTAGCTGGCTAAAGACCACCGTGGAGGTCACTCTACTGACCACTGAGAAGTCACCCTACTGACCACTCTACTGACCACTCTACTGACCACTGAGAAGTCACCCTAGCTGGCTAAACACCACCGTGGTGGTCACTCTACTGACCACTGAGAGGTCACCCTAGCTGGCTAAACACCACTGTGGAGGTCACTCTACTGACCACTGAGAGGTCACCCTAGCTGGCTAAACACCACCGTGGTGGTCACTCTACTGACCACTGAGAAGTCACCCTAGCTGGCTAAACACCACCGTGGTGGTCACTCTACTGACCACTGAGAAGTCACCCTAGCTGACTAAACACCACCGTGGTGGTCACTCTACTGACCACTGAGAGGTCACCCTAGCTGGTTAAACACCACCGTGGTGGTCACTCTACTGACCACTGAGAGGTCACCCTAGCTGACTAAACACGGCCGTGGTGGTCACTCTACTGACCACTGAGAAGTCACCCTAGCTGACTAAACACCACTGTGGTGGTCACTCTACTGACCACTGAGAGGTCACCCTAGCTGACTAAACACCAACCGTGGTGGTCACTTTACTGACCACTGAGTAGTCACCCTAACTGACTAAACACCACCGTGGTGGTCACTCTACTGACCACTGAGTAGTCACCCTAGCTGACTAAACACCAACCGTGGTGGTCACTCTACTGACCACTGAGAGGTCACCCTAGCTGACTAAACACCACCGTGACGGTCACTCTACTGACCACTGAGAAGTCACCCTAGCTGACTAAACACCACCGTGGTGGTCACTCTACTGACCACTGAGAGGTCACCCTAGCTGGCTAAACACCACCGTGACGGTCACTCTACTGACCACTGAGAAGTCACCCTAGCTGACTAAACACCACCGTGGTGGTCACTCTACTGACCACTGAGAGGTCACCCTAGCTGACTAAACACCACCGTGGTGGTCACTCTACTGACCACTGAGAGGTCACCCTAGCTGGTTAAACACCACCGTGGTGGTCACTCTACTGACCACTGAGAGGTCACCCTAGCTGACTAAACACGGCCGTGGTGGTCACTCTACTGACCACTGAGAAGTCACCCTAGCTGACTAAACACCACTGTGGTGGTTACTCTACTGACCACTGAGAGGTCACCCTAGCTGACTAAACACCAACCGTGGTGGTCACTTTACTGACCACTGAGTAGTCACCCTAGCTGACTAAACACCACCGTGGTGGTCACTCTACTGACCACTGAGTAGTCACCCTAGCTGACTAAACACCAACCGTGGTGGTCACTCTACTGACCACTGAGAGGTCACCCTAGCTGACTAAACACCACCGTGACGGTCACTCTACTGACCACTGAGAAGTCACCCTAGCTGACTAAACACCACTGTGGTGGTCACTCTACTGACCACTGAAAAGTCACCCTAGCTGACTAAACACCACTGTGGTGGTCACTCTACTGACCACTGAAAAGTCACCCTAGCTGACTAAACACCACTGTGGTGGTCACTCTACTGACCACTGAGAAGTCACCCTAGCTGACTAAACACGGCCGTGGTGGTCACTCTACTGACAACTGCGAAGTCCCCCTAGCTGACTAAACACCAACCGTGGTGGTCACTCTACTGACCACTGAGTAGTCCCCCTAGCTGACTAAACACGGCCGTGGTGGTCACTCTACTGACCACTGATAAGTCACCCTAGCTGACTAAACACCACCGTGACGGTCACTCTACTGACCACTGAGTAGTCACCCTAGCTGGCTAAACACCACCGTGGTGGTCACTCTACTGACCACTGAGAAGTCCCCCTAGCTGACTAAACTCCACCGTGGTGGTCACTCTACTGACCACTGAGAGGTCACCCTAGCTGACTAAACACCACCGTGGTGGTCACTCTACTGACCACTGAGAGGTCACCCTAGCTGGCTAAACACCACCGTGGTGGTCACTCTACTGACCACTGAGAGGTCACCCTAGCTGGCTAAACACCACTGTGGTGGTCACTCTACTGACCACTGAGAAGTCACCCTAGCTGGCTAAACACCACCGTGGAGGTCACTCTACTGACCACTGAGAAGTCACCCTAGGTGGCTAAACACCACCGTGGTGGTCACTCTACTGACCACTGAGAAGTCCCCCTAGCTGGCTAAACACCACCATGGAGGTCACTCTACTGACCACTGAGAAGTCACCCTAGCTGACTAAACACCACCATGGAGGTCACTCTACTGACCACTGAGAAGTCACCCTAGCTGACTAAACACCACCATGGTGGTCACTCTACTGACCACTGAGAAGTCACCCTACTGACCACTCTACTGACCACTCTACTGACCACTGAGAAGTCCCCCTAGCTGACTAAACACCACCGTGGTGGTCACTCTACTGACCACTGAGAGGTCAACCTAGCTGGCTAAACACCACCGTGGTGGTCACTCTACTGACCACTGAGAGGTCACCCTAGCTGGCTAAACACCACCGTGGTGGTCACTGTGGGGAGTGATAGTGTAGTGGTTACCGCTACAAAGCCGGCGACCCGAGTTCGATTCCCGCTCACGGCCAACGCCGGTGACGATTGCCTGAACCGGTCCTGGGCCTCCTCCCCTAGGTCGACTCGGGTTCAAAAACGAGTCCCTGGTGTAGTGCAGTAAACACGGCCACTAGGGAGACAAAGGCGGCCGGGCGTGGTGCTGGTCACCCACCCCCTCGTGTGCCGTCGCCGGCCTTTCGTAGGTGGTGCTTGCTCGCTAACAGCACTCGCCCCTACAGTCTGCCAAAGCTACATGGGAGATCTCTGTTTTTGTGAGCGAGATGGCGTGCGTGATCTGCAGGTGAACTTTGCACGAACTTGCACGAACGAAGTCGATTTTAAGTACGGTACGGCGTTTGCCCCCTAAATCGGATGAACTCTAAACTATGTTTTTTTAATTCCACCACGTGTAAGGCCCACTATTGAGCTGCTATAATAGCTGTGATATTTCAGATAGCGACCTGGCTATAGCAAACGCCTCGCATATACAGGAGGTCGTGGGTTCGATCCTGATCCTTACTACTGCTGCTGTATACAGGGTGCTTAAAATAAAAAGTTTTTAACACTTATACGAGACTCTCGTTTTTTAATGGAAAAAGAGCGGGTAACAATAACACCGTAACATGATCACAAATGGAATGTTAATAGCTTCAAAAGGTCAAAGAGTCTCCCAATTAATCTTGGTTCTTTCGGTAAAGTCACGTAGAAGGGAAGCAATAAAATAATAAAAAATATTAAAGGATAAAATTGTCACGACGTTTCGACTGCAACACAAAGCAATCATCATCAGGTGTGAAAACCAAATTGTTCTTGCTGTGGTTTTCACACCTGATGATGACTGCTTGATGTTGCAGTCGAAACGTCGTGATCATTTTATTGTTTTATATTTTTATAACTTCATTGTTTCCCTTCTAAGGTGGTGGTGACTTTACCGAAAGAACCAAGAATATGAATCCCTGCAGTCACGAAAGCTTTAAATCAAAATTTAGTCTCCCAATTGCTCGTCATCGTTGTCAACCAACGCCCGGAGTCTGCTCCAGGTGGTCTCCAGAACCCTTGCGGTGTTGTTGCAAATTCTAGATTTGAAGCTTTCGTGACTGCAAGGATCCACACTCTTTGGTTCTATTCGATAAAGTCGCGTCGGTGAAAAAATAAAACAACCAAAAATCACGACGTTTCGGCCACAACACAAGCGGCCTTCATCAGGTGAAGGGACCAGGCTGTCTGGAGGTCAGCGCTGTCCTCCAGACAGCCTGGTCCCTTCACCTGATGAAGGCCGCTTGTGTTGTGGCCGAAACGTCGTGATTTTTGGTTGTTTTATTTTTTTACCTACGCGACTTGTTGCAAATTCTCAGAAGTGTTAAAAAAAACATTGTTTTTAAGCACCCTGCGTTTGCCTCTCTCTCTCTCTCCCCGTGGTTGGTCGCGTGGATTTTTATTCTCTCTCCCGTGTCCACCCCCACCCCTGAGGTTTTTCCACATTTGAGAAACACGACTCTTTAGAGTAACCTGGCTTCGGCTATGAATGCAAACTTTGACGTGAAACTTTCGCGACGACTGCAGGAATTTTATATTCTCGGTTCTTTCGGTAACGTCACGTCGATATATAAAAAAAATTAAAATAATGAATACATTTTAAATAATAAAATGTAAAAAACACACTCAAATAAAATAGTAAAAATAAAATGCAAATTTTAAAACGAATTGAAAATAAATTAAGCGAAACACACGCTCGCAACGTTTCGATCGCAACACATAGCGGTCTTCATCAGGCTATGAATTCCCCAAAAGAGCGCTACACAGCATGGCTCAGCGGGGCTTTATAAATGTTCGTGTCATGGTGATGATGATGATGATGATATCGGCCGATTCGTTGAGCCGCGAAGCATTTGTTGATGGCCTGGTCGCCTCTGAAGAAGAGCTGCACAGCATTGTTCAGTGGGACCTTACCACCTTGACAAAATAACCAAAAACAAATAGTTTAGTTTATAGTTTAGAGCGTGAGACATCACGACACACGCGCAGGTGACACTCCACCATTTCTTTTGGGGTGGAGGGGAGGAGTGGGGGAGTGGCAGACCCCTTCCGTGGAGAGAGGGGAGGTGGGTGGGGCGTGCGTGACGTCACCGTGACCAGAGCCAATGGGGCGAGACCGGAAGTTGTCACGTGACCCGGCACGGACGACACAACGGCTCGACGGGCCGACTTCGGGGAGCCGGTGGGGGGGTGGAGGGGAGGGGCAGGCGAACCGCTCACGGTGAAAATTTCAACATGGGGGGAGGGGCTAACTTACGGGTGCCTAATTAACGTACGGTGTAGCAGGGACGTGCGGTCAGAGGAAGGCAGGGGGAGAGGCAGGGCCTCACCTGCCACATGCTCCGGTGAAATTAGCGGTCACGAAAGTAACACAAAAAAATAATAATAATAAACAATAAAATAAATATTGAGATTTTTTTATTTTTTCCCCACTGATCTGCGTTATGAATGTGATTTCCGTACGATTCCAATCATTTTTTTCAGAGTCAAAATCGCCAAATTCGCCGAGCCCCGCTGCAAATGCAGGAAGAGACGAGAGGTGAGGCAGCGGCGAGCTCAGCCTCCCCTCTGATTGCGCAACCCCTCCAGTAACCGGACCAATGTAACGTTTGTGGGCGCCTTGGTCCCATGCCCTCGCCTTCCACACCCCAGGAGACTTACGTGATACACGAATGCGTACGAAGATGTTCAGGCTCGCTGGCCTCGTCGTGAAACTGCGATGGAAAAGCACCGGGGGGAGGCAGCCATCACGTCTGCCTCACCTGAGGCGGGACGTGCCTAACACGCCCCCCCCTCCCCGCCGCCCCTCAGCTAGGCCACGCCCCCCCTCTCCATCCGTGAGGCCACGCCCCCCCCCCCATCCGTGTGGCCACGCCCCCATCCGTTAGGCCAGCGTGTGAATCTGGCTCTGACACTCGCCAGCCACTGACCTCGCCGCACGTCACTGCGTTGTAGTACTCTGCACGCACGCGTGTGTGTGTGTGTACGTTGATCTTCTTCGATTGAAAGCTTTCGTGACCGCAAGGATTCGTCTTCTTTGGTTCTTTCGGTAAAGTCACCGCCACGTAGAATGAGAACAAAATGATAAATTGATAAAATAAAATGACGCGATAAAATTCTCACGACGTTTCGGGCCACAACGACACAAGCGGCCTTCATCAGGTGACAGCGCTGTCCTCCACACAGTCTCGTCCCTTAGCTTAGCTGATTGGAGAATATATATATAGTTTATTCATAACATTGAGGTAATTTATATTTTAGTTTTTTTTATTGGTTCACTATGTAGTATTCATTATATATTGTAGTGCATACCCAGTTACTGTGAATAGCTCAGATGTGTAGGCCTTGACTTCAACATAGCCATTTCTGTGACCAGTCACAAGCTAATCACTCAGTTATTTCAATGCTAAATTCTCCTGTTTGATTTGTACCAGGTGCCTCTGTGAATGAATAAGCTATTTCTGTGACCTGTTACAAGCTAATCACTCAGCTATTTCAATGCTAAATTCTATGCTAATTCCTTTGTCAAGGGGTGCCTCTGTGGATGTGTATGCTTTGACTTTAACATAGCTATTTCTGTGACCAGTCACAAGCTAATCACTCAGTTATTTCAATGCTAAATTCTCCTGTTTGATTTGTACTAGGTGCCTCTGCAGATGTGTATGCTTTAACTTAGCTATTTCAATGCTAAATTCTATGCTAATTCCTTTGTCAAGGGGTGCCTCTGCGGATGTGTATGCTTTAACTTTAACATAGCCATTTCTGTGAACAGTCACAAGCTAATCACTCAGCCATTTCAATGCTAAATTCTATGCTAATTCCTTTGTCAAGGCGCTTTGTTTCTTCTCACACAGATTAAAGGTCGCGATCTGAGCTTGGCTTTTTTCACTCCAGCGCTGTCCTCCAGACAGTCTCGTCCCTTCACCTGATGAAGGCCGCTTGTGTCGTTGTGGCCCGAAACGTCGCGAGAATATTTTATCGCGTTATTTTATTTTAATCAATTTATTATTTCATTCTCATTCTACGTGGCGGTGACTTTACCGAAAGAAACCAAAGAAGTTGATTCTTCCTCTTTCGCACCTTGACGTAGACTTCATCGGAGGTGCAAGGGAGTGGGGCGGGGAGGGGGGCGGTGGGTTGGAAAGCACGACAGACCGCAACCGCTCCTCCCCCCACCCCGCTGTGTCCGTTCGAAGGGATCCGTTCGTCGGTGCAGGCGACGATTTTGAAAGGCGCGAAGGGAGAGGCGTTCGGGACGTACGGCTCTCGTTGAACGCCGTCGGTGCCGTACGTAGCCAACGGCGCGCTCCAATCGGGAGGTTACGCCGGTGGGGCGAGATGAATACAACGGAACGGAACGCGACAGCGAGCAGGTCCGTGAAGCAACGGGCTTGTCAAATCCGGATGGTGATGATGATGATGATGATTCATAATAAAGGTTTTTGTTGGGTTAGATCGCGTTTATTTATAAATGTGTCGTAACCCTCCACCACCCGACACGGCCAATCGGCAAAAAAAAGTGTCACGTTGACAAAAGACAAAATAGTTCACTACTTTAGCCCACCGGTGTGTTGAAGAGTTAATCCACATTTGCTGATTGGCCGTGTCGGGTGGTGGAGGGTTACGACACATTTATAAATAAACGCGATCTAACCCAAAAACAACCTTTATATTGAATAATATTGGTCGCGAAAGCGTACGTGTTAAACTGGTGATGATGATGATTTCGAAGCGTGCGCATCTCCCGGTGGCTTCCTGATATCGGGAGGGAGAGCGTTCCAGACGGGCGCGCGAGCGCGTCTGGAAGGTTCCGTAGCGATGAAGCGGTGACCGCCGTCTTTGTCCGATGGCAATCCGAAAGCCGCTGCCGCTGCTGCTGCAAGGATGACCGGAGGAGTTCGTGTGACGATGGTTCATGCACCTTGACCGAGATGGGCGAGGGAATTGCGGTTCATTTGTGGCAAGGCACTTCGTGTGTGTGTGTACCTGTGTATTGTGTACGTGTGTGTGTGTGCAATGGGTGCAATAAGTAACGTATCCTGATTTATGATGATTTCAATAAAGACGTTATATAGCAGTCGCACTAAACTTTTGAAGGCAATAAAGACTACATTACCATGTGTGTGTGTCTGTGTATTGTGTACATGTGTGTGTGTGTACCTGTGTATTGTGTACGTTGTGGGGAGCGGTAGTGTAGCGGTTAGCGCGCTGCGCTATGAACCTGGCGACCCGGGTTCGATTCCCGCTCACGGCCAACACCAGTGACGATTATCTGAACCGGTCCCGGGCCTCCCCTAGGTCTACTCAGCCTCAAATGAGTACCTGGTGCGGTGTGTAAACATCGCCACTAGGGAGACAAAGGCGGTCGGGCGTGGTGCTGGCCACCCACCCCCTCGTGTACCGTTCCGGCCTTCATAGGTGCTCGCTAACAGCACTTGCCCCTACAGTCTGTAAAGGCTATATGGGGGATCTTTGTTATCTTTGTTATCTTTGTTTGTGTACGTGTGTGTGTGTAATGGATGTAATAAGTAACGTATCCTGATTCATGATGATTTCAATAAAGACGTTATATCGCAGTCGCACTAAACCTTTGAAGGCAATAAAGACACCATTACCACGTGTGTGTGTCCCTGTGTATTGTGTACTGTATGTGTACGTGTGTGTGTACCTGTGTATTGTGTACGTGTGTATAACTGTGCGTGTGTCTGTGTAGGGAGTGGTAGTGTAGTGGTTAGCGGCAAGGCACTTCGTGTGTGTGTACCTATGTATTGTGTACGTGTGTGTGTGTACCTGTGTATTGTGTACATGTGTGTGTACCTGTGTATTGTGTACATGTGTGTGTACCTGTGTATTGTGTACGTGTGTGTGTACCTGTGTATTGTGTGTACCTGTGTATAGTGTACTGTGTGTGTGTGCCTGTGTATTGTGTACGTGTGCGTGTGTATTGTGTGCGTGTGTATGTGTACCTGTGTATTGTGTGTGTGTAATGGGTGTAATAAGTAACGTATCCTGATTCATGATGATTTCGATAAAGAAGTTATATAGCAGTCGCACTAAACCTATTAAGGCAATAAAGACACCATTACCACGTGTGTGGTAATGGTTTGTGTACCTGTGTATTGTGTACGTGTGTGTGTGTGTACCTGTGTATTGTGTACGTGTGTGTGTACCTGTGTATTGTGTACGTGTGTGTGTACGTGTGTATTGTGTACGTGTGTATAACTGTGCGTGTGTCTGTGTAAGGAGTGGTAGTGTAGTGGTTAGCGGCAAGGCACTTCGTGTGTGTGTACCTGTGTATTGTGTACGTGTGTGTGTGTGTACCAGTGTATTGTGTGCGTGTGTGTGTACCTGTGTAGTGTGTACCTGTGTATTGTGTACGTGTGTGTGCCTGTGTATTGTGAACATGTGTGTGTACCTGTGTATTGTGTACGTGTGTGTACCTGTGTATTGTGTACGTGTGTGTGTACCTGTGTATTGTGTAGGTGTGTGTGTGTACCTGTGTATTGTGTACGTATGTGTGTGTACCTGTGTATTGTGTGTGTTTACCTGTGTATTGTGTACTCTGTGTGTGTACATGTGTATTGTATACTGTGTGTGTACCTGTATATTGTGTCCTGTGTGTGTGTACCTGTGTATTGTGTACGTGTGTGTGTGTATTGTGTACCTGTGTATTGTGTGTGTACCTGTGTATTGTGTGCGTGTGTGTGTACCTGTGTATTGTGTACGTGTGTGTGTGTGTAGCTGTGTATTGTGTGTGTGTACCTGTGTATTGTGTACGTGTGTGTGTGTACTTGTGTATTGTGTACGTGTGTGTGTACCTGTGTATTGTGTACATGCGTGTGTGGACCTGTGTATTGTGTACGTGTGTGTGTGTACCTGTGTATTGTGTACGTGTGTGTGTGTATTGTGTACCTGTGTATTGTGTGTGTACCTGTGTATTGTGTGCGTGTGTGTGTGTACCTGTGTATTGTGTACGTGTGTGTGTGTGTAGCAGTGTATTGTGTGTGTACCTGTGTATTGTGTACGTGTGTGTGTGTACCTGTGTATTGTGTGTGTGTACCTGTGTATTGTGTACTGTGTGTGTGTATTGTGTACTGTGTGTGTGTACCTGTGTATTGTGTACTGCGTGTGTGTGCCTGTGTATTGTGTACTGTGTGTTTATTGTGTACATGTGTGTGTGTGTACCTGTGTAGTGTGTACCTGTATATTGTGTACCTGTGTAGTATGTACCTGTGTATTGTGTACTGTGTGTACCTGTGTATTGTGTACGTGTGTGTGTGTGTGTGCCTGTGTATTGTGTACTGTGTGTGTGTACCTGTGTATTGTGTACTGTGTGTGTGTACCTGTGTATTGTGTCCGTGTGTGTGTGTACCTGTGTACGTGTGTGTGTACCAGTGTATTGTGTATTGTGTACGTGTGTGTGTGTACCTGTGTATTGTGTACTGTGTGTGTATTGTGTACTGTGTGTGTACCTGTGTACTGTGTACTGTGTGTGTGTGCCTGTGTATTGTGTACTGTGTGTGTGTATTGTGTACATGTGTGTGTGTGTACCTGTGTAGTGTGTACCAGTGTATTGTGTACCTGTGTAGTATGTACCTGTGTATTGTGTACTGTGTGTACCTTTGTATTGTGTACGTGTGTGTGTACCTGTGTATTGTGTACGTGTGTGTGTGTGTGCCTGTGTATTGTGTACTGTGTGTGTGTACCTGTGTATTGTATACTGTGTGTGTGTACCTGTGTATTGTGTACGTGTGTGTGTGTGTACCTGTGTACGTGTGTGTGTGTACCTGTGTATTGTGTATTGTGTACGTGTGTGTGTACCTGTGTATTGTGTACTGTGTGTGTGTACCTGTGTATTGTGTACTGTGTGTGTATTGTGTACTGTGTGTGTACCTGTGTATTGTGTACTGTGTGTGTGTGCCTGTGTATTGTGTACTGTGTGTGTGTATTGTGTACATGTGTGTGTGTGTGTACCTGTGTAGTGTGTACCAGTGTATTGTGTACCTGTGTAGTATGTACCTGTGTATTGTGTACTGTGTGTGTACCTGTGTATTGTGTACGTGTGTGTGTGTACTGTGTATTGTGTACGTGTGTGTGTGTACCTGTGTATTGTGTACTGTGTGTGTACCTGTGTATTGTGTACGTGTGTGTGTGCCTGTGTATTGTGTACGTGTGTGTGTGTACCTGTGTATTGTGTACGTGTGTGTGTGTGTGCCTGTGTATTGTGTACGTGTGTGTGTGTACCTGTGTATTGTGTACGTGTGTGTGTGTGCCTGTGTATTGTGTACGTGTGTGTGTGTACCTGTGTATTGTGTACGTGTGTGTGTGTACCTGTGTATTTTGTACGTGTGTATACCTGTGTATTGTGTACGTGTGTGTGTGTGTACCTGTGTATTTTGTACGTGTGTGTGTGTGTACCTGTGTATTGTGTACGTGTGTGTGTGTACCTGTGTATTGTGTACGTGTGTTTGTGTGTCTACTTGTGTATTGTGTACGTGTGTTTGTGTGTGTACCTGTGTATTGTGTACGTGTGTATAACTGTGTGTGTGTATGTGTAGGGAGTGGTGGGTGTAGTGGTTATCGCTACGCTGGGCTACGAACCCCTTGACCCGGGTTCGATTCTTTCTCCGGGCCAAAACCGGAGACGATTATCTTCACCGGTCCTGGGTCTCCCCTAGGTCGACTCGGCCTCAAAAAAATACCTGGTGCGGTGTGTAAAACATCGCCACTAGGGAGACAAAGGCGGCCGGGCGTGGTGCTGGCCACCCACCCCCTCATGTGTAGCCACAGTTGCCAGCCTTCATAGGTGCTGCTACTCACTAAATAACTTGTCCCTTCAGCCCTATTAGAGGCTACCTAGGGGAGCTTTGTCTGTGTGTACATCATAGGTGGTGCTACTCGCCACTAGCAGCACTTGCCCCTACAGCCCTGCTAGAGGCTACCTGGGGGAGCTTTGTCTCTGTGTGTACATCATAGGTGGTGCTACTCGCCACTAGCAGCACTTGCCCCGACAGCCCTGCTAGAGGCTACCTGGGGGAGCTTTGTCTGTGTGTGCATCACCACAAAATTTACACTGCGAAAAAAACACCCCACACTGAGTGACGTCCGTGAGTGTCACCGCTCGTCCGTGACGTCAGTGAGTGTCACAGCTCGTCCGTGACGTCGGTGTCACCGCTCGCGCGTGACGTCAGTGTCACCGCTCGCGAGTGACGTCCGTGAGTGTCACCGCTCGTGCGTGACGTCGGTGAGTGTCACCGCTCGTGCGTGACGTCAGTGAGTGTCACCGCTCGTGCGTGACGTCAGTGAGTGTCACCGCTCGTGCGTGACGTCAGTGGGTGTCACCGCTTGTGCGTGACGTCGTTGAGTGTCACAGCTCGTCTGTGACGTCAGTGAGTGTCACCGCTCGTGCGTGACGTCAGTGAGTGTCACCGATCGTCCGTGCCACAAAAGCCAAGATGGTCGAAACGTCGTGAGAATTTTTTTATTGTTTTATATATTTTATTATTTTATTGTTTCCCTTCAACGTGACTTTACCGAAAGAACTAAGCATATAAAAATCGAAAGGAAATTGGAGGTTTAACTCGAGCCACAATACGTTTCCCTTAAAAGGCAAAGAAGAAGATTCATAAAATATATTGACATGATATATATGTAAATATATTATTTAAAAAAAATAGTAAAATGGTAACTTCATTCTCTCCTCCCAAGAGCGACAGCGATAGCGGTAGCTGTAGGCCTGTAGCGATCTCACTATCTAGCTGGCTAGCTGGCTATCTAGCTGGCTATCTGACTAGCTGGCTGGCTAGCTGGCTATCTAGCTGGCTATCTGACTAGCTGGCTGGCTAGCTGGCTATCTAGCTGGCTGGCTATCTAGCTGGCTAGCTGGCTATCTAGCTGGCTGGCTATCTAGCTGGCTAGCTGGCTATCTAGCTGGCTGGCTATCTAGCTGGCTAGCTGGCTATCTAGCTGGCTAGCTGGCTATCTAGCTGGCTGGCTATCTAGCTGGCTGGCTATCTAGCTGGCTAGCTGGCTATCTAGCTGGCTGGCTATCTAGCTGGCTAGCTGGCTATCTAGCTGGCTGGCTATCTAGCTGGCTAGCTGGCTATCTAGCTGGCTGGCTATCTAGCTGGCTAGCTGGCTATCTAGCTGGCTAGCTGGCTGGCTATCTGACCAGCTAGCTGGTTGGATATCTAGCTAGCTAGCTGGATATCTAGCTGGCTGGCTATCTAGCTGGCTGGCTATCTAGCTGGCTGGGTGTCTAGCTGGCTGGGTATCTAGCTAGCTGTCTATCTAGCTGGCTATCTGTCTAACTAGCTATCTGTCTGCCTGGCTAGCTGGTTAGCTGGCTAGCTAGCTATCTGGCTGGCTGGCTAGCTGGCTATGTGGCTATCTGACTGGCTGGCTAACTGGCTATGTGGTTATCTGGCTGGCTGGCTAACTGGTTATGTGGCTGTCTTGCTGGCTGGCTATCTGGCTATCTGGCTGGCTAGCTATTTGGCTAGTTGGTTATCTGGTTAACTTGCTATCTGGATAGCTGTCTGGCTGGCTAGCTGGTTATCTGGCTATCTGGCTAGCTGGCTATCTGGCTGGCTAGCTCTCTGGCTAGCTAGCTATCTGGCTGGCTGGCGAGCTGGCTATCTGGCTATGTGGCTATCTGGCTGGCTAGCTGCCTGGCTAGTTGGCTATCTGGTTCACTTGCTATCTGGATATCTGGCTGGCTGGCTATCCGGCTATCTGGCTGGCTAGCTATCTGGCTAGTTAGCTATCTGGTCAACTTGCTATATGGATATCTGGCTGGCTGGCTATCCGACTATCTGGCTGGCTAGCTATCTGGATAGTTAGCTATCTGGTTAACTTGCTATCTGCATATCTGGCTGGCTGGCTAGATGGTTATCTGGCTAGCTGGCTTTCCAGCTATCTGGCTGGCTAGCTGTCTGGCTAGTTGGCTATCTGGTTAACTTGCTATCTGGATATCTGGCTGGATGGCTATCTGGCTATCTGGCTTGCTAGCTATCTGGCTAGTTGGCTATCTGGTTAACTTGCTATCTGGATATCTGGCTGGCCGGCTAGCCGGTTATCTGGCGAGCTGGCTTTCTAGCTATCTGGCTGGCTAGCTATCTGGCTAGTTGGCTATCTGGTTAACTTGCTATCTGGATATCTGGCTGGCTGGCTATCCGGCTATCCGGCTATCTGGATGAGAGCAGAGCCAGAGGCGCTTCGCCGTCGTCAGTAAGGGAGGTTCCCCTCGATCCAGGCGAGGGATTTCCACACGCGCCCGTAGGCGGCCGGCTGGGTGGCGTTTGCACAGTCGGCACGGCGGCTGTCGATGCCTGTCAGGTACCACCTCCTGTCCGTGCCCAGGCAGAAGACGCCACCGCCCTGGCCCAGCTGAGAAAGGCAGAAAGGCGGACGGTGGATTGACTTTGATGATGTTTCGTGAATCCAGGTTGGGACACCCATTGTCCGTTTGTGTGTGTGTCTGTATGTTTGTGTGTGTCTGTATATGTGCGTGTGTACATGTGAGGTGTGGACAGTCCTATACACGGGGCAGGAGACTGCCAAACAACAGGGTGTGGCTCTTCTTCTGAACAAAATAATGAAGGGGGCATGGGGGCGTGGCGGTGAGGCGTGAGAACCTGTAAGCCCCAGGCTACTTTGGGCTCGCCTTCCGATAAATCAGAGGCGAGGAGTGGTGGTCGTGGTTACTTATGCCCCCACCGAAGACGAACATCAGTGGAGGGATGCAGGCAAGGCCGATGAGTCAGATGCCTTCTATGACCTCCTGTCACAGGTGCTGGCTAAAGTGGCCCCTCAGGATAGAGTCATCTTGTTGGGTGACTTCAATGCTTGAGGTGGTCATGTTGCTGGAACCTGGTCTGGAGTGATTGGAAGGCATGGGCCAGATCAGCTCAATAACAACGGTAGGAGGCTGCTAGATTTGTGTACAGCCCATGGGCTTGTAATTACCAACACGCTGTTCCGGCATCGGCGCATCCACACAACATCATGGATGCATGCCGGGCCCAAGCAAGAACATCTGCTGGACTACATAGTGACGGATCAACGGATGCAGGCCCATGTCCTTGACACCAGGACCTACCGTAGAGCTGATCTGCCCTCTGACCATCGACTTGTGATCTGTAAGATGCGCCTGCCATTCTTCCACTCCAGTGGTGGGTATACACCCAGGACCCCATTCTAACCTAAGGTGGCCTGGTCTCAGTTAGCTGATGAAAGTTGGAAGCGAGAATTTCATCATCGCTTGTGGCAGGGGTTGGCATCGTCCCACACTCCTCCTGATGGCGAGGGTAAATGGGCAAGGTTTAGGACTGTGACTCATGCAGCTGCAATGGCTGCTTTGGGTACGCGGTCCAGATCTCTCCGGAGACCCTGGCTGACAGAGGAGCTGTTCAGGCTGGCTGAGAAAAACCGACAGGCCCACTCTCATCGTCTACAGCATCCCACGTCAGAGAATGAGGAGTCTTACCGCAGCCTTCACTCGGAGGTTCGGAGAGCCTTGAGGCGCTGCAAGGATGGATGGTGGTCGCGGGTTGCTGAGGAGATGGAGTCTGCCTCAGTGGCCCGTGATCACAAATCCCTATTTAACTCCATCAGAAAAGTAACCTGCAGTGCCACACCTATTACCATCATTAAGGGAAAAAAAGGAGATCCAATCTCTGACCTCCAGGAACAGGTTGGCAGATTTGCTGAGCATTTCTGTGAGGTCCTGGGAGAGGGGAAATCGCTCAGCCAGGAAAACATCGTTGCACAAAGTGGCGATGACCCTGCTGAGGCTGCGGTGCCTCAAATATTGGAAGAAGTCACCCCCTGTGAGTGGCTGGTTGAGGTGCCATCACTTGAGGAAGTCCTGAAGGCGATCCAGAGTCTGAGACTAGGAAAGGCACTGGGCAAAGATGATCTCGCAAGCGAAATGCTGAGGGAGGGTGGCGTTTGTGCACAGACTGCCCTGCATGACATCATAACAACAGTCTGGACCACTGGACGGGTTCCGCAGGATTGAAAAGATGCCCTAGTGGTCCACTTCTTTAAGAAGGGGGACTTTACAGACTGTAACAACTAAGGGGCATCTCACTCCTCAGTGTGCCAGGAAAGATACTGGCGAGGATTATTCAACATCGCCTTGCTAGGCACGCTGAGGAGAGGCTTGCAGAGCCCCAATGCGGTTTCAGGTAAAGGCGGTCTTGCACAGACGCCATATTTTCTGTCCGTCTGCTACAGCAGAGGTGTAGGGAATTCCAGTAAGACCTACATCCCTGCTTTATTAACCTGGGCAAGGCCTATGATACCATCAGTAGGCCTGGGCTCTGGGTTGTTCTTTGTGCTTTCACAGTCCCTGACCCTCTGCTCACGATCATTAAGGACCTTCATGATGCTGAGCGGCCCTGGTTAATACTACATGGCCGGGAGACAGAGCCATTTCCTGTACACCTTGGGGTGCGACAGGGATGTCCTCTGGCTCCCACATTATTTAACATCTATTTTGAGCACGTAGTTCGTGAAGCCTTTAATAGCTGTACCGGGGGAATTTCCATTTGGTACAGATATAATGGAAGGCTGATTGATGCCCGGGTGCGGTCAAGGGATGGCTCCATATTGCTCAACCACGTTATGTATGCCGATGATTTGGTAATTGCTGCTCATTCAGAGGAGGAGTTGGAGACACTTCTGCTGAAACTGGAGTGTGCCACTAAGAGGTGGGGCCTTACCATCAGCCCCACCAAAACTAAGCACCCGCCTGAGTATTTTGTACGATCGGACACTCCGCCCCCACAACTCCCAATCGGTGATGGGGCAGTTGTGGAGCGAGTGGAGAGTTTACCATAACTGGGCAGTGTGCTCATGACCGGCTCCGGTTTGGCAGCGGAGGTCTCACTCCGAATCAGTCGAGCGACAATATATTTTTTTCAGTTGCGTAACGCTGTGTGGAAGCTGCCTGGTCTGTCGCTCCGCACGAAGCTTCAGGTCTTCTCAGCCACGGTCATTCCCTCCCTTCTCTACGCTTGCGAAACGTGGACCCCCCTAATGGAACATCTTTGCCGGTTAGAAACATTTAGGCTGGCCTGCCTACGATCCATCCTGGGTTTAACCAGGCTGGATTGTGTGAGGAGCTCACAAATCCTTGAAAGATCTGGGCAAGGTCCCATCGGTGAGCTCCTCCGGCAGGCACGGCTGCGTTGGCTGGGTCATGTAGCCCGCATGCCCAGCCACCGCATGGCGAAACAGCTTTTGTTCGGCCGGATCGAGGGGGCTAAATGGGCGTGGCACGGGCTAGAGAAGAGATGGAGTGACGTGGTACAGGAGGACTTGGAGCTGAGTGGACTTGCCGATGACCGGTACCAGCGGTGTCAAGATCGGCCTCTGTGGAGGAGGCTCGTGAAGGACGCTGCTACTGGGCAGTTGGAGGCAGTCGCCCTCCAACAACAACGGAGGGCGGAGGAGCGACGCTCACAACAACGAGCGGAGTGTCGCGTGGCTAAAGCACAGAAGGTTGGCACAGTAGGGGGCACAGGTGGTGCATCAGCCAGTCATCTCAGTCAGTCGACCAGTGGCACCTGGGTCTGCCCCGTGACCTCCTGCCAGCGGGCGTTCGACACTTCACGTGGCCTCAGGGTGCACATAGCCTGGCACAAGCATCGTGGTGACGTCACCGCCACTTAGTGGCGAATGGCGGTTGTTGTATGTATGTATAGTGTCGTGTATCGTGTAGTGTATAGTGTAGTGTATTTTGTAGTGTGTAGTGTATAGTGTAGTGTATAGTGTAGTGTATAGTGTAGTGTATAGTGTAGTGTCTAGTGTGTAGTGTAGTGTATAGTGTAGTGTATAGTAGTGTCGTGTATAGTGTAGTGTTTAGTGTAGTGTATAATGTAGTGTATAGTGTAGTGTATAGTGTAGTGTATAGTGTAGTGTATAGTGTAGTGTGTAGTGTAGTGTATAGTGTAGTGTATAGTGTAGTGTATCGTGTAGTGTATCGTGTAGTGTATAGTAGTGTAGTGTATCGTGTAGTGTATAGTGTAGTTTATCGTGTAATGTATAGTGTAGTGTATAGTGTAGTGTATAGTGTAGTGTAGTGTATAGTGTAGTGTATAGTGTAGTGTGTGGTGTAGTGTATATTGTAGTGTGTAGTGTAGTGTATAGGGTAGTGTGTAGTAAATGTATAGTGTAGTGTATAGTGTAGTGTATAGTGTAGTGTATCGTGTAGTGTATAATGTAGTGTATAGTATAGTGTATATTGTAGTGTGTGGTGTAGTGTACAGTGTAGTGTATAGTGTAGTGTAAAGTGTAGTGTATAGTGTAGTGTATAGTAGTGTCGTGTATAGTGTAGTGTATAGTGTAGTGTATAGTGTAGTGTATAGTGTAGTGTGTAGTGTATAGTGTAGTGTATAGTGTAGTGTGTAGTGTATAGTGTAGTGTATAGTGTAGTGTATCGTGTAGTGTATAGTGTAGTGTAACGTGTAGTGTATAGTGTAGTGTATAGTGTAGTGTATCGTGTAGTGTATAGTGTAGTGTAACGTGTAGTGTATAGTGTAGTGTATAGTGTAGTGTATCGTGTAGTGTACGGTGTAGTGTTGGGGTCACCTGACAGCTACTGGCCCAACCCTGACGCTTGGCTGCACACATCATCATCCCGCGGGTGAAGTTGCCCCACGACTGCCTGCACAGTGACTCGTTCACCACGCGCACGTTGCCCTCAGCGGCGGGGGCCGACACAGAGCCTGGGGGGTGGGGCGTTTAGCGGGGGGGGGGGGGGGGGGGGGAGACACGACGATGATGTCACAGGTGTAGATGATGATGATGATGTCACAGGCGCACTGGCCGTGACATCATCGGCATCGTTGCTAATGTTATCGCCGATAATGTCACGCACGTACACTAAATGACGTATTCCAGTACATTAGATATACACTATACACTACATGACGTACACTAACGTACTAGCTGTACACTATACACTACATGACGTACACTAACGTACTAGCTATACACTACATGACGTACACTAACGTACTAGCTGTACACTATACACTACATGACGTACACTAACGTACTAGCTATACACTACACACTACATGACGTACACTAACGTACTAGCTATACACTACATGACGTACACTAACGTACTAGCTATACACTATACACTACATGACGTACACTAACCTACTAGCTGTACACTACATGACGTACACTAACCTACGAGCTATACACTATACACTACATGACGTACACTAACGTACTAGCTGTACACTATACACTACATGACGTACACTAACGTACTAGCTATACACTACATGACGTACACTAACGTACTAGCTGTACACTATACACTACATGACGTACACTAACGTACTAGCTATACACTACACACTACATGACGTACACTAACGTACTAGCTATACACTACATGACGTACACTAACGTACTAGCTATACACTATACACTACATGACGTACACTAACCTACTAGCTGTACACTACATGACGTACACTAACCTACGAGCTATACACTATACACTACATGACGTACACTAACGTACTAGCTATACACTACATGACGTACAC
>NC_133743.1:275000-755000 GCF_048934315.1 Petromyzon marinus
ACCCAGAGCCCAGGCCTACTGATGGTAACATAGGCCTTGACCAGGTCAATAAAGCAGAGATGTAGGTCTTGTTGGAATTCCCTACACCTCTGCTGTAGCAGACAGAAAATATGGCATCTGTGCAAGACCGCCCTTTCCTGAAACCGCATTGGGGTTCCGCAAGCCTCTCCTCAGCGTGCCTGGCAAGGCGATGTTGAATAATCCTTGCCAGGACCTTTCCCGGCACACTGAGGAGTGAGATGCCCCTGTTTTTGTTACAGTCTGTGCGGTCCCCCTTCTTAAAGAGGGGACCACCAGGGCATCCTTCCAATCCTGCGGAACCCGTCCAGTGGTCCAGACTGTTGTTATGATGTCATGTAGTGCAGTCTGTGCACAAACGCCACCCTCCCTCAGCATTTCGCTTGGGAGATCATCTCTGCCCGCTGCCTTTCCTGGTCTCAGACTCCGGATCGCCTTCAGTACTTCCTCAACAGATGGTACTTCAGCCAGCCACTCACAGGGGGTGACTTCTTACAATATTTGAGGCACCGCAGCCTCAGCAGGGTCATCCTCACTTTGTGCCACGATGTTTTCCTGGCTGAGGGATTCTCCCTCCCCCAGGACCTCACAGAAATGCTCAGCAAATCTGCAAACCTGTTCCTGGGGGTCGGAGATTGGATCACCGTTTTTTCCCCTAATGACGCGCTGCAGGTTACTTTTTTGATGGAGTTAAATAGAGATTTGTGATCGCGGGCCACTGAGGTAGACTCCATCTCCTCAGCAACCCATGACCACCACCCATCCTTGCAGCACCTCACGGCTCTCCGAACCTCCGAGTGAAGGCAGCGGTAAGCCTCCTCATTCTCTGACGTGGGATTCTGTAGCCGATGACAGTGGGCCTGTCGCTTTTTCTCAACCATCCTGAACACCTCTGTCAGCCAGGGTCTCAGGGGAGGTCTGGACCGCATTCCCAAAGCAGCCATTGCAGCTGCATGAGTCACAGTCCTAAACCTTGCACATTTACCCTCGACATCAGGAGGAGTGGGGGATGATGCCAATCCCAGCCGCAAGCGATGATGAAATTCTCGCTTGCAACTTTCATCAGATAACTGAGACCAGGCCACTTTAGGTTGGAATGGGGTCCTGGGTGTACACCCACCACCGGAGTGGAAGAATGGCAGGTGCATCTTACAGATGACTAGTCGATGGTCAGAGGGCAGATTAGCTCCATGGTAGGTCCTGGTGTCAAGGCCATGGGCTCGCATCCGCTGGTCCGTCACTATGTAGTCCAGCAGATGTTCTTGCTTGGAACCGGCATGCATCCATGATGTTGTGTGGATGGCTGATGCCGGAACAGCCTGTTGGTAATTACAAGCACATGGGCTGCAGAAAAATCTAGCAGCCTCCTACCGTTGTTATTGAGCTGATCTGGTCCATGCCCTCCAATCACTCCAGGCCAGGTGCCAGCATCATGACCAACTCGGGCATTGAAGTCACCCAACATGATGACTCTATCCCGAGGTGCCACTTTAGCCAGCATCTGTGACAGGAGGTCATAGAAGGCATCTGACTCATCGGCTTTGCCTGCATCCCTCCACGGATGTTCGTCTTCGGTGGGGGACATAAGTAACCACGACCACCACTCCTCGCCTCCGGTTGATGGGAAGGCGAGCCCAAAGTAGCCTGGGGCTTACAGCTTCCCACACCTCACCGCCACGCTCCCACACCCCCTTCTTTCTTTTGTTCAAAAGAAGAGCCACACCCTGTTGTTTGGCAGTCTGCTGCCCCAAGTAGAGGACTGTCCACTCCTCATGGTGGCAGGAGCCAAAACCGGCCCACCTTACCTCCTGAATGCCACAGAGATCCAGACGGTACTGGTCCAGCTCCCGACAGAGGAGTGGTAGCCTCTCCTCCGCAGTGAGTGTTCGAACATTCCACGTGGCCATCCGTAGTGGCTTTTCGTTGTTTCTGGATGAGCCCCGAGGATAGAGATTCAATCTCCTGGCTCCGCCAATTGGGGTTTGGCCATTAGACGTCATAGACGCCTGTCCCCCTGGGGCCTCGTGGTTTAGTGGTAATTAATTGAATGTGGAGGGGTTACCAGCCCCTCGCACCCGTCCAGAGCCCCCGTTTAGCCACTGTGGTGGTCACAGACGCCATGAGGGGAGGAGCCAATCAGAATTGGCCCTCCCCCCACAGCATTGTCCACGACAGAGTTGCCCATCCGGCACCGCGAGGAGACACACACGTACATACACACATACACGCGCTTACACACATGCAAAAACACATGTACACGAGTGCGAAAGTTGGTTCTGGCATGTACGCTCGCGAGTAGGGAATTATTGTGCATATTCAGTAACTCGCAAATATGGGAAACTCGCAAATATAGGAATTGTATAATGAAGGATTAATGAACACATTGAGTAACTCGAGAATTCTGAAGGCGGACACAGCCAGGGATTAATGAACACATTTAGTAACTCGATAACTCAGGAGTGAGACACTTAGCGAGGGATTAATGAACACATTTAGTAACTCGATAACTCAGGAGTGGTACACTTGGCAAGGGATTAATGAACACATTTAGTAACTCGATAACTCAGGAGTGTGACACTTAGCGAGGGATTAATGAACACATTTAGTAACTCGATAACTCAGAAGTGGGACACTTAGCCAGGCATTAATGAACACATTTAGTAACTCGATAACTCAGAAGTGTGACACTTAGCCAGGCATTAATGAACACATTTAGTAACTCGATATCTCAGAAGTGTGACACTTAGCGAGGGATTAATGAACACATTTAGTAACTCGATAACTCAGGAGTGTGACACTTAGCCAGGGATTAATGAACACATTTAGTAACTCGATATCTCAGGAGTGTGACACTTAGCCAGGGATTAATGAACACATTTAGTAACTCGATAACTCAGAAGTGGGACACTTAGCCAGGCATTAATGAACACATTTAGTAACTCGATAACTCAGAAGTGTGACACTTAGCCAGGCATTAATGAACACATTTAGTAACTCGATATCTCAGAAGTGTGACACTTAGCCAGGGATTAATGATCGTATTTAGTAACTCGATATCTCAGAAGTGGGATACTTAGCGAGGGATTAATGAACACATTTAGTAACTTGATAACTCAGGAGTGTGACACTTAGCGAGGGATTAATGAACACATTTAGTAACTCGATAACTCAGAAGTGAGACACTTAGCGAGGGATTAATGAACACATTTAGTAACTCGATAACTCAGGAGTGTGACACTTAGCGAGGGATTAATGAACACATTTAGTAACTCGATAACTCAGGAGTGTGACACTTAGCCAGGGATTAATGAACACATTTAGTAACTCGATAACTCAGGAGTGTGACACTTAGCGAGGGATTAATGAACACATTTAGTAACTCGATAACTCAGAAGTGTGACACTTAGCGAGAGATTAATGAACACATTTAGTAACTCGATAACTCAGGAGTGTGACACTTAGCGAGGGATTAATGAACACATTTAGTAACTCGATAACTCAGGAGTGGGATACTTAGCGAGGGAATAATGAACACATTTAGTAACTCGATAACTCAGGAGTGTGACACTTAGCGAGGGATTAATGAACGTATTTAGTAACTCGATAACTCAGGAGTGTGACACTTAGCGTGGGATTGATGAACACATTTAGTAACTCGATAACTCAGGAGTGTGACACTTAGCCAGGGATTAATGAACACATTTAGTAACTCGATAACTCAGGAGTGGGACACTTAGCCAGGGATTAATGAACGTATTTAGTAACTCGATAACTCAGAAGTGGGATACTTAGCGAGGGATTAATGAACACATTTAGTAACTCGATAACTCAGGAGTGGGACACTTAGCCAGGGATTAATGAACGTATTTAGTAACTCGATATCTCAGAAGTGGGATACTTAGCGAGGGATTAATGAACACATTTAGTAACTCGATAACTCAGGAGTGGGACACTTAGCCAGGGATTAATGAACGTATTTAGTAACTCGACAATACGGTGGGAAAACTCGCGAAATCCCGAACTCGAGGTGGCCGCTAGGTGACAATTCTGGGGACTGCCCTGACGAAGGCCCCGGGGCTGACCTCTCCAGCAGGCAGCTCGCCGCCGTCACCACCCAGGAGTTGGACAGCAGGGAGCCGAGGCACTGCAGGTCGTCCCCAAGCCTCGTGATGGTCACCTGCCAGGGCCAGGCGCTCAGGACGGACGCGTTGGCGATGCCGCAGCCTTGCGGGAGGGTGGCGGAGATCGCATCGACAGGAGGGGGTGCGGTGAGTGGGTGGGTGGGCGTGGTGGGTAGGGTGGGTTGGTGGGTGGGTGGGGGGTGGGTGAGTGGATGGGGTGGGTGGGTGAGTGGATGGGGTGGTTGGGTGGAGTATGTGAGTGGGTTTGTGAGTGGGTGGAGTATGTGAGTGGGTTTGTGAGTGGGTGGGTGGGTATGTGAGTGGGTGGGTGGGTATGTGAGTGGGTGGGTGGGTATGTGAGTGGGTGGGTGGCTGGGTATATGAGTGGGTGGGTATGTGAGTGGGTGGGTGGGTATGTTAGTGAGTGGGGTGGGTGGGTGGAGTATGTGAGTGGGTTTGTGAGTGGGTGGGTGGGCGTGGTGGGTAGGGTGGGTGGGTGGGTGGGGGGTGGGTGAGTGGATGGGGTGGGTGGGTGAGTGGATGGGGTGGTTGGGTGGAGTATGTGAGTGGGTTTGTGAGTGGGTGGAGTATGTGAGTGGGTTTGTGAGTGGGTGGGTATGTGAGTGGGTGGGTATGTGAGTGGGTGGGTGGGTGGGTATATGAGTGGGTGGGTGGGTACGTGAGTGGGTGGGTGGGTATGTGAGTGGGTGGGTGGGTATGTGAGTGGGTGGGTGAGTATGTTAGTGAGTGGAGTGGGTGGGTGGAGTATGTGAGTGGGTTTGTGAGTGGGTGGGTGGGTATGTGAGTGGGTGAGTGGGTGGGGTTGTTGAGTCTCTCTCTGTGTCTCTGTGTTGTCTCTCTCTGCTTGTGTGTCTGTCTGTCTCCGTGTCTATGTGTGTGTCTCTCTGTGTGTCTCTGTGTGAGTCTCTCTCTGTGTGTCTATGTGTGAGTCTCTCTCTCTCTCTGTGTCTCTGTGTGAGTCTCTCTGTCTCTCTCTCTCTCTGTGTCTCTCTCTGTGTGTCTCTGTGTGAGTCTCTCTCTGCTTGTGTGTCTGTCTGTGTGTCTATGTTTGTCTCTCTCTGTGTGTCTCTGTGTGAGTCTCTCTCTGTGTCTCTATGTTGTCTCTCTCTGCTTGTGTGTCTGTGTGTCCTTGTTGTGTGTCTCTCTCTGTGTGTCTCTGTGTGAGCCTCTCTCTGCTTGTGTGTCTCCCTGTGTGTCCATGTTGTGTGTCTCTCTCTGTGTGTCTCTGTGTTGTCCCTCTCTGCTTGTGTGTCTCTCTGTGTGTCTATGTTGTGTGTCTCTCTCTGTGTGCCTCTGTGTGAGTCTCTCTCTGCTTGTGTGTCTCTCTGTGTGTCTATGTTGTGTGTCTCTCTGTGTGTCTCTGTGTTGTCCCTCTCTGCTTGTGTCTCTCTGTGTGTCTATGTTGTGTGTCTCTCTCTGTGTGTCTCTGTGTGAGTCTCTCTCTGCTTGTGTGTCTCTCTGTGTGTCTATGTTGTGTGTCTCTCTCTGTGTCTCTGTGTGAGTCTCTCTCTGCTTGTGTGTGTCTCTCTGTGTTGTCTCTCTCTGATTGTGTGTCTCCCTGTGTGTCTATGTTGTGTGTCTCTCTCTGTGTGTCTCCGTGTGAGTCTCTCTCTGCTTGTCTGTCTGTCTCCGTGTCTATGTTGTGTGTCTCTCTGTGTGTCTCTGTGTGAGTCTTTCTCTGCTTGTGTGTCTCCCTGTGTGTCTATGTTGTGTGTCTCTCTCTCTCTGTGTGTCTCTGTGTGAGTCTCTCTCTGTGTGTCTCTGTGTGAGTCTCTCTCTGTGTGTCTCCGTGTGAGTCTCTCTCTGTTTGTGTGTCTCCCTGTGTGTCTATGTTGTGTGTCTCTCTCTGTGTGTCTCTGTGTGAGTCTCTCTCTGCTTGTGTGTCTCTGTGTGAGTCTCTCTCTGTGTGTCTCTGTGTTGTCTCTCTCTGCTTGTGTGTCTCCCTGTGTGTCTATGTTGTGTGTCTCTCTCTGTGTTTCTATGTTGTGTGTCTCTCTCTGTGTGTCTCTGTGTGAGTCTCTCTCTGCTTGTGTGTCTCCCTGTGTGTCTATGTTGTGTGTCTCTCTCTCTGTGTGTCTCTGTGTGAGTCTCTCTCTCTGTGTGTCTGTGTGAGTCTCTCTCTGTGTGTCTCTGTGTTGTCTCTCTTTGCTTGTGTGTCTCCCTGTGTGTCTATGTTGTGTGTCTCTCTCTGTGTTTCTATGTTGTGTGTCTCTCTCTGTGTGTCTCTGTGTGAGTCTCTCTCTGCTTGTGTGTTTCTATGTGTGTCTATGTTGTGTGTCTCTCTCTCTGTGTCTCCGTGTGAGTCTCTCTCTGCTTGTCTGTGTGTCTGTCTCCGTGTCTATGTTGTGTGTGTCTCTGTGTGTCTATGTTGTGTGTCTTTCTCTGTGCGTCTCTGTGTGAGTCTCTCTCTGCTTGTGTCTCTCTCTGTGTGTCTCTGTGTGAGTCTCTCTCTGCTTGTGTCTCTCTCTGTGTGTCTATGTTGTGTCTCTCTCTGTGTTTCTATGTTGTGTGTCTCTCTCTGTGTGTCTCTGTGTGAGTCTCTCTCTGCTTGTGTCTCTCTCTGTGTGTCTATGTTGTGTGTCTCTCTGTGTGCCTCTGTCTGAGTCTCTCTCTGCCTGTCTGTCTGTCTCCGTGTCTATGTTTTGTCTCTCAAATTTAGCAATCTTTGGAAGGACGTTAATCAACCAGGTGGGGTGTTGACTGTTGTGTTGGCCGACTCTCTGTGTTGTATCGCATTATATTTCCAAGTTTTTTGCTACGTTTCTTTCCTCATTCATTTCTACCTGATGATGGTTGCCCGTGTTGCGATCGAAACGTCGTACTCAATCATGATTTAATTTAATTTCGCTCGACGTCACTTTACCGAAAGTACCCAAAGAGCAGTTCCTGCAGTCACGAAGGCCTCGAATCGAGTTTCACAGCTGAAAACGTGTCGAAGCAACGCGGCTTTGTGGTCCAGTGAGGTGCACTCGGCTCTGTTGCTCCGTACTCACTTGTCGAGACCTTAATGGGATTCATCGTTTCGAAGTTCACGACAACTCCGTCCCCTGTGCAACAAACAACAACAACAACAACAAAGACAAACAAACAAAGTTATTTAACTTCCTTTAACAAACTCGAGTTGCGGAGTTTCGGGGAAGTTTCGATAGCAGTGCAACGCGTGGGACGGGGGGGGGCTGAGTAAGATTTGTGTGAGATTTGTGACGCTGAGTAAGATTTGTGTGAGATTTGTGACGCTGAGTAAGATTTGTGTGAGATTTGTGACGCTGAGTAAGATTTGCGTGAGATTTGTGACGCTGAGTAAGATTTGTGTGAGATTTGTGACGCTGAGTAAGATGTGTGTGAGATTTGTGACGCTGAGTAAGATTTGTGTGAGATTTGTGACGCTGAGTAAGATTTGTGTGAGATTTGTGATGCTGAGTAAGATTTGTGTGAGATTTGTGACGCTGAGTAAGATTTGTGTGAGATTTGTGACGCTGAGTAAGATGTGTGTGAGATTTGTGACGCTGAGTATGATTTGTGTGAGATTTGTGACGCTGAGTAAGATTTGTGTGAGATTTGTGATGCTGAGTAAGATTTGTGTGAGATTTGTGACGCTGAGTACGATTTGTGTGAGATTTGTGACGCTGAGTAAGATTTGTGTGAGATTTGTGACGCTGAGTAAGATTTGTGTGAGATTTGTGACGCTGAGTACGATTTGTGTGAGATTTGTGACGCTGAGTAAGATTTGTGTGAGATTTGTGACGCTGAGTAAGATTTGTGTGAGATTTGTGATGCTGAGTAAGATTTGTTTGAGATTTGTGACGCTGAGTAAGATTTGTGTGAGATTTGTAACGCTGAGTAAGATTTGTGTGAGATTTGTGACGCTGAGTAAGATTTGTGTGAGATTTGTGACGCTGAGTAAGATGTGTGTGAGATTTGTGACGCTGAGTAAGATGTGTGTGAGATTTGTGACGCTGAGTACGATTTGTGTGAGATTTGTGACGCTGAGTAAGATTTGTGTGAGATTTGTGACGCTGAGTAAGATTTGTGTGAGATTTGTGACGCTGAGTAAGATGTGTGTGAGATTTGTGACGCTGAGTAAGATTTGTGTGAGATTTGTGACGCTGAGTACGATTTGTGTGAGATTTGTGACGCTGAGTAAGATTTGTGTGAAATTTGTGACGCTGAGTAAGATTTGCGTGAGATTTGTGACACTGAGTAAGATTTGTGTGAGATTTGTGACGCTGAGTAAGATTTGTGTGAGATTTGTGACGCTGAGTAAGATTTGTGTGAGATTTGTGACGCTGAGTAAGATTTGTGTGAAATTTGTGACGCTGAGTAAGATTTGCGTGAGATTTGTGACACTGAGTAAGATTTGTGTGAGATTTGTGACGCTGAGTAAGATTTGTGTGAGATTTGTGACGCTGAGTAAGATTTGTGTGAGATTTGTGACGCTGAGTAAGATTTGTGTGAGATTTGTGATGCTGAGTACGATTTGTGTGAGATTTGTGACGCTGAGTAAGATTTGTGTGATATTTGTGATGCTGAGTAAGATTTGCGTGAGATTTGTGACACTGAGTAAGATTTGTGTGAGATTTGTGACGCTGAGTAAGATTTGTGTGAGATTTGTGACGCTGAGTAAGATTTGTGTGAGATTTGTGACGCTGAGTAAGATTTGTGTGAAATTTGTGACGCTGAGTAAGATTTGTGTGAGATTTGTGACGCTGAGTAAGATTTGTGTGAGATTTGTGACGCTGAGTAAGATTTGTGTGAGATTTGTGACGCTGAGTAAGATTTGTGTGAGATTTGTGACGCTGAGTAAGATTTGTGTGAGATTTGTGACGCTGAGAAAGATTTGTGTAAGATTTGTGACGCTGAGTAAGATTTGTGTGAGATTTGTCACGCTGAGTAAGATTTGTGTGAGATTTGTGACGCTGAGTAAGATTTGCGTGAGATTTGTGATGCTGAGTAAGATTTGCGTGAGATTTGTGACGCTGAGTAAGATTTGCATGAGATTTGTGACGCTGAGTAAGATTTGCGTGAGATTTGTGACGCTGAGTAAGATTTGCGTGAGATTTGTGATGCTGAGTAAGATTTGCATGAGATTTGTGACGCTGAGTAAGATTTGTGTGAGATTTGTGACGCTGAGAAAGATTTGTGTGAGATTTGTGACACTGAGTATGATTTGTGTGAGATTTGTGACGCTGAGTAAGATTTGTGTGAGATTGGTGACGTTGAGTAAGATGTGTGTGAGATTTGTGACGCTGAGTAAGATTTGTGTGAGATTTGTGACGCTGAGTAAGATTTGTGTGAGATTTGTGATGCTGAGTAAGATTTGTGTGAGATTTGTGACGCTGAGTAAGATTTGCGTGAGATTTGTGACGCTGAGTAAGATGTGTGTGAGATTTGTGACGCTGAGTAAGATTTGTGTAGATTTGTGATGCTGAGTAAGATTTGTGTGAGATTTGTGATGCTGAGTAAGATTTGTGTGAGATTTGTGACGCTGAGTAAGATTTGTGTGAGATTTGTGACGCTGAGTAAGATTTGCGTGAGATTTATGACGCTGAGTAAGATTTGTGTGAGATTTGTGACGCTGAGTAAGATTTGCGTGAGATTTGTGATGCTGAGTAAGATTTACGTGAGATTTGGGACGCTGAGTAAGATTTGTGTGAAATTTGTGACGCTGAGTAAGATTTGCGTGAGATTTGTGACGCTGAGTAAGATTTGCGTGAGATTTGTGACGCTGAGTAAGATTTGTGTGAGATTTGTGACGCTGAGTAAGATTTGTGTGAGATTTGTTACGCTGAGTAAGATTTGTGTGAGATTTGTGACGCTGAGTAAGATTTGCGTGAGATTTGTGACGCTGAGTAAGATTTGCGTGAGATTTGTGACGCTGAGTAAGATTTGCGTGAGATTTGTGACGCTGAGTAAGATTTGCGTGAGATTTGTGACGCTGAGTAAGATTTGCGTGAGATTTGTGACGCTGAGTAAGATTTGTGTGAGATTTGTGACGCTGAGAAAGATTTGTGTGAGATTTGTGACGCTGAGTAAGATTTGTGTAGATTTGTGACGCTGAGTAAGATTTGTGTGAGATTTGTGACACTGAGTAAGATTTGTGTGAGATTTGTGACGTTGAGTAAGATTTGTGTGAGATTTGTGACGCTGAGTAAGATTTGTGTGAGATTTGTGACGCTGAGTAAGATTTGTGTGAGATTTGTGACGCTGAGTAAGATTTGTGTGAGATTTGTGATGCTGAGTAAGATTTGTGTGAGATTTGTGACGCTGAGTAAGATTTGTGTGAGATTTGTGACGCTGAGTAAGATTTGTGTGAGATTTGTGACGCTGAGAAAGATTTGTGTAAGATTTGTGACGCTGAGTAAGATTTGTGTGAGATTTGTCACGCTGAGTAAGATTTGTGTGAGATTTGTGACGCTGAGTAAGATTTGCGTGAGATTTGTGATGCTGAGTAAGATTTGTGTGAGATTTGTGACGCTGAGTAAGATGTGTGTGAGATTTGTGACGCTGAGTAAGATTTGTGTGAGATTTGTGACGCTGAGTACGATTTGTGTGAGATTTGTGACGCTGAGTAAGATTTGTGTGAGATTTGTGACGCTGAGTAAGATTTGTGTGAGATTTGTGACGCTGAGTAAGATGTGTGTGAGATTTGTGACGCTGAGTAAGATTTGTGTGAGATTTGTGACGCTGAGTACGATTTGTGTGAGATTTGTGACGCTGAGTAAGATTTGTGTGAAATTTGTGACGCTGAGTAAGATTTGCGTGAGATTTGTGACACTGAGTAAGATTTGTGTGAGATTTGTGACGCTGAGTAAGATTTGTGTGAGATTTGTGACGCTGAGTAAGATTTGTGTGAGATTTGTGACGCTGAGTAAGATTTGTGTGAAATTTGTGACGCTGAGTAAGATTTGCGTGAGATTTGTGACACTGAGTAAGATTTGTGTGAGATTTGTGACGCTGAGTAAGATTTGTGTGAGATTTGTGACGCTGAGTAAGATTTGTGTGAGATTTGTGACGCTGAGTAAGATTTGTGTGAGATTTGTGATGCTGAGTACGATTTGTGTGAGATTTGTGACGCTGAGTAAGATTTGTGTGATATTTGTGATGCTGAGTAAGATTTGCGTGAGATTTGTGACACTGAATAAGATTTGTGTGAGATTTGTGACGCTGAGTAAGATTTGTGTGAGATTTGTGACGCTGAGTAAGATTTGTGTGAGATTTGTGACGCTGAGTAAGATTTGTGTGAAATTTGTGACGCTGAGTAAGATTTGTGTGAGATTTGTGACGCTGAGTAAGATTTGTGTGAGATTTGTGACGCTGAGTAAGATTTGTGTGAGATTTGTGACGCTGAGTAAGATTTGTGTGAGATTTGTGACGCTGAGTAAGATTTGTGTGAGATTTGTGACGCTGAGAAAGATTTGTGTAAGATTTGTGACGCTGAGTAAGATTTGTGTGAGATTTGTCACGCTGAGTAAGATTTGTGTGAGATTTGTGACGCTGAGTAAGATTTGCGTGAGATTTGTGATGCTGAGTAAGATTTGCGTGAGATTTGTGACGCTGAGTAAGATTTGCATGAGATTTGTGACGCTGAGTAAGATTTGCGTGAGATTTGTGACGCTGAGTAAGATTTGCGTGAGATTTGTGATGCTGAGTAAGATTTGCATGAGATTTGTGACGCTGAGTAAGATTTGTGTGAGATTTGTGACGCTGAGAAAGATTTGTGTGAGATTTGTGACACTGAGTATGATTTGTGTGAGATTTGTGACGCTGAGTAAGATTTGTGTGAGATTGGTGACGTTGAGTAAGATGTGTGTGAGATTTGTGACGCTGAGTAAGATTTGTGTGAGATTTGTGACGCTGAGTAAGATTTGTGTGAGATTTGTGATGCTGAGTAAGATTTGTGTGAGATTTGTGACGCTGAGTAAGATTTGCGTGAGATTTGTGACGCTGAGTAAGATGTGTGTGAGATTTGTGACGCTGAGTAAGATTTGTGTAGATTTGTGATGCTGAGTAAGATTTGTGTGAGATTTGTGATGCTGAGTAAGATTTGTGTGAGATTTGTGACGCTGAGTAAGATTTGTGTGAGATTTGTGACGCTGAGTAAGATTTGCGTGAGATTTATGACGCTGAGTAAGATTTGTGTGAGATTTGTGACGCTGAGTAAGATTTGCGTGAGATTTGTGATGCTGAGTAAGATTTACGTGAGATTTGGGACGCTGAGTAAGATTTGTGTGAAATTTGTGACGCTGAGTAAGATTTGCGTGAGATTTGTGACGCTGAGTAAGATTTGCGTGAGATTTGTGACGCTGAGTAAGATTTGTGTGAGATTTGTGACGCTGAGTAAGATTTGTGTGAGATTTGTTACGCTGAGTAAGATTTGTGTGAGATTTGTGACGCTGAGTAAGATTTGCGTGAGATTTGTGACGCTGAGTAAGATTTGCGTGAGATTTGTGACGCTGAGTAAGATTTGCGTGAGATTTGTGACGCTGAGTAAGATTTGCGTGAGATTTGTGACGCTGAGTAAGATTTGCGTGAGATTTGTGACGCTGAGTAAGATTTGTGTGAGATTTGTGACGCTGAGAAAGATTTGTGTGAGATTTGTGACGCTGAGTAAGATTTGTGTAGATTTGTGACGCTGAGTAAGATTTGTGTGAGATTTGTGACACTGAGTAAGATTTGTGTGAGATTTGTGACGTTGAGTAAGATTTGTGTGAGATTTGTGACGCTGAGTAAGATTTGTGTGAGATTTGTGACGCTGAGTAAGATTTGTGTGAGATTTGTGACGCTGAGTAAGATTTGTGTGAGATTTGTGATGCTGAGTAAGATTTGTGTGAGATTTGTGACGCTGAGTAAGATTTGTGTGAGATTTGTGACGCTGAGTAAGATTTGTGTGAGATTTGTGACGCTGAGAAAGATTTGTGTAAGATTTGTGACGCTGAGTAAGATTTGTGTGAGATTTGTCACGCTGAGTAAGTTTGTGTGAGATTTGTGACGCTGAGTAAGATTTGCGTGAGATTTGTGATGCTGAGTAAGATTTGCGTGAGATTTGTGACGCTGAGTAAGATTTGCGTGAGATTTGTGACGCTGAGTAAGATTTGCGTGAGATTTGTGATGCTGAGTAAGATTTGCGTGAGATTTGTGACGCTGAGTAAGATTTGTGTGAGATTTGTGACACTGAGTATGATTTGTGTGAGATTTGTGACGCTGAGTAAGATTTGTGTGAGATTGGTGATGTTGAGTAAGATGTGTGTGAGATTTGTGACGCTGAGTAAGATTTGTGTGAGATTTGTGATGCTGAGTAAGATTTGTGTGAGATTTGTGATGCTGAGTAAGATTTGTGTGAGATTTGTGACGCTGCGTAAGATTTGCGTGAGATTTGTGACGCTGAGTAAGATTTGCGTGAGATTTGTGACGCTGAGTAAGATGTGTGTGAGATTTGTGACGCTGAGTAAGATTTGTGTGAGATTTGTGACGCTGAGTACGATTTGTGTGAGATTTGTGACGCTGAGTAAGATTTGTGTGAGATTTGTGACGCTGAGTAAGATTTGTGTGAGATTTGTGACGCTGAGTAAGATTTGTTTGAGATTTGTGACGCTGAGTAAGATTTGTGTGAGATTTGTAACGCTGAGTAAGATTTGTGTGAGATTTGTGACGCTGAGTAAGATGTGTGTGAGATTTGTGACGCTGAGTAAGATTTGTGTGAGATTTGTGACGCTGAGTAAGATTTGTGTGAGATTTGTGACGCTGAGTACGATTTGTGTGAGATTTGTGACGCTGAGTAAGATTTGTGTGAGATTTGTGACGCTGAGTAAGATTTGCGTGAGATTTGTGACGCTGAGTAAGATTTGTGTGAGATTTGTGACGCTGAGTAAGATGTGTGTGAGATTTGTGACGCTGAGAAAGATTTGTGTGAGATTTGTGACGCTGAGTAAGATTTGTGTGAGATTTGTGACGCTGAGTACGATTTGTGTGAGATTTGTGACGCTGAGTAAGATTTGTGTGAGATTTGTGACGCTGAGTAAGATTTGTGTGAGATTTGTGACGCTGAGTAAGATTTGTTTGAGATTTGTGACGCTGAGTAAGATTTGTGTGAGATTTGTAACGCTGAGTAAGATTTGTGTGAGATTTGTGACGCTGAGTAAGATGTGTGTGAGATTTGTGACGCTGAGTAAGATTTGTGTGAGATTTGTGATGCTGAGTACGATTTGTGTGAGATTTGTGATGCTGAGTAAGATTTGTGTGAAATTTGTGACGCTGAGTAAGATTTGCGTGAGATTTGTGACACTGAGTAAGATTTGTGTGAGATTTGTGACGCTGAGTAAGATTTGTGTGAGATTTGTGACGCTGAGTAAGATTTGTGTGATATTTGTGACGCTGAGTAAGATTTGCGTGAGATTTGTGACACTGAGTAAGATTTGTGTGAGATTTGTGACGCTGAGTAAGATTTGTGTGAGATTTGTGACGCTGAGTAAGATTTGTGTGAGATTTGTGACGCTGAGTAAGATTTGTGTGAAATTTGTGACGCTGAGTAAGATTTGTGTGAGATTTGTGACGCTGAGTAAGATTTGTGTGAGATTTGTGACGCTGAGTAAGATTTGTGTGAGATTTGTGACGCTGAGTAAGATTTGTGTGAGATTTGTGACGCTGAGTAAGATTTGTGTGAGATTTGTGACGCTGAGAAAGATTTGTGTAAGATTTGTGACGCTGAGTAAGATTTGTGTGAGATTTGTCACGCTGAGTAAGATTTGTGTGAGATTTGTGACGCTGAGTAAGATTTGCGTGAGATTTGTGATGCTGAGTAAGATTTGCGTGAGATTTGTGACGCTGAGTAAGATTTGCGTGAGATTTGTGACGCTGAGTAAGATTTGCGTGAGATTTGTGACGCTGAGTAAGATTTGCGTGAGATTTGTGATGCTGAGTAAGATTTGCGTGAGATTTGTGACGCTGAGTAAGATTTGTGTGAGATTTGTGACGCTGAGAAAGATTTGTGTGAGATTTGTGACACTGAGTATGATTTGTGTGAGATTTGTGACGCTGAGTAAGATTTGTGTGAGATTGGTGACGTTGAGTAAGATGTGTGTGAGATTTGTGACGCTGAGTAAGATTTGTGTGAGATTTGTGACGCTGAGTAAGATTTGTGTGAGATTTGTGATGCTGAGTAAGATTTGTGTGAGATTTGTGACGCTGAGTAAGATTTGCATGAGATTTGTGACGCTGAGTAAGATGTGTGTGAGATTTATGACGTTGAGTAAGATTTGTGTGAGATTTGTGACGCTGAGTAAGATTTGTGTGAGATTTGTGACGCTGAGTAAGATTTGTGTAGATTTGTGATGCTGAGTAAGATTTGTGTGAGATTTGTGATGCTGAGTAAGATTTGTGTGAGATTTGTGACGCTGAGTAAGATTTGTGTGAGATTTGTGACGCTGAGTAAGATTTGCGTGAGATTTATGACGCTGAGTAAGATTTGTGTGAGATTTGTGACGCTGAGTAAGATTTGCGTGAGATTTGTGATGCTGAGTAAGATTTACGTGAGATTTGGGACGCTGAGTAAGATTTGTGTGAAATTTGTGACGCTGAGTAAGATTTGTGTGAGATTTGTGATGCTGAGTAAGATTTGTGTGAGATTTGTGACGCTGAGTAAGATTTGTGTGAGATTTGTTACGCTGAGTAAGATTTGTGTGAGATTTGTGACGCTGAGTAAGATTTGTGTGAGATTTGTGATGCTGAGTAAGATTTGCGTGACATTTGTGACGCTGAGTAAGATTTGTGTGAGATTTGTGACGCTGAGTAAGATTTGTGTGAGATTTGTGATGCTGAGTAAGATTTGCGTGAGATTTGTGACGCTGAGTAAGATTTGCGTGAGATTTGTGACGCTGAGTAAGATTTGCGTGAGATTTGTGACGCTGAGTAAGATTTGTGTGAGATTTGTGACGCTGAGTAAGATTTGCGTGAGATTTGTGACGCTGAGTAAGATTTGTGTGAGATTTGTGACGCTGAGAAAGATTTGTGTGAGATTTGTGACACTGAGTAAGATTTGTGTAGATTTGTGACGCTGAGTAAGATTTGTGTGAGATTTGTGACACTGAGTAAGATTTGTGTGAGATTTGTGACGTTGAGTAAGATTTGTGTGAGATTTGTGACGCTGAGTAAGATTTGTGTGAGATTTGTGACGCTGAGTAAGATTTGTGTGAGATTTGTGACGCTGAGTAAGATTTGTGTGAGATTTGTGACGCTGAGTAAGATTTGTGTGAGATTTGTGACGCTGAGTAAGATTTGTGTGAGATTTGTGACGCTGAGTAAGATTTGTGTGAGATTTGTGACGCTGAGAAAGATTTGTGTAAGATTTGTGACGCTGAGTAAGATTTGTGTGAGATTTGTCACGCTGAGTAAGATTTGTGTGAGATTTGTGACGCTGAGTAAGATTTGCGTGAGATTTGTGATGCTGAGTAAGATTTGCGTGAGATTTGTGACGCTGAGTAAGATTTGCGTGAGATTTGTGACGCTGAGTAAGATTTGCGTGAGATTTGTGACGCTGAGTAAGATTTGCGTGAGATTTGTGACGCTGAGTAAGATTTGCGTGAGATTTGTGACGCTGAGTAAGATTTGTGTGAGATTTGTGACGCTGAGAAAGATTTGTGTGAGATTTGTGACACTGAGTATGATTTGTGTGAGATTTGTGACGCTGAGTAAGATTTGTGTGAGATTGGTGACGTTGAGTAAGATGTGTGTGAGATTTGTGACGCTGAGTAAGATTTGTGTGAGATTTGTGACGCTGAGTAAGATTTGTGTGAGATTTGTGATGCTGAGTAAGATTTGTGTGAGATTTGTGACGCTGAGTAAGATTTGCGTGAGATTTGTGACGCTGAGTAAGATGTGTGTGAGATTTATGACGTTGAGTAAGATTTGTGTGAGATTTGTGACGCTGAGTAAGATTTGTGTGAGATTTGTGACGCTGAGTAAGATTTGTGTAGATTTGTGATGCTGAGTAAGATTTGTGTGAGATTTGTGATGCTGAGTAAGATTTGTGTGAGATTTGTGACGCTGAGTAAGATTTGTGTGAGATTTGTGACGCTGAGTAAGATTTGTGTGAGATTTGTGACGCTGAGTAAGATTTGTGTGAGATTTGTGATGCTGAGTAAGATTTGTGTGAGATTTGTGACGCTGAGTAAGATTTGCGTGAGATTTGTGACGCTGAGTAAGATTTGTGTGAGATTTGTGACGCTGAGTAAGATTTGTGTGAGATTTGTGACGCTGAGTAAGATTTGTGTGAGATTTATGACGTTGAGTAAGATTTGTGTGAGATTTGTGACGCTGAGTAAGATTTGTGTGAGATTTGTGACGCTGAGTAAGATTTGTGTAGATTTGTGATGCTGAGTAAGATTTGTGTGAGATTTGTGATGCTGAGTAAGATTTGTGTGAGATTTGTGACGCTGAGTAAGATTTGTGTGAGATTTGTGACGCTGAGTAAGATTTGCGTGAGATTTATGACGCTGAGTAAGATTTGTGTGAGATTTGTGATGCTGAGTAAGATTTGCGTGAGATTTGTGATGCTGAGTAAGATTTACGTGAGATTTGGGACGCTGAGTAAGATTTGTGTGAAATTTGTGACGCTGAGTAAGATTTGCGTGAGATTTGTGACGCTGAGTAAGATTTGCGTGAGATTTGTGACGCTGAGTAAGATTTGTGTGAGATTTGTGACGCTGAGTAAGATTTGTGTGAGATTTGTTACGCTGAGTAAGATTTGTGTGAGATTTGTGACGCTGAGTAAGATTTGCGTGAGATTTGTGACGCTGAGTAAGATTTGCGTGAGATTTGTGACGCTGAGTAAGATTTGCGTGAGATTTGTGACGCTGAGTAAGATTTGCGTGAGATTTGTGACGCTGAGTAAGATTTGCGTGAGATTTGTGACGCTGAGTAAGATTTGTGTGAGATTTGTGACGCTGAGAAAGATTTGTGTGAGATTTGTGACGCTGAGTAAGATTTGTGTAGATTTGTGACGCTGAGTAAGATTTGTGTGAGATTTGTGACACTGAGTAAGATTTGTGTGAGATTTGTGACACTGAGAAAGATTTGTGTAAGATTTGTGACGCTGAGTAAGATTTGTGTGAGATTTGTCACGCTGAGTAAGATTTGTGTGAGATTTGTGACGCTGAGTAAGATTTGCGTGAGATTTGTGATGCTGAGTAAGATTTGCGTGAGATTTGTGACGCTGAGTAAGATTTGCGTGAGATTTGTGACGCTGAGTAAGATTTGCGTGAGATTTGTGACGCTGAGTAAGATTTGCGTAAGATCTGTGACTCCGAGTAAGATTTGCGTGAGATTTGTGACGCTGAGTAAGATTTGTGTGAGATTTGTGATGCTGAGAAAGATTTGTGTGAGATTTGTGACACTGAGTATGATTTGTGTGAGATTTGTGACGCTGAGTAAGATTTGTGTGAGATTGGTGACGTTGAGTAAGATGTGTGTGAGATTTGTGACGCTGAGTAAGATTTGTGTGAGATTTGTGACGCTGAGTAAGATTTGTGTGAGATTTGTGATGCTGAGTAAGATTTGTGTGAGATTTGTGACGCTGAGTAAGATTTGCGTGAGATTTGTGACGCTGAGTAAGATGTGTGTGAGATTTATGACGTTGAGTAAGATTTGTGTGAGATTTGTGAGGCTGAGTAAGATTTGTGTGAGATTTGTGACGCTGAGTAAGATTTGTGTAGATTTGTGATGCTGAGTAAGATTTGTGTGAGATTTGTGATGCTGAGTAAGATTTGTGTGAGATTTGTGACGCTGAGTAAGATTTGTGTGAGATTTGTGACGCTGAGTAAGATTTGCGTGAGATTTATGACGCTGAGTAAGATTTGTGTGAGATTTGTGACGCTGAGTAAGATTTGCGTGAGATTTGTGATGCTGAGTAAGATTTACGTGAGATTTGGGACGCTGAGTAAGATTTGTGTGAAATTTGTGACGCTGAGTAAGATTTGCGTGAGATTTGTGACGCTGATTAAGATTTGCGTGAGATTTGTGACGCTGAGTAAGATTTGTGTGAGATTTGTGACGCTGAGCAAGATTTGTGTGAGATTTGTTACGCTGAGTAAGATTTGCGTGAGATTTGTGACGCTGAGTAAGATTTGCGTGAGATTTGTGACGCTGAGTAAGATTTGCGTGAGATTTGTGACGCTGAGTAAGATTTGCGTGAGATTTGTGACGCTGAGTAAGATTTGCGTGAGATTTGTGACGCTGAGTAAGATTTGTGTGAGATTTGTGACGCTGAGAAAGATTTGTGTGAGATTTGTGACGCTGAGTAAGATTTGTGTAGATTTGTGACGCTGAGTAAGATTTGTGTGAGATTTGTGACACTGAGTAAGATTTGTGTGAGATTTGTGACGTTGAGTAAGATTTGTGTGAGATTTGTGACGCTGAGTAAGATTTGTGTGAGATTTGTGACGCTGAGTAAGATTTGTGTGAGATTTGTGACGCTGAGTAAGATTTGTGTGAGATTTGTGACGCTGAGTAAGATTTGTGTGAGATTTGTGACGCTGAGTAAGATTTGTGTGAGATTTGTGACGCTGAGTAAGATTTGTGTGAGATTTGTGACGCTGAGAAAGATTTGTGTAAGATTTGTGACTCTGAGTAAGATTTGTGTGAGATTTGTCACGCTGAGTAAGATTTGTGTGAGATTTGTGACGCTGAGTAAGATTTGCGTGAGATTTGTGATGCTGAGTAAGATTTGTGTGAGATTTGTGATGCTGAGTAAGATTTGTGTGAGATTTGTGATGCTGAGTAAGATTTGTGTGAGATTTGTGACGCTGAGTAAGATTTGTGTGAGATTTGTGACGCTGAGTAAGATTTGTGTGAGATTTGTGACGCTGAGTAAGATTTGCATGAGATTTGTGACGCTGAGTAAGATTTGCGTGAAATTTGTGACGCTGAGTAAGATTTGCGTGAGATTTGTGACGCTGAGTAAGATTTGCGTGAGATTTGTGACGCTGAGTAAGATTTGCGTGAGATTTGTGACGCTGAGTAAGATTTGTGTGAGATTTGTGACGCTGAGAAAGATTTGTGTGAGATTTGTGATGCTGAGTAAGATTTGTGTGAGATTTGTGACGCTGAGTAAGATTTGTGTAGATTTGTGACGCTGAGTAAGATTTGTGTGAGATTTGTGACACTGAGTATGATTTGTGTGAGATTTGTGACGCTGAGTAAGATTTGTGTGAGATTTGTGACGCTGATTAAGATTTGTGTGAGATTTGTGACGCTGAGTAAGATTTGTGTGAGATTTGTAACGCTGAGTAAGATTTGTGTGAGATTTGTGACGCTGAGTAAGATTTGTGTGAGATTTGTGATGCTGAGTAAGATTTGTGTGATATTTGTGACGCTGAGTAAGATTTGTGTGAGATTTGTGACGCTGAGTAAGATTTGTGTGAGATTTGTGATGCTGAGTAAGATTTGTGTGAGATTTGTGACGCTGAGTAAGATTTGTGTGAGATTTGTGACGCTGAGTAAGATTTGTGTGAGATTTGTGACGCTGAGTAAGATTTGTGTGAGATTTGTGACGCTGAGTAAGATTTGTGTGAGATTTTTGACACTGAGTAAGATTTGCGTGAGATTTGTGACGCTGAGTAAGATTGTGTGAGATTTGTGACGCTGAGTAAGATTTGCGTGAGATTTGTGACGCTGAGTAAGATTTGTGTGAGATTTGTGACGCTGAGTAAGATTTGTGTGAGATTTGTGACGCTGAGTAAGATTTGTGTGAGATTTGTGACGCTGAGTAAGATGTGTGTGAGATTTGTGACGCTGAGTAAGATTTGTGTGAGATTTGTGACGCTGAGTACGATTTGTGTGAGATTTGTGACGCTGAGTAAGATTTGTGTGAAATTTGTGATACTGAGTAAGATTTGCGTGAGATTTGTGACAATGAGTAAGATTTGTGTGAGATTTGTGACGCTGAGTAAAATTTGTGTGAGATTTGTGACGCTGAGTAAGATTTGTGTGAGATTTGTGACGCTGAGTAAGATTTGTGTGAGATTTGTGACGCTGAGTACGATTTGTGTGAGATTTGTGACGCTGAGTAAGATTTGTGTGATATTTGTGACGCTGAGTAAGAATTGCGTGAGATTTGTGACACTGAGTAAGATTTGTGTGAGATTTGTGACGCTGAGTAAGATTTGTGTGAGATTTGTGACGCTGAGTAAGATTTGTGTGAGATTTGTGACGCTGAGTAAGATTTGTGTGAGATTTGTGACGCTGAGTAAGATTTGTGTGAGATTTGTGATGCTGAGTAAGATTTGTGTGAAATTTGTGACGCTGAGCAAGATTTGTGTGAGATTTGTGACGCTGAGTAAGATTTGTGTGAGACTTGTGACGCTGAGTAAGATTTGTGTGAAATTTGTGACGCTGAGTAAGATTTGCGTGAGATTTGTGACGCTGAGTAAGATTTGCGTGAGATTTGTGACGCTGAGTAAGATTTGCGTGAGATTTGTGACGCTGAGTAAGATTTGTGTGAGATTTGTGACGCTGAGTAAGATTTGTGTGAGATTTGTGACGCTGAGTAAGATTTGTGTGAGATTTGTGACGCTGAGTAAGATTTGCGTGAGATTTGTGACGCTGAGTAAGATTTGCGTGAGATTTGTGACGCTGAGTAAGATTTGCGTGAGATTTGTGACGCTGAGTAAGATTTGCGTGAGATTTGTGATGCTGAGTAAGATTTGCGTGAGATTTGTGACGCTGAGTAAGATTTGTGTGAGATTTGTGACGCTGAGAAAGATTTATGTGAGATTTGTGACGCTGAGTAAGATTTGTGTAGATTTGTGACGCTGAGTAAGATTTGTGTGAGATTTGTGACACTGAGTATGATTTGTGTGAGATTTGTGACGCTGAGTAAGATTTGTGTGAGATTTGTGACGTTGAGTAAGATTTGTGTGAGATTTGTGACGCTGAGTAAGATGTGTGTGAGATTTGTGACGCTGAGTAAGATTTGTGTGAGATTTGTGACGCTGAGTAAGATTTGTGTGAGATTTGTGATGCTGAGTAAGATTTGTGTGAGATTTGTGACGCTGAGTAAGATTTGCGTGAGATTTGTGACGCTGAGTAAGATGTGTGTGAGATTTATGACGTTGAGTAAGATTTGTGTGAGATTTGTGACGCTGAGTAAGATTTGTGTGAGATTTGTGACGCTGAGTAAGATTTGTGTAGATTTGTGATGCTGAGTAAGATTTGTGTGAGATTTGTGATGCTGAGTAAGATTTGTGTGAGATTTGTGACGCTAGAGTAAGATGTGTGTGAGATTTGTGACGCTGAGTAAGATGTGTGTGAGATTTGTGACGCTGAGTAAGATTTGCGTGAGATTTATGACGCTGAGTAAGATTTGTGTGAGATTTGTGACGCTGAGTAAGATTTGCGTGAGATTTGTGATGCTGAGTAAGATTTGCGTGAGATTTGGGACGCTGAGTAAGATTTGTGTGAAATTTGTGACGCTGAGTAAGATTTGCGTGAGATTTGTGACGCTGAGTAAGATTTGCGTGAGATTTGTGACGCTGAGTAAGATTTGTGTGAGATTTGTGATGCTGAGTAAGATTTGTGTGAGATTTGTTACGCTGAGTAAGATTTGTGTGAGATTTGTGACGCTGAGTAAGATTTGCGTGAGATTTGTGACGCTGAGTAAGATTTGCGTGAGATTTGTGACACTGAGTAAGATTTGCGTGACATTTGTGACACTGAGTAAGATTTGCATGAGATTTGTGACGCTGAGTAAGATTTGTGTGAGATTTGTGACGCTGAGAAAGATTTGTGTGAGATTTGTGACGCTGAGTAAGATTTGTGTAGATTTGTGACGCTGAGTAAGATTTGTGTGAGATTTGTGACGCTGAGTAAGATTTGTGTGAGATTTGTGACGCTGAGTAAGATTTGTGTGAGATTTGTGACGCTGAGTAAGATTTGTGTGAGATTTGTGACGCTGAGTAAGATTTGTGTGAGATTTGTGACGCTGAGTAAGATGTGTGTGAGATTTGTGACGCTGAGTAAGATTTGTGTGAGATTTGTGACGCTGAGTAAGATTTGTGTGAGATTTGTGACGCTGAGTAAGATTTGTGTGAGATTTGTGATGCTGAGTAAGATTTGTGTGAGATTTGTGACGCTGAGTAAGATTTGTGTGAGATTTGTGACGCTAAGAAAGATTTGTGTGAGATTTGTCACGCGGAGTAAGATATGTGTGAGATTTGTGACGCTGAGTAAGATTTGTGTGAGATTTGTGACGCTGAGTAAGATTTGTGTGAGATTTGTGACGCTGAGAAAGATTTGTGTAAGATTTGTGACGCTGAGTAAGATTTGTGTGAGATTTGTCACGCTGAGTAAGATTTGTGTGAGATTTGTGACGCTGAGTAAGATTTGCGTGAGATTTGTGATGCTGAGTAAGATTTGTGTGAGATTTGTGATGCTGAGTAAGATTTGTGTGAGATTTGTGATGCTGAGTAAGATTTGTGTGAGATTTGTGATGCTGAGTAAGATTTGTGTGAGATTTGTGACGCTGAGTAAGATTTGTGTGAGATTTGTGACGCTGAGTAAGATTTGCATGAGATTTGTGACGCTGAGTAAGATTTGCGTGAGATTTGTGACGCTGAGTAAGATTTGCGTGAGATTTGTGATGCTGAGTAAGATTTGCGTGAGATTTGTGACGCTGAGTAAGATTTGCGTGAGATTTGTGACGCTGAGTAAGATTTGTGTGAGATTTGTGACGCTGAGAAAGATTTGTGTGAGATTTGTGACGCTGAGTAAGATTTGTGTGAGATTTGTGACGCTGAGTAAGATTTGTGTAGATTTGTGACGCTGAGTAAGATTTGTGTGAGATTTGTGACACTGAGTATGATTTGTGTGAGATTTGTGACGCTGAGTAAGATTTGTGTGAGATTTGTGACGCTGATTAAGATTTGTGTGAGATTTGTGACGCTGAGTAAGATTTGTGTGAGATTTGTAACGCTGAGTAAGATTTGTGTGAGATTTGTGACGCTGAGTAAGATTTGTGTGAGATTTGTGATGCTGAGTAAGATTTGTGTGATATTTGTGACGCTGAGTAAGATTTGTGTGAGATTTGTGACGCTGAGTAAGATTTGTGTGAGATTTGTGATGCTGAGTAAGATTTGTGTAGATTTGTGATGCTGAGTAAGATTTGTGTGAGATTTGTGATGCTGAGTAAGATTTGTGTGAGATTTGTGACGCTGAGTAAGATTTGTGTGAGATTTGTGACGCTGAGTAAGATTTGCGTGAGATTTATGACGCTGAGTAAGATTTGTGTGAGATTTGTGACGCTGAGTAAGATTTGCGTGAGATTTGTGATGCTGAGTAAGATTTACGTGAGATTTGTGACACTGAGTATGATTTGTGTGATATTTGTGACGCTGAGTAAGATTTGTGTGAGATTGGTGACGTTGAGTAAGATGTGTGTGAGATTTGTGACGCTGAGTAAGATTTGTGTGAGATTTGTGACGCTGAGTAAGATTTGTGTGAGATTTGTGATGCTGAGTAAGATTTGTGTGAGATTTGTGACGCTGAGTAAGATTTGCGTGAGATTTGTGACGCTGAGTAAGATGTGTGTGAGATTTATGACGTTGAGTAAGATTTGTGTGAGATTTGTGACGCTGAGTAAGATTTGTGTGAGATTTGTGACGCTGAGTAAGATTTGTGTAGATTTGTGATGCTGAGTAAGATTTGTGTGAGATTTGTGATGCTGAGTAAGATTTGTGTGAGATTTGTGACGCTGAGTAAGATTTGTGTGAGATTTGTGACGCTGAGTAAGATTTGCGTGAGATTTATGACGCTGAGTAAGATTTGTGTGAGATTTGTGACGCTGAGTAAGATTTGCGTGAGATTTGTGATGCTGAGTAAGATTTACGTGAGATTTGGGACGCTGAGTAAGATTTGTGTGAAATTTGTGACGCTGAGTAAGATTTGCGTGAGATTTGTGACGCTGAGTAAGATTTGCGTGAGATTTGTGACGCTGAGTAAGATTTGTGTGAGATTTGTGACGCTGAGTAAGATTTGTGTGAGATTTGTTACGCTGAGTAAGATTTGCGTGAGATTTGTGACGCTGAGTAAGATTTGCGTGAGATTTGTGACGCTGAGTAAGATTTGCGTGAGATTTGTGACGCTGAGTAAGATTTGCGTGAGATTTGTGACGCTGAGTAAGATTTGCGTGAGATTTGTGACGCTGAGTAAGATTTGTGTGAGATTTGTGACGCTGAGAAAGATTTGTGTGAGATTTGTGACGCTGAGTAAGATTTGTGTAGATTTGTGACGCTGAGTAAGATTTGTGTGAGATTTGTGACACTGAGTAAGATTTGTGTGAGATTTGTGACGTTGAGTAAGATTTGTGTGAGATTTGTGACGCTGAGTAAGATTTGTGTGAGATTTGTGACGCTGAGTAAGATTTGTGTGAGATTTGTGACGCTGAGTAAGATTTGTGTGAGATTTGTGACGCTGAGTAAGATTTGTGTGAGATTTGTGACGCTGAGTAAGATTTGTGTGAGATTTGTGACGCTGAGTAAGATTTGTGTGAGATTTGTGACGCTGAGAAAGATTTGTGTAAGATTTGTGACTCTGAGTAAGATTTGTGTGAGATTTGTCACGCTGAGTAAGATTTGTGTGAGATTTGTGACGCTGAGTAAGATTTGCGTGAGATTTGTGATGCTGAGTAAGATTTGTGTGAGATTTGTGATGCTGAGTAAGATTTGTGTGAGATTTGTGATGCTGAGTAAGATTTGTGTGAGATTTGTGACGCTGAGTAAGATTTGTGTGAGATTTGTGACGCTGAGTAAGATTTGTGTGAGATTTGTGACGCTGAGTAAGATTTGCGTGAGATTTGTGACGCTGAGTAAGATTTGCGTGAGATTTGTGACGCTGAGTAAGATTTGCATGAGATTTGTGACGCTGAGTAAGATTTGCGTGAGATTTGTGACGCTGAGTAAGATTTGCATGAGATTTGTGACGCTGAGTAAGATTTGCGTGAGATTTGTGACGCTGAGTAAGATTTGCGTGAGATTTGTGATGCTGAGTAAGATTTACGTGAGATTTGTGACACTGAGTATGATTTGTGTGAGATTTGTGACGCTGAGTAAGATTTGCGTGAGATTTGTGATGCTGAGTAAGATTTACGTGAGATTTGTGACACTGAGTATGATTTGTGTGAGATTTGTGACGCTGAGTAAGATTTGTGTGAGATTGGTGACGTTGAGTAAGATGTGTGTGAGATTTGTGACGCTGAGTAAGATTTGTGTGAGATTTGTGACGCTGAGTAAGATTTGTGTGAGATTTGTGATGCTGAGTAAGATTTGTGTGAGATTTGTGACGCTGAGTAAGATTTGCGTGAGATTTGTGACGCTGAGTAAGATGTGTGTGAGATTTATGACGTTGAGTAAGATTTGTGTGAGATTTGTGACGCTGAGTAAGATTTGTGTGAGATTTGTGACGCTGAGTAAGATTTGTGTAGATTTGTGATGCTGAGTAAGATTTGTGTGAGATTTGTGATGCTGAGTAAGATTTGTGTGAGATTTGTGACGCTGAGTAAGATTTGTGTGAGATTTGTGACGCTGAGTAAGATTTGCGTGAGATTTATGACGCTGAGTAAGATTTGTGTGAGATTTGTGACGCTGAGTAAGATTTGCGTGAGATTTGTGATGCTGAGTAAGATTTACGTGAGATTTGGGACGCTGAGTAAGATTTGTGTGAAATTTGTGACGCTGAGTAAGATTTGCGTGAGATTTGTGACGCTGAGTAAGATTTGTGTGAGATTTGTGACGCTGAGTAAGATTTGTGTGAGATTTGTTACGCTGAGTAAGATTTGCGTGAGATTTGTGACGCTGAGTAAGATTTGCGTGAGATTTGTGACGCTGAGTAAGATTTGCGTGAGATTTGTGACGCTGAGTAAGATTTGCGTGAGATTTGTGACGCTGAGTAAGATTTGTGTGAGATTTGTGACGCTGAGAAAGATTTGTGTGAGATTTGTGACGCTGAGTAAGATTTGTGTAGATTTGTGACGCTGAGTAAGATTTGTGTGAGATTTGTGACACTGAGTAAGATTTGTGTGAGATTTGTGACGTTGAGTAAGATTTGTGTGAGATTTGTGACGCTGAGTAAGATTTGTGTGAGATTTGTGACGCTGAGTAAGATTTGTGTGAGATTTGTGACGCTGAGTAAGATTTGTGTGAGATTTGTGACGCTGAGTAAGATTTGTGTGAGATTTGTGACGCTGAGTAAGATTTGTGTGAGATTTGTGACGCTGAGTAAGATTTGTGTGAGATTTGTGACGCTGAGAAAGATTTGTGTAAGATTTGTGACTCTGAGTAAGATTTGTGTGAGATTTGTCACGCTGAGTAAGATTTGTGTGAGATTTGTGACGCTGAGTAAGATTTGCGTGAGATTTGTGATGCTGAGTAAGATTTGTGTGAGATTTGTGATGCTGAGTAAGATTTGTGTGAGATTTGTGATGCTGAGTAAGATTTGTGTGAGATTTGTGACGCTGAGTAAGATTTGTGTGAGATTTGTGACGCTGAGTAAGATTTGTGTGAGATTTGTGACGCTGAGTAAGATTTGCGTGAGATTTGTGACGCTGAGTAAGATTTGCGTGAGATTTGTGACGCTGAGTAAGATTTGCATGAGATTTGTGACGCTGAGTAAGATTTGCGTGAGATTTGTGACGCTGAGTAAGATTTGCATGAGATTTGTGACGCTGAGTAAGATTTGCGTGAGATTTGTGACGCTGAGTAAGATTTGCGTGAGATTTGTGATGCTGAGTAAGATTTGCGTGAGATTTGTGACGCTGAGTAAGATTTGCGTGAGATTTGTGACGCTGAGTAAGATTTGTGTGAGATTTGTGACGCTGAGAAAGATTTGTGTGAGATTTGTGACGCTGAGTAAGATTTGTGTGAGATTTGTGACGCTGAGTAAGATTTGTGTAGATTTGTGACGCTGAGTAAGATTTGTGTGAGATTTGTGACACTGAGTATGATTTGTGTGAGATTTGTGACGCTGAGTAAGATTTGTGTGAGATTTGTGACGCTGATTAAGATTTGTGTGAGATTTGTGACGCTGAGTAAGATTTGTGTGAGATTTGTAACGCTGAGTAAGATTTGTGTGAGATTTGTGACGCTGAGTAAGATTTGTGTGAGATTTGTGATGCTGAGTAAGATTTGTGTAGATTTGTGATGCTGAGTAAGATTTGTGTGAGATTTGTGATGCTGAGTAAGATTTGTGTGAGATTTGTGACGCTGAGTAAGATTTGTGTGAGATTTGTGACGCTGAGTAAGATTTGCGTGAGATTTATGACGCTGAGTAAGATTTGTGTGAGATTTGTGACGCTGAGTAAGATTTGCGTGAGATTTGTGATGCTGAGTAAGATTTACGTGAGATTTGTGACACTGAGTATGATTTGTGTGAGATTTGTGACGCTGAGTAAGATTTGTGTGAGATTGGTGACGTTGAGTAAGATGTGTGTGAGATTTGTGACGCTGAGTAAGATTTGTGTGAGATTTGTGACGCTGAGTAAGATTTGTGTGAGATTTGTGATGCTGAGTAAGATTTGTGTGAGATTTGTGACGCTGAGTAAGATTTGCGTGAGATTTGTGACGCTGAGTAAGATGTGTGTGAGATTTATGACGTTGAGTAAGATTTGTGTGAGATTTGTGACGCTGAGTAAGATTTGTGTGAGATTTGTGACGCTGAGTAAGATTTGTGTGAGATTTGTGACGCTGAGTAAGATTTGTGTGAGATTTGTGATGCTGAGTAAGATTTGTGTGAGATTTGTGACGCTGAGTAAGATTTGTGTGAGATTTGTGACGCTGAGTAAGATTTGCGTGAGATTTATGACGCTGAGTAAGATTTGTGTGAGATTTGTGACGCTGAGCAAGATTTGTGTGAGATTTGTGACGCTGAGTAAGATTTGTGTGAGACTTGTGACGCTGAGTAAGATTTGTGTGAAATTTGTGACGCTGAGTAAGATTTGCGTGAGATTTGTGACGCTGAGTAAGATTTGCGTGAGATTTGTGACGCTGAGTAAGATTTGCGTGAGATTTGTGACGCTGAGTAAGATTTGTGTGAGATTTGTGACGCTGAGTAAGATTTGTGTGAGATTTGTGACGCTGAGTAAGATTTGTGTGAGATTTGTGACGCTGAGTAAGATTTGCGTGAGATTTGTGACGCTGAGTAAGATTTGCGTGAGATTTGTGACGCTGAGTAAGATTTGCGTGAGATTTGTGACGCTGAGTAAGATTTGCGTGAGATTTGTGACGCTGAGTAAGATTTGCGTGAGATTTGTGACGCTGAGTAAGATTTGTGTGAGATTTGTGACGCTGAGAAAGATTTGTGTAGATTTGTGACGCTGAGTAAGATTTGCGTGAGATTTATGACGCTGAGTAAGATTTGTGTGAGATTTGTGACGCTGAGTAAGATTTGCGTGAGATTTGTGATGCTGAGTAAGATTTGCGTGAGATTTGGGACGCTGAGTAAGATTTGTGTGAAATTTGTGACGCTGAGTAAGATTTGCGTGAGATTTGTGATGCTGAGTAAGATTTGCGTGAGATTTGTGACGCTGAGTAAGATTTGTGTGAGATTTGTGATGCTGAGTAAGATTTGTGTGAGATTTGTTACGCTGAGTAAGATTTGTGTGAGATTTGTGACGCTGAGTAAGATTTGCGTGAGATTTGTGACGCTGAGTAAGATTTGCGTGAGATTTGTGACGCTGAGTAAGATTTGCGTGAGATTTGTGACGCTGAGTAAGATTTGCATGAGATTTGTGACGCTGAGTAAGATTTGTGTGAGATTTGTGACGCTGAGAAAGATTTGTGTGAGATTTGTGACGCTGAGTAAGATTTGTGTAGATTTGTGACGCTGAGTAAGATTTGTGTGAGATTTGTGACGCTGAGTAAGATTTGTGTGAGATTTGTGACGCTGAGTAAGATTTGTGTGAGATTTGTGACGCTGAGTAAGATTTGTGTGAGATTTGTGACGCTGAGTAAGATTTGTGTGAGATTTGTGACGCTGAGTAAGATGTGTGTGAGATTTGTGACGCTGAGTAAGATTTGTGTGAGATTTGTGACGCTGAGTAAGATTTGTGTGAGATTTGTGACGCTGAGTAAGATTTGTGTGAGATTTGTGATGCTGAGTAAGATTTGTGTGAGATTTGTGACGCTGAGTAAGATTTGTGTGAGATTTGTGACGCTAAGAAAGATTTGTGTGAGATTTGTCACGCTGAGTAAGATATGTGTGAGATTTGTGACGCTGAGTAAGATTTGTGTGAGATTTGTGACGCTGAGTAAGATTTGTGTGAGATTTGTGACGCTGAGAAAGATTTGTGTAAGATTTGTGACGCTGAGTAAGATTTGTGTGAGATTTGTCACGCTGAGTAAGATTTGTGTGAGATTTGTGACGCTGAGTAAGATTTGCGTGAGATTTGTGATGCTGAGTAAGATTTGTGTGAGATTTGTGATGCTGAGTAAGATTTGTGTGAGATTTGTGATGCTGAGTAAGATTTGTGTGAGATTTGTGATGCTGAGTAAGATTTGTGTGAGATTTGTGACGCTGAGTAAGATTTGTGTGAGATTTGTGACGCTGAGTAAGATTTGCATGAGATTTGTGACGCTGAGTAAGATTTGCGTGAGATTTGTGACGCTGAGTAAGATTTGCGTGAGATTTGTGATGCTGAGTAAGATTTGCGTGAGATTTGTGACGCTGAGTAAGATTTGCGTGAGATTTGTGACGCTGAGTAAGATTTGTGTGAGATTTGTGACGCTGAGAAAGATTTGTGTGAGATTTGTGACGCTGAGTAAGATTTGTGTGAGATTTGTGATGCTGAGTAAGATTTGTGTGAGATTTATGACACTGAGTAAGATTTGTGTGAGATTTGTGACGCTGAGTAAGATTTGTGTGAGATTTGTGACGCTGAGTAAGATTTGTGTGAGATTTGTGATGCTCAGTAAGATTTGTGTGAGATTTGTGACGCTGAGTAAGATTTGTGTGAGATTTGTGACGCTGAGTAAGATTTGTGTGAGATTTGTGACGCTGAGTAAGATTTGTGTGAGATTTGTGATGCTGAGTAAGATTTGTGTGAGATTTGTGACGCTGAATAAGATTTGTGTGAGATTTGTGACGCTGAGTATGATTTGTGTGAGATTTGTGACGCTGAGTAAGATTTGTGTGAGATTTGTGACGCTGAGTAAGATGTGTGTGAGATTTGTGATGCTGAGTAAGATTTGTGTGAGATTTGTGATGCTGAGTAAGATTTGTGTGAGATTTGTGACGCTGAGAAAGATTTGTGTGAGATTTGTGACGCTGAGTAAGATTTGTGTGAGATTTGTGACGCTGAGTAAGATTTGTGTGAGATTTGTGACGCTGAGTAAGATTTGTGTGAGATTTGTGATGCTGAGTAAGATTTGTGTGAGATTTGTGACGCTGAGTAAGATTTGTGTGAGATTTGTGACGCTGAGTAAGATTTGTGTGAGATTTGTGACGCTGAGTAAGATTTCTGTGAGATTTGTGACGCTGAGTAAGATTTGCGTGATATTTGTGACGCTGAGTAAGATTTGTGTGAGATTTGTGACGCTGAGTAAGATTTGTGTGAGATTTGTGACGCTGAGAAAGATTTGTATGAGATTTGTCACGCTGAGTAAGATTTGTGTGAGATTTGTCACGCTGAATAAGATTTGTGTGAGATTTGTGACGCTGAGTAAGATTTGTGTGAGATTTATGACGCTGAGTAAGATTTGTGTGAGATTTGTGATGCTGAGTAAGATTTGTGTGAGATTTGTGACGCTGAGTAAGATTTGCGTGAGATTTGTGATGCTGAGTAAGATTTGCGTGAGATTTGTGACGCTGAGTAAGATTTGCGTGAGATTTATGACGCTGAATAAGATTTGTGTGAGACTTGTGACGCTGAGTAAGATTTGCGTGAGATTTGTGACGCTGAGTAAGATTTGTTTGAGATTTGTGACGCCGAGTAAGATTTGTGTGAGATTTGTGATGCTGAGAAAGATTTGTGTGAGATTTGTCACGCTGAGAAAGATTTGTGTGAGATTTGTGACACTGAGTAAGATTTGTGTGAGATTTGTGATGCTGATTAAGATTTGCGTGATAATTGTGATGCTGAGTAAGATTTGTGTGAGATTTGGGATACTGAGTAAGATTTGTGTGAGATTTGTGACGCTGAGTAAGATTTGTGTGAGATTTGTGACGCTGAGTAAGATTTGTGTGAGATTTGTGATGCTGAGTAAGATTTGTGTGAGATTTGTGACGCTGAGTAAGATATGTGTGAGGTTTGTGACGCTGAGTAAGATTTGTGTGAGATTTGTGACGCTGATTAAGATTTGCGTGATAATTGTGATGCTGAGTAAGATTTGTGTGAGATTTGTGATGCTGAGTAAGATTTGTGTGAGATTTGTGACGCTGAGTAAGATTTGTGTGAGATTTGTGACGCTGAGTAAGATTTGTGTGAGATTTGTGACGCTGCCTAAGACATGGAGGGTGATGAGGGTGACGCGTGTCTGATCGTTATCACAGACGTGCCACTGCCCTCCCGAAGGACGCGAATAAACTTTCGCACAGCCCTGGTGCTTGGCTGTTGTGGAGGTCCCCTCACTCCTCCTGAGGACCGACGACACAACCTCCCTAACGTCATTAGTGTTGTTGTTGTGATCGTTGTTGTTGTTGTTGTTATTGTCGTCAATTTAGTTGAATCTGTCCGTCCCACCCCTCAACTCCCGCTCCCTCGCAGAGGAGAAGGGGAACATGGCGGACACCACCCACCCCCCTTCCCCCTCCCCTCCCCTCCCCCCGTGGCCCCACCTTGAAGCCCCCACAGAGAGTCGAGCACGAGGTGGAGTCTGTTGGCGGACGAGCGCAGGCCGGGCGGTCTCACGACGCCGCCGCCGCAGAACACGCCCAGCGAGTCGCCGTTGTCGTCGTAGACGGTCAGCGACTCGTCCACGCAGTCGGGGTCGGAAGACAAGCTGCGGCGGTGGGAGAGCGAGGGTTGTGTGGCGTAGCATGTTAGAGCACGTGTGGTGCGTAGTGTAGCATGTACGAGTGTGTGTAGTGTAGCATGTACGAGCACGTGTAGTGTGTAGTGTAGCATGTACGAGTGTGTGTAGTGTAGCATGTACGAGCACGTGTGGTGTGTAGTGTAGCATGTACGAGTATGTGTAGTGTGTAGTGTAGCATGTACGAGCACGTGTGGTACGTAGTGTAGCATGTACGAGCGTGTGTAGTGTGTAGTGTAGCATGTACGAGTATGTGTAGTGTGTAGTGTAGCATGTACGAGTATGTGTGGTGTAGCATGTACGGGCACGTGTAGTGTGTAGTGTAGCATGTACGAGTGTGTGTAGTGTGTAGTGTAGCATGTACGAGTATGTGTAGTGTAGCATGTACGAGTATGTGTAGTGTAGCATGTACGAGTATGTGTAGTGTGTAGTGTAGCATGTACGAGCACGTGTAGTGTGTAGTGTAGCATGTACGAGTGTGTGTAGTGTAGCATGTACGAGTGTGTGTAGTGTAGCATGTACGAGTATGTGTAGTGTGTAGTGTAGCATGTACGAGTATGTGTAGTGTAGCATGTACGAGTATGTGTAGTGTGACATGTACGAGCACGTGTAGTGTGTAGTGTAGCATGTACGAGTATGTGTAGTGTAACATGTACGAGCACGTGTAGTGTGTAGTGTAGCATGTACGAGCACGTGTGGTGTAGCATGTACGAGTATGTGTAGTGTGTAGTGTAGCATTTACGAGTGTGTGTAGTGTAGCATGTACGAGTGTGTGTAGTGTAGCATGTACGAGTGTGTGTAGTGTAGCATGTACGAGTATGTGTGGTGTAGCATGTACGAGTATGTGTAGTGTAGCATGTACGAGTATGTGTAGTGTAGCATGTACGAGTATGTGTAGTGTAGCATGTACGAGTATGTGTAGTGTAGCATGTACGAGTATGTGTGGTGTAGCATGTACGAGTATGTGTAGTGTAGCATGTACGAGTATGTGTAGTGTAGCATGTACGAGTATGTGTAGTGTAGCATGTACGAGTATGTGTAGTGTAGCATGTACGAGTATGTGTAGTGTAGCATGTACGAGTATGTGTGGTGTAGCATGTACGAGTATGTGTAGTGTGTAGTGTAGCATGTACGAGTGTGTATGGTGTGTAGTGTAACATGTACGAGTGTGTGTGGTGTAGCATGTACGAGTATGTGTAGTGTAGCATGTACGAGTGTGTGTGGTGTGTAGTGTAGCATGTACGAGTATGTGTAGTGTAGCATGTACGAGTGTGTGTGGTGTAGCATGTACGAGTGTGTGTAGTGTAACATGTACGAGTATGTGTAGTGTGTAGTGTAACATGTACGAGCACGTGTAGTGTGTAGTGTAGCATGTACGAGCGTGTGTGGTGTAGCATGTACGAGTATGTGTGGTGTAGCATGTACGAGTATGTGTAGTGTGGCATGTACGAGTATGTGTGGTGTAGCATGTACGAGTATGTGTAGTGTATCATATACGAGTATGTGTAGTGTGTAGTGTAGCATGTACGAGTATGTGTAGTGTAGCATGTACGAGTATGTGTAGTGTGTAGTGTAGCATGCACGAGTATGTGTAGTGTGTAGTGTAGCATGTACGAGTGTGTGTGGTGTGTATTGTAGCATGTACGAGTATGTGTGGTGTGTAGTGTAGCATGTACGAGTGTGTGTAGTGTAGCATGTACGAGTATGTGTAGTGTAGCATGTACGAGTATGTGTAGTGTGTGTAGTGTAGCATGTACGAGTATGTGTAGTGTAGCATGTACGAGTATGTGTAGTGTGTGTAGTGTAGCATGTACGAGCATGTGTAGTGTAACATGTACGAGTATGTGTAGTGTGTAGTGTAGCATGTACGAGCACGTGTAGTGTGTAGTGTAGCATGTACGAGTATGTGTAGTGTGTAGCGTAACATGTACGAACACGTGTAGTGTGTAGTGTAGCATGTACGAGTGTGTGTGGTGTAGCATGTACGAGTATGTGTAGTGTAGCATGTACGAGTGTGTGTAGTGTAGCATGTACGAGTATGTGTAGTGTAGCATGTACGAGTGTGTGTAGTGTAGCATGTACGAGTATGTGTAGTGTAGCATGTACGAGTATGTGTAGTGTGTAGTGTAGCATGTACGAGCACGTGTAGTGTGTAGTGTAGCATGTACGAGTGTGTGTGGTGTAGCATGTACGAGTATGTGTAGTGTGTAGTGTAGCATGTACGAGTGTGTGTAGTGTAGCATGTACGAGTATGTGTAGTGTAGCATGTACGAGTATGTGTAGTGTGTAGTGTAGCATGTACGAGCACGTGTAGTGTGTAGTGTAGCATGTACGAGTGTGTGTGGTGTAGCATTTACGAGTATGTGTAGTGTGTAGTGTAGCATGTACGAGTGTGTGTAGTGTAGCATGTACGAGTATGTGTAGTGTAGCATGTACGAGTATGTGTAGTGTGTAGTGTAGCATGTACGAGTATGTGTAGTGTAGCATGTACGAGTATGTGTAGTGTAGCATGTACGAGTATGTGTAGTGTAGCATGTACGAGTATGTGTGGTGTAGCATGTACGAGTATTTGTAGTGTGTAGTGTAACATGTACGAGCACGGGTAGTGTGTAGTGTAGCATGAACGAGTATGTGTGGTGTAGCATGTACGAGTGTGTGTGGTGTAGCATGTACGAGTATGTGTAGTGTGTAGTGTAGCATGTACGAGTGTGTGTAGTGTAGCATGTACGAGTATGTGTAGTGTGTAGTGTAGCATGTACGAGTATGTGTGGTGTAGCATGTACGGGCACGTATAGTGTGTAGTGTAGCATGTACGAGTATGTGTAGTGTGTAGTGTTGCATGTACGAGTATGTGTAGTGTAGCATGTACGAGTATGTGTAGTGTGTAGTGTAGCATGTACGAGTATGTGTAGTGTGTAGTGTAGCATGTACGAGTGTGTGTGGTGTGTATTGTAGCATGTACGAGCACGTGTAGTGTGTAGTGTAGCATGCACGAGTATGTGTGGTGTGTAGTATAGCATGTACGAGTATGTGTAGTGTGTAGTGTAGCATGTACGAGTGTGTGTGGTGTAGCATGTACGAGTATTTGTAGTGTGTAGTGTAACATGTACGAGCACGGGTAGTGTGTAGTGTAGCATGAACGAGTATGTGTGGTGTAGCATGTACGAGTGTGTGTGGTGTAGCATGTACGAGTATGTGTAGTGTGTAGTGTAGCATGTACGAGTGTGTGTAGTGTAGCATGTACGAGTATGTGTAGTGTGTAGTGTAGCATGTACGAGTATGTGTGGTGTAGCATGTACGGGCACGTATAGTGTGTAGTGTAGCATGTACGAGTATGTGTAGTGTGTAGTGTTGCATGTACGAGTATGTGTAGTGTAGCATGTACGAGTATGTGTAGTGTGTAGTGTAGCATGTACGAGTATGTGTAGTGTGTAGTGTAGCATGTACGAGTGTGTGTGGTGTGTATTGTAGCATGTACGAGCACGTGTAGTGTGTAGTGTAGCATGCACGAGTATGTGTGGTGTGTAGTATAGCATGTACGAGTATGTGTAGTGTGTAGTGTAGCATGTACGAGTGTGTGTAGTGTAGCATGTACGAGTATGTGTAGTGTAGCATGTACGAGCACGTGTAGTGTGTAGTGTAGCATGTATAGAAGTGAATAGTCATGGGTAGTGTAGTGTATAGCAATGCCGTGTATAGTATATTATATAGCACACACACACACACGTACACACGCACACAGGTACACACACACACGCGTACACACGCACGTACTGTCGCATATAGCCGCGTGCAGCCCTATAGTGCAGCGTAGTCGCGTACAGCTGCCCAGCGCGTGCCGAACTTCTAACCGCGACCCACGTGTGCCGTTCACCAAATCGAGAGCTCACTTGAATTGCTGGAACCTCAGCTTGACCTGGTATCTGTGGGGTCCACCCCTTCCCTCCCCAATCGAGAGCTCACTTGAATTGCTGGAACCTCAGCTTGACCTGGTGTCTGTGGGGTCCACACGGCCCCTCCCCAATCGAGAGCTCACTTGAATTGCTGGAACCTCAGCTTGACCTGGTATCTGTGGGGTCCACACGGCCCCTCCCCAATCGAGAGCTCACTTGAATTGCTGGAACCTCAGCTTGACCTGGTATCTGTGGGGTCCACACCGCCCCTCCTCAATCGAGAGCTCACTTGAATTGCTGGAACCTCAGCTTGACCTGGTATCTGTGGGGTCCACACCGCCCCTCCCCAATCGAGAGCTCACTTGAATTGCTGGAACCTCAGCTTGACCTGGTATCTATGGGGTCCACTGCGCCCCTCCCAAATCGAGAGCTCACTTGAATTGCTGGAACCTCAGCTTGACCTGGTATCTGTGGGGTCCACACCGCCCCTCCCCAATCGAGAGCTCACTTGAATTGCTGGAACCTCAGCTTGACCTGGTGTCTGTGGGGTCCACACGGCCCCTCCCCAATCGAGAGCTCACTTGAATTGCTGGAACCTCAGCTTGACCTGGTATCTGTGGGGTCCACACGGCCCCTCCCCAATCGAGAGCTCACTTGAATTGCTGGAACCTCAGCTTGACCTGGTATCTATGGGGTCCACCGCGCCCCTCCCAAATCGAGAGCTCACTTGAATTGCTGGAACCTCAGCTTGATCTGGTATCTGTGGGGTCCACCGCGCCCCTCCCCAATCGAGAGCTCACTTGAATTGCTGGAACCTCAGCTTGACCTGGTATCTGTGGGGTCCACACGGCCCCTCCCCAATCGAGAGCTCACTTGAATTGCTGGAACCTCAGCTTGACCTGGTATCTGTGGGGTCCACCCCTTCCCTCCCCAATCGAGAGCTCACTTGAATTGCTGGAACCTCAGCTTGACCTGGTATCTGTGGGGTCCACCGCGCCCCTCCCCAATCGAGAGCTCACTTGAATTGCTGGAACCTCAGCTTGACCTGGTATCTGTGGGGTCCACACGGCCCCTCCCCAATCGAGAGCTCACTTGAATTGCTGGAACCTCAGCTTGACCTGGTATCTGTGGGGTCCACACGGACCCTCCCAAATCAAGTGCTCACTTGAATTGCTGGAACCTCAGCTTGACCTGGTATCTGTGGGGTCCACCCCGCCCCTCCCCAATCGAGAGCTCACTTGAATTGCTGGAACCTCAGCTTGACCTGGTATCTGTGGGGTCCACCCCGCCCCTCCCCAATCGAGAGCTCACTTGAATTGCTGGAACCTCAGCTTGACCTGGTATCTGTGGGGTCCACCGCGCCCCTACCCAATCGAGAGCTCACTTGAATTGCTGGAACCTCAGCTTGACCTGGTATCTGTGGGGTCCACACCGCCCCTCCCCAATCGAGAGCTCACTTGAATTGCTGGAACCTCAGCTTGACCTGGTATCTGTGGGGTCCACCCCTTCCCTCCCCAATCGAGAGCTCACTTGAATTGCTGGAACCTCAGCTTGACCTGGTATCTATGGGGTCCACCGCGCCCCTCCCAAATCGAGAGCTCACTTGAATTGCTGGAACCTCAGCTTGACCTGGTATCTGTGGGGTCCACCGCGCCCCTCCCCAATCGAGAGCTCACTTGAATTGCTGGAACCTCAGCTTGACCTGGTATCTGTGGGGTCCACACCGCCCCTCCCCAATAGAGAGCTCACTTGAATTGCTGGAACCTCAGCTTGACCTGGTATCTATGGGGTCCACTGCGCCCCTCCCAAATCGAGAGCTCACTTGAATTGCTGGAACCTCAGCTTGACCTGGTATCTGTGGGGTCCACCGCGCCCCTCCCCAATCGAGAGCTCACTTGAATTGCTGGAACCTCAGCTTGACCTGGTATCTGTGGGGTCCACACCGCCCCTCCCCAATCGAGAGCTCACTTGAATTGCTGGAACCTCAGCTTGATCTGGTATCTGTGGGGTCCACCGCGCCCCTCCCCAATCGAGAGCTCACTTGAATTGCTGGAACCTCAGCTTGACCTGGTATCTGTGGGGTCCACACGGCCCCTCCCCAATCGAGAGCTCACTTGAATTGCTGGAACCTCAGCTTGACCTGGTATCTGTGGGGTCCACCCCTTCCCTCCCCAATCGAGAGCTCACTTGAATTGCTGGAACCTCAGCTTGACCTGGTATCTGTGGGGTCCACCGCGCCCCTCCCCAATCGAGAGCTCACTTGAATTGCTGGAACCTCAGCTTGACCTGGTATCTGTGGGGTCCACACGGCCCCTCCCCAATCGAGAGCTCACTTGAATTGCTGGAACCTCAGCTTGACCTGGTATCTGTGGGGTCCACACGGACCCTCCCAAATCAAGTGCTCACTTGAATTGCTGGAACCTCAGCTTGACCTGGTATCTGTGGGGTCCACCCCGCCCCTCCCCAATCGAGAGCTCACTTGAATTGCTGGAACCTCAGCTTGACCTGGTATCTGTGGGGTCCACCCCGCCCCTCCCCAATCGAGAGCTCACTTGAATTGCTGGAACCTCAGCTTGACCTGGTATCTGTGGGGTCCACCGCGCCCCTACCCAATCGAGAGCTCACTTGAATTGCTGGAACCTCAGCTTGACCTGGTATCTGTGGGGTCCACACCGCCCCTCCCCAATCGAGAGCTCACTTGAATTGCTGGAACCTCAGCTTGACCTGGTATCTGTGGGGTCCACCCCTTCCCTCCCCAATCGAGAGCTCACTTGAATTGCTGGAACCTCAGCTTGACCTGGTATCTATGGGGTCCACCGCGCCCCTCCCAAATCGAGAGCTCACTTGAATTGCTGGAACCTCAGCTTGACCTGGTATCTGTGGGGTCCACCGCGCCCCTCCCCAATCGAGAGCTCACTTGAATTGCTGGAACCTCAGCTTGACCTGGTATCTGTGGGGTCCACACCGCCCCTCCCCAATAGAGAGCTCACTTGAATTGCTGGAACCTCAGCTTGACCTGGTATCTATGGGGTCCACTGCGCCCCTCCCAAATCGAGAGCTCACTTGAATTGCTGGAACCTCAGCTTGACCTGGTATCTGTGGGGTCCACCGCGCCCCTCCCCAATCGAGAGCTCACTTGAATTGCTGGAACCTCAGCTTGACCTCGTATCTGGGGTCCACCTGGACGGTCCACCGGCACAGGGCGCTCCTCTCGCCGGCCGCGGAGAAGTTGGACGACGACAGCGACCCCTGGCCGCCGACGAGCGTCTCCCTGCACGGTGACCCCACTGGCGGTGGTGGAGGTGGTGGAGGGTTACGACGCATTCATATTTCCGTGATGCAGGTGTTATTTCTGGGGGGTGGGGTGTTGTATATGGCCCCTTTTCCCCATCTTTAATATCAATAACAATGTTTTGCCAACATATATATAGACGTATGTTTTTTTTTGTTTAACCGAAATAATTAATGAAAACAGGCCCGGTCCCACAGCCATAGCTGGTTTTATTTGTGGGGAGCGGGGGTGGGGGGGGTGGGGTGGGGTGGGCTTAGATCGCGTGAATGTATAGATGCCGTATTCTTTGGGTCTTTCGGCAAAGTCATCGCGCAGGTATAGAAAAAAAATAAAATAGATCACGACGTTTCGGGCGCAAGCACAAGAAGTCCGTCATCAGGTGGGAAAAATCGTGATTTGTTTATTTTGTTTTATACCCCACGTGGCTTTTACCGAAAGAACCATGGAGAAAGGTGCGAATGGAAAAGATAACAAAAAGTAAAAAAATAAAAACGATGACGTATCGATCACAACGCAAACGTTCGATTTAAAGCTTTCATGACTGCAAAGATTCATCTTCTTTGGTTCTTTCGGTAAAGTCACGTAGAAGGGAAACAATAACCTGATGATGATTTCGATTTCAAGCTTTCGTCACTATAGGATTCATATTCTTTGGTTCTTTCGGTAAAGTCACGTAGAAGGGAAACAATAACCTGATGATGATGATTTCGATTTCAGGCATTCGTGACTGCAAGGATTCATCTTCTTTGGTTCTTTCGGTAAAGTCACCACCACGTAGAATGAGAATAAAATAATAAATTGATAAAATAAAATGATGCAATAAAATTCTCACGACGTTTCGGCCACAACACAAGCGGCCTTCATCAGGTGAAGGGACGAGACTGTCTGGAGGACAGCGCTGACGAGACTGCCCTCCAGACAGTCTCGTCCCTCGTCCCTTCACCTGATGAAGGCCGCTTGTGTTGTGGCCCAAAACGTCGTGAGAATTTTACTGTGTTATTTTATTTTATCAATTTATTATTTTATTCTCATTCTACGTGGTGGTGACTTTACCGAAGGAACCAAAGAAGATGAATCCTTGCAGTCACGAAAGCTTCAAATCGAAAGTTGTTGTTGTTGTTTGACTTGCATTCCCACTGGGATTTTTTTCACACGGCATTGGTGGTGTACACGGTGCTTTTTTCAGGAATATTTTTTGCTGTTTTTTTTTTTTCCCCCATGGATTTTCTGTTTTGCACAGTCAACCCAAAGTCACTTTAAGATGTTTTTTATTGTTCGTGTTTTTGTTTTTCTTTGTTGTTTGTTGTGGGGTTGCACTCCGATTCAAGAGCCGAATGGCTCACAGGGCTACGCCAAAAAAAACTGAAACTGAAAGGGCTGCCCGGTAAGAGTCAGCAAGTTGACGTGAGATCGTTGAGCGGGGTCCAAGGCGGGCACCCTGAGGTGGCCGTGTTCCTGTGAGAGATCGGCACGTTAATGTGAGATATTGGCACGTTAATGTGAGATATTGGTGTGTTAATGTGAGATATTGGCGTGTTAATGTGAGATATTGGCACGTTAATGTGAGATATTGGCATGTTAATGTGAGAGATTGGAATGTTAATGTGAGATATTGGCACGTTAATGTGAGATATTGGTGTGTTAATGTGAGATATTGGCGTGTTAATGTGAGATATTGGCACGTTAATGTAAGATATTGGCATGTTAATGTGAGAGATTGGAATGTTAATGTGAAATATTGGCATGTTAATGTGAGATATTGGCGTGTTCCTGTGAGAGATCGGCACGTTAGTGTGAGATATTGGCACGTTAATGTCAGATATTGGCGTGTTAATGTGACATATTGGCATGTTAATGTGACATATTGGTGTGTTCCTGTGAGAGATAGGTACGTTAGTGTGAGATATTGGCACGTTAATGTGAGATATTGGTTTGTTAACGTGAGATATTGGCATGTTAGTGTGAGATATTGGCACGCTAATGTCAGATATTGGCGTGTTAATGTGAGAGATTGGCGTGTTAATGTGAGCGATTGGCATGTTAATGTGACATATTGGCATGTTAATGTGACATATTGGTGTGTTCCTGTGAGAGATCGGCACGTTAATGGAGGACCGCAAAGCAAAAAAAACCAAAACCTCGAGCTCGGTGAGCTCAGCGGCCGTGTTAGGGTGAGAAATGAAACCGGTTAATGTAAAATCAGAGAGCCCAAAACATCAACTAACATCGGAAGGTGGCCGAGCCTCTCCCCCCACCCCACCCCCTGGCGCAGCGACGCGGAACGGAAGCCTCGGCCCTCTCGTGAGTCCCGCCGGAGTCTCGCCGCCACGTGGGAGCGCTCAACGAGTCAAGCGAGGGGCCTCGCAGCGTCATCGCAGCAAGACAGACAGACAGACACACAGACACACAGACAGACAGACAGACAGATACACAGACAGACAGACAGACAAACAAACAGACAGACAGACAGACAAACAGACAAACAAACAGACACACAAACAGACAGACAGACAAACAGACAAACAGACAGACAAACAGACAGACAGACAGACAAACAGACAAACAAACAGACAGACAAACAAACAGACAGACAGACAGACAAATTAAACTCACCCCTGTAAAACGCGCTGAAGTTGCCGGCGATTCCCCGCGTGTCGTACGTGGCCCTCACGGACAAGGCGTTGGAGGACGAGATGATGGGAGCTGGGACTCCGTCGCCGGCGTACTTCCCCAGGAGCGGCGAGTCCGCAGATGGCCCGTCGTAGACATAGACGACCTCGGCACCCGCCTGCAGACTTCGCGCGGACAGCGGACAGCGGACAGCGGAGAGTGGACAGCGGACAGCGGAGAGTGGACAGCGGACAGCGGACAGCGGACAGCGGACAGCTGCTGCTGTGACACGCCCCGACGGTGGCATTGTCCTGGCGCTGGTCGCCTTTCGGCGTCGTCCTCTGGTCTGGCGCCGTTTGAGACTCGGCTCTAAATAAAGCCGTCTCTGGTGTTGTGGGACAATCAGTTTCAAAGACAATGCGTCATCATCATCATCATCATATACTACCAGAGCATGTTTTAGTTTATATGATTACAATACCCCCCCCGCCCCTCCTCAGCCTCAAATCACTGCACCTGAATGAGTTAAATGATGACGTCACCCTGCTGCTGGTCTATTTAAGACCGGGAGCAAGTGGAGAGGGCTTTACCATTCTGGCGGCAAATTTGCCCGATGATGCTGGATGTAAATCACCGGCGAAACGTCGCAGTACAACTCAAACTGTAAACGTTGTGGATTCACTCTTCGACACACCGGTGGGCTAAAGTAGTGAACTATTTTGTCTTTTGTCAACGTGACACTTTTTTTTTGCTGATTGGCCGTGTCGGATGGTGGAGGGTTACAACACATTTATAAATAACGCCATCTAACCCAACAAAAACCTTCATCATGAATAATATTGGTCGCGAAAGCCTACTACGTGTTAAAATGTTTTAGCTTGTGTGTTCACCACAAAGTTTACGTGGCTAACGCAGTGACATTATTCCTGGCAAAAAGTTTTCTGTTTGGTGTTTTTTTTTTACATCTCAACGCAGTCGTTTTATTGCCAGACAGGGTCAAACGTATTCTTGTATTTTGCTAGTGGCAAGGAAGTTCCCGTGATTCAGCTGCTCTCAATTCCATTGATAGTGGCATTGTCTTTGTGCTGGTCGCCTTTTTGGCGTCCTCTGATCTAGCGCCGTTTGCGACTAGGCTCTTAAAGAAAGCCGTCTCTGGTGACGTGGACCAATCAGTTTCGGAGACAACGCATCATCATCATCATCATCATACACTACCAGAGCATGTTCACCACAAGCATACGTGGCTAATGCAGCACGTGATTCCTTGCAGCACGCGTCTGTTTGGTGTTTTAACATCTTATCGCAACCGCAGCTGCATTGCCGGAAAGGGTCAAACCCACGCTTTACGTTGAGCAGAGCTCCCGTTACGACCGCAAACGCTTCAAAACTGTGAGGACGAGCGAGCGTCAAAGATTCGGCACGAATGACCTCGTCGTGAGAGAAACCTCGAAAGGTTCGTGACCTTACGGATAAAAGATTGCTTGTGTTGCAGTCGAAACGTCGTGAAAATTTTCTTGTTATATATTTTTATGATTTCATTGTTTCCCTTCTACGTGGTGACTTTACCGAAAGAACCAAGTATAATAATTTTATTGTTTCATATTGTTATTATTTTATTGTTTCCCTTCTATACGTGGTGACTTTACCGAAAGAACCAAGAATAATAATTTTATTGTTTTATATTTTTAATATTTTATTGTTTCCCTTCTACGTGGTGACTTTACCGAAAGAACCAAGTATAATAATTTTATTGTTTCATATTTTTATTATTTTATTGTTTCCCTTCTATACGTGGTGACTTTACCGAAAGAACTAAGATTAATAATTTTATTGTTTTATATTTTTATTATTTTATTGTTTCCCTATCTAACGTGGTGACTTTACCGAAATAACCAAGAATAATAATTTTATTGTTTAATATTTTTGTTATTTTATTGTTTCCCTTCTACGTGGTGACTTTACCGAAAGAGCCAAGTATAATAATTTTATTGTTTCATATTTTTATTATTTTATTGTTTCCCTTCTATACGTGGTGACTTTACCGAAAGAACCAAGAATAATAATTTTATTGTTTTATATTTTTAATATTTTATTGTTTCCCTTCTACGTGGTGACTTTACCGAAAGAGCCAAGTATAATAATTTTATTGTTTCATATTTTTATTATTTTATTGTTTCCCTTCTATACGTGGTGACTTTACCGAAAGAACCAAGAATAATAATTTTATTGTTTTATATTTTTAATATTTTATTGTTTCCCTTCTACGTGGTGACTTTACCGAAAGAACCAAGTATAATAATGTTATTGTTTCATATTTGTATTATTTAATTGTTTCCCTTCTATACGTGGTGACTTTACCGAAAGAACCAAGAATAATAATTTTATTGTTTTATATTTTTAATATTTTATTGTTTCCCTTCTACGTGGTGACTTTACCGAAAGAACTAAGAATAATAATTTTATTGTTTTATATTTTTATTATTTTATTGTTTTCCTATCTAACGTGGTGACTTTACCGAAAGAACCAAGAATAATAATTTTATTGTTTTATATTTTTATTATTTTATTGTTTCCCTTCTACGTGGTGACTTTACCGAAAGAACCAAGTATAATAATTTTATTGTTTCAGATTTGTATTATTTTATTGTTTCCCTTCTATACGTGGTGACTTTACCGAAAGAACCAAGAATAATAATTTTATTGTTTAATATTTTTATTATTTTATTGTTTTCCTATCTAACGTGGTGACTTTACCCAAAGAACCAAGAATAATAATTTTATTGTTTCATATTTTTATTATTTTATTGTTTCCCTTCTATATGTGGTGACTTTACCGAAAGAACCAATAATAATAATTTTATTTATATTCTTCGTTTTTTCTGTAAAGTCACGTTGAAGAGAAACAACATAACCGTTTGAGTTATGGTCGAAACGTCGTGATAATTTTTTTATTGTTTTATAATTATTTTATTATTTTGTTGTTTCTCTTCAACGTGACTTTACCGAAAAAACTAAGAATATGAATTACTGCAGTCACGAAAGCTTTAAATCAAAATAATTTTATTGTTTAATATTTTTCTTATTTTACCTCCACTTTACCGAAAGAACCAAGAATAATAATTTTTGTGTTTAATATTTTTATTATTTTATTGTTTCCTTTCTATATGTGGTGACTTTACCGAAAGAACCAATAATAATAATTTTATTGTTTAATATTTTTATTATTTTATTGTGTCCCTTCTATACGTGGTGACTTTACCGAAAGAACCAAGAATAATAATTTTATTGTTTTATATTTTCATTATTTTATTGTTTCCCTATCTAACGTGGTGGTGACTTTACCGAAAGAACCAAGAATAATAATTTTATTGTTTAATATTTTTATTATTTTATTGTTTCCCTTCTATACGTGGTGACTTTACCGAAATAACCAAGTATAATAATTTTAATTGTTTTATATATATTTTTTATTTTATTGTTTCCCTTCTATATGTGGTGACTTTACCGAAAGAACCAAGAATAACAATTTTATTGTTTTATATTTTCAATATTTTATTGTTTCCCTATCTAACGTGGTGGTGACTTTACCGAAAGAACCAAGAATATGGATGACATTGGCGAGGAAAGCCTACTAGGTGGTGAAACCGACGTTCGCACTTACGCCCCCTCTAGCATGAGCACACGTGCACGTTGTGTTGAACCTCCACCGCCGTCGTGTACGAGGGACATCCGTGCTCATCGGCGGAGCGGACTCTTAACAGCCCGAAGCGTTTCGTGACGCGTGGTTGCGAACCTGTGGGCCAGAGTGAGTGCACCTATACATCCCCTCCCTTCCCTTCCCTCCCTTCCCCCCACAACCGCCGCTTACCTGAACGTCTGGAAGCGAAGGATCACGGCCGTACCCGGCCCGCCGGTTATGGTCCAGAGGCAGTCACCGACGTTGGGCCTCGCGAGCAAATCGGCGAAGCGGACGGTGCCGCTCGCGCCGGATGGGTTGATGCGACAGACTCCGCCTAGGGCATCGCGGGCCACTCTTTAGTTACTTTCACCGGACGAATCGTCAAAGGGGGGGGGGGGGAGGCGGAGGATGACCATCGGAGTCACCAAGAGATGTGTTGATGCTACACACTATACACTGCTATACACCGCGCTACAATGTACACGTCAGTAATATACGCTACACTATACACTACACTGTACACTACACTATACACTACACTACTATACACTACTATACACTACACTATACACATTACTACTATAGTATACACTACTATACACCGCGCTACAATATACATGTCACTAATATACGCTGCACTATACACTACACGACAATACACTAGACGACTATACACTACACTATACACATCACTGCTATACACTACACTATACACTACACTATACACGACACTACTATACACTACACTATACACATCACTGCTATATACTACACTATACACTTCACTACTTTCCACTACACTATACACTACACTATACACTACACTATACACTACACTATACACGACACTACTATACACTATACTACTATTTGCTAGACTACTGTGCACTACACTACTATTTGCTAGACTACTATACACCACACTATTATACACTACACTATACACATCACTGCTATACACTACACTATACACAACACTATACACTACACTATACACATCACTACTATACAATACACTACTATACACTACACTATACACTTCACTACTTTCCACTACACTATACACTACACTATACACTACACTATACACGACACTACTATATACTACACTACTATTTGCTACACTACTATACACTACACTACTATTTGCTAGACTACTATACACCACACTACTATACACTACACTACTATACACTACACTACTATACACTACACTACTATACACTACACTATATACTACACTACTATACAACACACTACTATACACTACACTACTATACACTACACTATACACTACACTTCTATACACCACACTACTATACACTACACTACAATACACTACACTATACACTACACTACTATACACCACACTACTATACGCTACACTACTATACACTACACTATACACTACACTACTATACACTACACTACTATACACTACACTACTATACACCACACTACTATACGCTACACTACTATACACTACACTACTATACACTACACTACACTATACATGACACTACTATACACTACACTATACACTACACTACAATACACTACACTACTATACACTACACTACTATACACCACACTACTATATGCTACACTACTATACACTACACTACTGTTTGCTAGACTACTATACACTACACTATACACTACACTACTATACACTACACTATACACTACACTATACACTACACTACTATACACTACACTACTATACACTACACTATACAATGGACTACTATACACTACACTACTATACACTACACTATACACTACACTATACACTACTATACACTACACTACTATACACTACACTACTATACACTACACTACTATACACTACACTATACACTACACTATACACCACACTACTATACACTACACTATACACTATACACTACACTATACACTACACTACACTACTATACACTACACTATACACTACACTATACACTACACTATACACTACACTACTATACACTACACTACTATACACTACACTATACACTACACTATACACTACACTACTATACACCACACTACTATACACTACACTATACACTACACTACTATACACTACACTATACATCACACTACTATACACTACACTATACACTACACTATACACTACACTATGCACTACACTACTATACACCACCCTACACTTTACACTACACTATACATCCCACTACTATACACTACACCACTCTACTATACACCACACTACTATACACCACCCTACACTTTACACTACACTACTATACACCACCCTACACTTTACACTACACTATAAACTACACTACAGAGGGAGAGAGCGACGGGCTCTGTGTGTGGTTCGGTCGTGCGGGAGAGGCGACAGGGACATGGCGTGGGTTGGAGGCTGGCGAGCGATGCGAGTTGATGGAAAGGGGATCGCGAGGAAGAAAGGCAGAAGAAGAGGTGCGGGAGGGGGGGGGGGCGATGTAGTGGTGTGATGTGGTGGGTGTGATGTAGTGGTGTGATGTGGTGGGTGTGATGTGGTGGGTGCGATGTGGTGGGTGTGATGTAGTGGTGTGATGTAGTGGTGTGATGTAGTGGTGTGATGTAGTGGGTGTGATGTGGTGGTGTGATGTAGTGGTGTGATGTAGTGGTGTGATGTGGTGGGTGTGATGTGGTGGTGTGATGGTGTGATGTGGTGGTGTGATGTGGTGTGATGTGGTGGTGTGATGTAGTGGTGTGATGTAGTGGTGTGACGTGGTGGTGTGATGTAGTGGTGTGATGTGGTGGGTGTGATGTAGTGGTGTGATGTGGTGGATGCGATTTGGTGGTGCGTGTAAGAGTCAAAAGACAGAAAGTGAGTGTATTATTTCTGTATATACATTTGATGTACATCCGTCACACATTTGTTGACGGACTGGTTATATTTCATTTGGAATATCCCAACTGTGTAGAAACCCCCCTGCGGTTAGACGCTCCGTTGGTTAAACCCAGACGTCACTTCCGGTTTGTACAGTATAAACGGGGAGCTACAAGAAGGGCCGTGGTGAGCGAGTGGATGCAGTCTTTTGACCGTGCCACGAGGTGGCACAGTACGTGAACAGGCGATGATTTAACTTTAGAAAACGCTCGTTTTTGTGCAACTAAGCAATAAGGAAACAGTTTGACTTAAGACACCTCAAAAACGCGTCAGGCTTTTTTGCTCCCACAAGTTAAGGCGTAGCTTATTTTTTTGGTTCAGGAAAGCTGCGTCTACAGTGTGATGTGGTGGTGGGTGTGATGTGGTGGTGCGATGTGGTGGTGTGATGTGGTGGTGTGATGTGGTGAGTGCGATGTGGTGGTGGTGTGATGTGGTGGTGTGATGTAGTGGTGTGATGTGGTATGGTGTGATGTGGTGGTGTGATGTGGTGGTGTGATGTGGTGGTGCGATGCGGTGGTGTGATGTAGTGGTGTGATGTGGTGGTGTGATGTGGTGAGTGCGATGTTGTGAGTGCGATGCGGTGGTGTGATGTGGTGGGTGTGATGTGGTGGGTGTGATGTGCTGGTGTGATGTGGTGTGATGTGGTGGTGTGATGTAGTCGTGTGATGTGGTGGATGTGATGTAGTGGGTGTGATGTAGTGGTGGTGGTGTGATGTGGTGAGTCCGATGTGGTGGTGTGATGTGGTGGTGTGATGTGGTGGTGTGATGTGGTGGGTGTGATGTGGTGTGATGTGGTGGTGTGATGTGGTGGTGTGATGTGGTGGTGTGATGTGGTGGGTGCGATGTGGTGAGTGCGATGCGGTGGTGTGATGTGGTGGGTGTGATGTGGTGGTGTGATGTGGTGGTGTGATGTGGTGGGTGTGATGGTGTGATGTGGTGGTGTGATGTAGTGGTGGTGGTGTGATGTGGTGGTGTGATGTGGTGAGTGCGATGTGGTGGTGTGATGTGGTGAGTGCGATGTGGAGAGTGCGATGTGGTGAGTGCGATGCGGTGGTGTGATGTGGTGGTGTGATGTGGTGTGATGTGGTGGGTGTGATGTGGTGGGTGTGATGTGGTGGTGTGATGTAGTGGTATGATGTGGTGGGTGTGATGTGGTGGTTTGATGTGCTGGGTGTGATGTGGTGGTGTGATGTGGATGTGATGTGGTGGTGTGATGTAGTGGTGTGATGTGGTGGTGTGATGCGGTGGTGTGATGTGGTATGGTGTGATGTGGTGAGTGCGATGTGGTGAGTGCGATGCGGTGGTGTGATGTGGTGGTGTGATGTAGTGGTGGTGGTGTGATGTGGTGGGTGTGATGTGGTGGGTGCGATGTGGTGGTGTGATGTAGTGGTGTGATGTGGTGGTGTGATGTGGTGAGTGCGATGTGGTGGTGTGATGTGGTGAGTGCGATTTGGTGAGTGCGATGCGGTGGTGTGATGTGGTGGGTGTGATGTGGTGGTGTGATGTGGTGTGATGTGGTGGATGTGGTGTGATGTGGGTGTGATGTGGTGGGTGTAATGTGGTGGGTGTGATGTGGTGGGTGTGATGTGGTGGTGTGATGTAGTGGTGTGATGTGGTCGGTGTGTTGTGGTGGTGTGATGTGGTGTGTGTGATGTGGTGGTGTGATGTGGTGGATGTGATGTGGTGGTGTGATGTAGTGGTGTGATGTGGTGGGTGTGATGTGGTGGATGTGATCTGGTGGGTGTGATGTGGTGGGTGTGATGTGATGTGGTGGGTGTGATGTGGTGGGTGTGATGTGGTGGGTGTGATGTGGTGGGTGTGATGTGGTGGGTGTGATGTGATGTGGTGGTGGTGGTGGTGAACCAAGGAGCGGAAAGAGAGATGGCGCAGGAACAGGGCGGCGTGGAGGTCGGCAAAGAGAGCGGAGGAACGCCCCCACGTGGAGTGGGGAAAACGCGTGGAGGAAGAAGATAAGTCTCTGGGTCTCTGTGGAAGTCCATGGGTATCTGTAGGAGTCTGTGGGTCTCTGTGGAAGTCTGTGGGTCACTGTGGACGTCCATGGGTATCTGTATATCGCTGGGTCTCTTGGTAGGTCCATGGGTCCCTGTATTAGTCTGTGGGTATCTGTACGAGTGTGTGGGTCTCAGTGGAAGTCCATGGGTATCTGTATATCTCTGGGTCTCTTTATAGGTCCATGGGCCTCTGTATTAGTCTGTGGGTATCTGTACGAGTCTGTGCATCTCAGTGGACGTCCATGGGTGTCTGTACATCTCTTGGTCTCTTTGGAAGTCTATGGGTCTCTGTAGGAGTCTGTTGGGTATCTGTGGGAGTCTGTGGGTCTCTGTGGAAGTCCATGGGTATCTGTATATCTCTGGGTCTCTTGGTAGGTCCATGGGTCCCTGTATTAGTCTGTGGGTATCTGTACGAGTCTGTGGGTCTCAGTGGAAGTCCATGGGTATCTGTATATCTCTGGGTCTCTTGGTAGGTCCATGGGTCTCTGTGAGAGTCTGTGGGTATCTGTGGGAGTCTGTGGGTCACTGTGGACGTCCATGGGTATCTGTACATCTCTTGGTCTCTTTGTAAGTCTATGGGTCTCTGTAGGAGTCTGTGGGTATCTGTGGGAGTCTGTGCATCTCTGTGGAAGTCCATGGGTATCTGTATATCTCTGGGTCTCTTTGTAGGTCCATGGGTCCCTGTATTAGTCTGTGGGTATCTGTACGAGTATGTGCGTCTCTTTGGAAGTCAATGGTATCTGTACATCTCTGGGTCTCTTTGTAGGTCCATGGGTCCCTGTATTAGTCTGTGGGTATCTGTACGAGTTTGTGCGTCTCAGTGGAAGTCCATGGGTATCTGTACATCTCTTGGTCTCTTTGTAAGTCTATTGGTCTCTGTAGGAGTCTGTGGGTATCTGTGGGAGTCTGTGGGTCACTGTGGACGTCCATGGGTATCTGTACATCTCTTGGTCTCTTTGTAAGTCTATGGATCTCCGTAGGAGTCTGTGGGTATCTGTGGGAGTCTGAGGGTCACTGTTCACGTCCATGGGTGTCTGTACATCTCTTGGTCTCTTTGTAAGTCTATGGGTCTCTGTAGGAGTCTGTGGGTATCTGTGGGAGTCTATGGGTCACTGTGGACGTCCATGGGTATCTGTACATCTCTTGGTCTCTTTGTAAGTCTATGGATCTCCGTAGGAGTCTGTGGGTATCTGTGGGAGTCTGAGGGTCACTGTTCACGTCCATGGGTATCTGTACATCTCTTGGTCTCTTTGTAAGTCTATGGGTCTCTGTAGGAGTCTGTGGGTATCTGTGGGAGTCTATGGGTCACTGTGGACGTCCATGGGTATCTGTACATCTCTGGGTCTCCATGCGAGGCCATAACGGGAGAAGCCGCTGTCAATTAAATACTCAATCCAAGTGGATGAGTCACAGCGGACGCCGCCACTGCCCAGCCCACAACTTGAGTTGTGCACAGACTCAGCCCATCCACCAGGGGGGGAGGAGCTGTAATGGCACAGGCATCGTGACGTCTTCACACCACGGTAACAGGAAGCCAATCAAATGTGGGCGAGGTCACAATTGGGGAGCGGCGTTCGCGAGGGTGGTGGTGGGGGTTGTAACGGCGTCGTGTATGTTAGTGGAATAATAATAATCGTAGAAGTTAGATTTGCTGATCGTGTTTCAAATGCTCAGCATTTAGTTACCTCTTAGGTTGCCGTAGCTGAGCACGTAGCCAAATGAGTCGTAGGATGCCACCCCGTAGAGGTAGAGCCCAAACGTCTGAGTCGCGTGTTCCACCAGGAACTTCTGATTCCCACTTCCGAGGTTCAGCTCCCCGGCCACGAACTGGAGGTCGCTTGTCCGGACCCACTGGATCTTATCGCACAGTGTCTTGTTGTTGATGACGATTCCACATTTGTCCGCATCCTTGACGATCACGATTAAAATGTTTATAAAATCTGGTTGAGTCGCAAACAGGTACATGTTAGAGAACTTGCTGGTCGGTATGATGTTCATCTGGAACGGATCCATGGAATACCCTAGAGTTGTAGACCCACCCTGGCAAATGTACATGACCCCTACGTTCACAGATGAGTTTATAGACAAAGTCTGGTTTGCATATATAGGAACGCTGATGCGACCATAATTGGTCAACGTGTAGGTTGTGAAATTCCCATCGACACTGACATTGACTCTGATGCTCGCGCTTGAAGGCGAGGTGATGATGACGCTGTCATTTGTTGACTTGATGGACACAGGGAAGACCAGGTAAGAGGAGCCCCACTGTCGTACTGGCAAGAGCTGCTCTGTCACAAAATTGCAGGCTGTGTGGACTGCGATGCACCGATCTCCACTGAACACGGCCACAGGTTGACTCGAAAGTACCCTGGTCCCAGTTAAAGCGGATCCTTGGAACTGCACGACTTGGTCCTCTTGTAGAGTGATGTTCAGATTGTTGGAGTACGTCACACCGTTGAAAATAACATTTCCGCTCAAAATAATCTGCACCGTCACGTTGTTGTAGGGACTGACTATCGCGAATTCGTTCGTTGACGAACCAGACACAGGAGCGACTACGTAATATTCTGTTCCCAGCTCTTGCTCAGGGATCATCATGAACCCATCGGTTGTTGCAGATCGTTTGGACATGCCCCACACTGAGATGTCACTGTCGGAACGAACGGACACGACCTTGTTGGTGACGATGCCGTTCTCTGCGATCTCTGCCGTTACCGGGATGGATACATTGCCGACGGAGAAGGGAGGCAGGAGGACGGCCTGCGAGAAGTTCACCGCAGGGACCGAGATGGTGACCTGAGTGCTGCTGTCGTAGCTGGCGAAGTCCACCACAAGTGCGTCGACTACCTCCACGTAGTTCTGCATAAATGCGCCGAAGAACTGACGTCCCACACTGCTCCCGGCTCCGTTCCCTGCGAGCGGTGACGACAACATCAGGGCAAAGCGAGAGAGTTCAACTTTTGAGAACAAGGCCACGAGATCGACATTAAAAAAAATCACCTTCATGGTGGTCGTTAAGCAGGAGGGGAAAAAAACATCCTCTTGAAGTGACAAACTTTAAGCGTCGTCCGCTTTTAGCGGGGTTTTATTTCTCAAGTAGTGTGTATTCCAAACTTTCACAGCAGCTTATTTTCCTTTCACACCAACATTATGTATACTCCCCCCCCCTCACCGTGCCGGTCCAGTACATCATTGTTATGCAAATTCCTTTGTCAAGGCGTTTTTGTTTCCTCCCACACAGCTTAAAGGACGCGACCTGGGCATGGCTGTCTTCACTCCAACGCTGTCCTCTGGACAGTCCAGTCCCTTCACCTGATGAAGGCCACTTGTATTGTGGCCGAAACGTCGTGATTTTTTGTTATTTTATTTTTACCTACGTGGTGACTTTACCGAATAGAACCAAAGAGTACATGCGTAGTTAATGCAGACTTCACTCCTTGCAAAATGTATCACCTATTTGGCGTTAAAAAAATCTTAGCGCACCTCGTGTTTTGCTAATGCCAGAAAAAAAATTATGAAAACCCAAACTTACCTTTGTGTCGCTTTGATACCGGCACAAACGAAAAGGTCCCATCGGTAGAGGACTTGGTGTTACACAAACGCCCTATCCACGGGTCAAGCCTGCACCGGCTACGGCAGCAGAATCAGCGAGGCAGAGCCACCCCCGGTGCCAGTTTCACCAGCGACCAAATCGCGCGTCCGACGCGGACAGAGAGCGGCAAGCGGCGGCGGAACTTCACCGGCGCCACGCGGTCGGGCGTTGGCGTCGCGAGCCCGGCCCCCGCTAAAGGGGGGGGGCCGGGCTCGCGTACAGAAATCCTCTCCACCCCACCCGGGGCGGCGGAAGTTGAGGCGCGAAAAGTGTGAGACCCCTCGGAAGGTTCGAGCGTGCGGGGAACGAGGAAGCGAGCGCGGCGGGGCGGGGGGCGGGGTGGTGAGACGGTGCGCGTTGAGCGGGCGGCGTGGAAGTGGGGTGGTGAGAGGGACGACGCCGCGTGGGGAGAGGGGAGAGGATGCGGGAGTGTTGAGACCGATCCATTGAAGATAGCGCGGGGGTGGGGTGGGGAGATGCCTCGTGCTCGACGCGGGTTAGGAGGAAGAAGAGGAGGCAGGAGCGGACGGGGGGGGGGGGGTGGGGGGGGGGGAATGAACCGCGTTAGGTTTGACGCGTCGGTAACGCTTTCGTGAGCGAGCAAATATCATCCAGGGTGTTGTTTTTTTAGTACCGAGATTAGTGTCACTGAACAGAAAGTGGCTAATTCGTTACTAATACAGCACTAGTGTGGTATGTAGTATGGTGTATAGTGCAGTGTGTAGTGTAGTGTATAGTGTAGTGTATAGTGAAGTAAAATGCTACAGCACACCGGTGTGTTGGAGAGTAAATCCATAAGTGTGTTGTTAAACCCGCCACCATCCGACACAGCCAATCAGTAAAGTTTTTAGTGTCACATAAACAGAACGTGCCAATTCGTTACTAATGCAGCACTAGTGTATAGTGTAGTGTATAGTGTAGTGTATAGTGTAGTGTATAGTGTAGTGTATAGTGTAGTGTATAGTGTAGTGTATAGTGCAGTATATAGTGTCGTGTATAGTGCCGTGTATAGTGCAGTGTATAGTGTAGTGTATCATGTAGTATATGAGTACACCACTAACCGCTATGTCGGAGAGCAAATCCACAATGTTTACAATCGGAGTTCGACGTTTCGCCAATAATTACAACCAGCTTCATCAGGCGACAGCTGTCGCGTGGTGACGCGTTAGAAGGCACGTTTCTAGTTACGCGATGCAACCGAAAAGGCGTTTAGCAAAAAATGCAATTTCAGTTTAGTTTCATCATCGGTCTATATGTTTGTATCGGTCTCTGGGTCTTTGGGGGTATGGTTGGGAGTCCGTGAGTATCTGTACGTCTCTGGGGTCTCCTTGTGAGTCTCTGTGGGAGTCTCTGTGGGAGTCTGTGGGTATCTGTACATCTTTGGGTCTCCGTGCGAGGCCAAAATGTGAGAAACCGCCATCAGCGCATTCCAGTTTCTCAATTAAATACTCAAGCCAAGTGGACGAGTCACAGCAGGCGCCTCCTCTGCCCCTCACACAACATCAGTCGCTTTAACACGTGGGTTTTCGCGACCAAAATCATCCATAATAGAGTTGTTTTTTTGTTAGATGGCGTATTGTAAATGTTGTGGCTTGGCTCACCAACACACCGGTGTGCTGTACTGGTGACGAATTGGCACGTTCTGTTTCCGTGACAACCCCTACCAGTTGGCTGTATCGGGTAGTGGTGGGTTTTAACGACACGTTTATATATTTACGCGTTCTAACCAAAATAACTTATCGATTTAAAGCTTTCGTGACTGCAATGATTCATCTTCTTTGGTTCTTTCGGTAAAGTCACGTAGAATGAGATGCTAAATTATATGCTAATTCCTTTGTCAAGGCGCTTTGTTTCCTCTCACACAGCTTAAAGGTCGTGATCTGAACGTGGCTCTTTCACTCTAGCGCTGTCCTACCAGACAGTCTCGTCCCTTCACCTGATGAAGGCCGCTTGTGTTGTGGCCGAAACGTCGTGAGAATATTATTGTGTTATTTTATTTTAAAAATTTATTATTTTATTCTCATTCTACGTGACTTTACTGAAAGAACCAAAGAAGAAAATAACTTATATTAGGGAGAACTTAAGTTGTGCACAAAATGAGCCCATCCACCAGGGGGGGGGGGAGGGGCTGTAATGGCAAGAACGTTTTGACTTCATCGCACCACGGTAACAGGAAGCCAATCAAATGTGGGCGAGGTCACAATTGGGGAGGGGCGTGGCGAGGGTGGTGGTGGGGGTTGTAACGGCGTCGTGTATGTTAGTGGAATAATAATAATAATCGTAGCAGTAGAAGTTAGATTTGCTACAAGTCTGGCTGATCTCGTAACAACGCTCAGCGTTTAGTTACCTCTTAGGTTGCCGTAGCTGAGGACGTAGCCAAATGAGTCGTAGGATGCCACCCCATAGAGGTAGAGCCCGAACGTCTGAGTCGCGTGTTCCACCAGGAACTGCTGATTCCCAAGTCCCAGTTTCAGCTCCCCGGCCACGAACTGGAGGTCGTTTGTCCGGACCCACTGGATCTTATCGCACAGTGTCCCGTTGTTGATGACGATCCCACATTTGTCCGCATCCTTGGCGATCACGATTAAAATGTTTATAAAATCTGGTTGAGTCGCAAATAGGTACTTGTTAGAGAACTTGCTGGTCGGTATGATGCTCATCTGGAATGGGTCCATGGAATACCCTAGAGTTGTAGACCCACCCTGGCAAATGTACATGACCCCTACGTTCACAGATGAGTTTATAGACAAAGTCTGGTTTGCATATACAGATACGCTGATGTGTCCATAATTGGTCAACGTGTAGGTTGTGAAATTCCCACCGACACTGACATTGACACTGACGCTCGCGCTTGTAGGCGAGGTGATGATGACGCTGTCGTCTGTTGACTTGATGGACACAGGGAAGACCAGGTAAGAGGAGCCCCACTGCGATACTGGCAAGAGCTGCTCTGTCACAAAATTGTAATAAGTATGAACAGCGATGAACCGATCTCCACTGAACACGGCCACAGGTTGACTCGAAAGTACCCTGGTCCCAGTCAGAGAGGATCCTTGGAACTGCACGACCTCGTTCTCTTGTAGAGTGATGTTCAGTTCGTTGGAGTACGTCACACCGTTGAATGTAACATTTCCGCTCAAAATAATCTGCACCGTCACGTTGTTGTAGGGACTGATTATTGCAAATTCGTTCCGGGTTATGACACCAGACACAGGAGCGACTACGTAATATTCTATTCCCAGTTCCTGCCCAGGGATCATCATGAATCCATCGGTTGTTGCAAGTCGTTTGGACATGCCCCACACTGAGATGTCACTGTCAGAACGAACGGACACGACCTTGTTGGTGACGATGCCGTTCTCTTTGATCTCTGCCGTTACCGGGATGGATACATTGCCGACGGAGAAGGGAGGCAGGAGGACGGTCTGCGAGAAGTTCACCGCGGGGACCGAGACGGTGACCTGAGCGCTGCTGTTGTAGCTGACGAAGTCCACCACAAGCGCGTCGACCATCCGCCTGTAGTTCGGCATAAATGCGCCGAAGTGCTGACGTCCCACACTGCTCCCGGCTCCGTTCCCTGCAAGCGGTGATGACAACATCAGTGCATACGAGAGGTCAACTTTTGAGAATAAGGCCATGTGATCGACAATAAAAATCACCCTTCGTGGTGGTCGTTAAGGAGGAGGGGAAGAAAAAAACCTCTTGAAGCGACAAACTTAAAGCGTCGTTCGCTTTTGGCCCGGTTTTTATTTCTCGACGCAGGCGTTGTGAGCGTTTGTCGCATAAAGCGAAAGCATCGCCACGGTGGCCGCTTCGCTGAGGCCGCTATCATTTGCGGTTGAGAATAACTCCAAGAGGGCGACCGATAAAAACAGAAAATAATTCCTCGCTTTACACGGAAACAAGCGGTGATTAGAAAAAAAACACGCTTAAAGTGAAAAAACACTTTGAGCGCAAATGAGCGCTTAAAGTGTGCGTGGTTAATGCAGACTTCACTCTTTGCAAAAGGTATCACACCTATCGGGAATTTGAATATCTTAACACGGGGAAGCCTGCTCCGGCTACAGCAACAAGCCACAGCCACCCGTGCCCCCGTGCCAGACTCAACTCGGAGTGGCCTCACCACAGGGAGAGAGAGAAAGACAGACGCAGGCTCCAAACATACAGCGGCAGGCATCGAGAGGGTCGGGATCGAACCCACGACCTCCTTTATACCAGGCGAGGTAGTTAACATCTCTCAGGCTAATCAAACCCACGACTTCCTGTATGCCAGGCGAGGTAGTTAACATCTCTCAATCTAATCAAACCCACGACCTCCTGTAGACCAGACGAGGTAGTAAACATCTCCTAGCCACCGTGATGATGATGAAAGAATGAGAAACAGACTCCAAACATACAGCGGTAGGCATCTTCAGGGTCGGGATCGGACCCCTGAAGCCTGCTGTATACCAGGCGAGGTAGTTAACATCTCTCAGGCTAATCAAACCCACGACCTCCTGTAGACCAGGCGAGGTAGTTAACATATCTCAGGGTAATCGAACCCACGACCTCCTGTATACCAGTCGAGGTAGTTAACATATCACTGCAAGGGACAGAGAGAGACACGCAGACTCCAAATTTACAGCGGCAGGCATCGTCAAGGTCGGGATCGAACCCACAACGTCCTTGCACACCAGGGGAGGTAGTTAACATCTCACCGCCTTTAAACAAACACAAAAAAAGTGAACAGACTCGTAACCCACAGGTCAAGCCTGCGCCGGCTACAGCAGCAGCAAGGCAGAGCCACCCCGTGACAAAATCGCGTCCAATGCTGAAAGAGCGCATTCCACGGGCGCACGTGGTGGTCACATCGTGACCACCACGTGACCACCACGTCGTGACCACCACGTGGTGACTACCACGTCGCAACCACCACGTGACCACCACGTGACCACGCCGTTACCACCAAGGTGTGACCACCACGTGACCACGCCGTGACCACCACGTGGTGGTCACGTGGTGGTCACGTGGTGGTCACGACGTGGTGGTCACGACTCCACTATATACTCCACTACACACTCCACTACACACTACACTCCACTACACACTACACTCCACTACACACTACACTACACTCCACTACACACTACACTCCACTACACACTCCACTACACACTCCACTACACACTACACTCCACTACACACTCCACTACACACTACACTCCACTACACACTCCACTATACACTCCACTCCACTATACACTACACTCCACTACACACTACAGTCCACTACACACTACACTACACTCCACTACACACTCCACTACACACTCCACTACACACTCCACTACACACTCCACTACACACTACACTCCACTACACACTCCACTATACACTGCAAAGCTCCCCCGTGTAGCCTGTAACACACTGTAGGGGCAAGTGCTGTTAGTGAGCACCTATGAAGGCCGGCACAGCACACGAGGGGGTGGGTGACCAGCACCACGCCCGGTCGACTTTGTCTCTGCAGTGGCGATGTTTAGTGCACACCGCACAAGGTACTGATTTGAGGCTGAGTCGACCTAGGGGAGGCCCTGGACCGGTTCAGATAATTGTCACTGGCGTTGGTCGTGAGCGGGAATCGAACCCGGGTCGCCAGGTTCATAGCGCAGCGTAGCACAAACCGCTACACTACTCTGCTATACACTACACTATACACTACACAAACTACGCTATACACTATACACACACAGATTCCCATAGAGACACAGACTCATAGACCAATAGATTCCCATAGAGACACAGATCATAGACCCACAGAGACCCATAGAGAAACATTGAACCATAGAGACTCACAGAGACTCATAGACCCACAGAACCAACAGAGACTCATAGACCCACAAAGACCCACAGAGACCCACAGAGAATAATTGAACCACAGCAACCCTTAGAGCCTCATAGAACCACAGAGACCCACAGAGAATCATTTAACCACAGAGAACCACAGCGACTCATAGACCCAAAGAACCCACAGAGACTCAGACCAAGAGAGTCTCACAGAGACCCATAGTGAATAATTGAACCACAGAGACCCATAGAGACTCATATCACCACAGAGACCCACAGAGACCAACAGAGAATAATTGAACCACAGAGACCCATAGTGACTCATATAACCACAGAGACCCACAGAGACACACAGACAACCACACAGACCCACATAAAACCCACAGAGACCCACACAGACCCACAGAGACCCACAGAGACCCACAGAGACCCACACAGACCCACAGAGACCCACACAGACCCACAGACAGCCACAGATACCCACACAGACCCACAAAAACCCACAGAGACCCACACAGAGACCCACAGAAACCCACAGAAACCCACAGAGACCCACAGAAACCCACACAGACCCACACAGACCCACAGAGACCCACACAGACCCACACAGACCCACAGAGACCCACACAGAGACTCATCCGATCGTTCCAAGTGGTCGGACCCTTAAACTCACCAATTTGCAGCGCAAACACCGCCACCACCACCACCACCGCCGGCAGAGGCATTGTTCCTTCCCCTCTAAATTCGAATTGTCATCGATCTTCTTCTGAAACAAAACCAATTATTGTATGTATGTATATATGTGTGTGTGTTGTATTATCTAATTGTGTTTTGTGTGTGTGCGGTTTAAAGCTCTTGTGTTGTGGTCTTTCCACTTCCTCCTTCCTCCTTGCTACGAGAGCAGCGCAGGAAGAATTTCACTCCTCGAGACCTCCGTCTCAGCCGCAGGAGCTGACGGTGCGGGGTTGTTCACGCGAGGGATCCTGACGTGCGTCCGTTGATATACTGACACACAAAGACAAAGGCACAGGTCCCCCGTGTAGTCTGTGAAAGACTGTAGGGGGAAGTGCTGTTAGCGAGCAGAACCTTTGAAGGCCGGCACGGCACAAGAGGGGGTGGGTGGCCAGCACCACGCCTTTGTCTCCCCAGTGCTAGCGATGTTCACTGCACACCGCTACACCAGCTACTAATTTGAGGCTGAGTCGACCTAGGGGATGCCCGGGACCGGTTCAGATAATCATCACCGGTGTTGGCCAGGTTCGTAGCGCAGCACAGCGCTAACCATTACACTACCGCTCCCCACATACACAAAACACAGACACACAGACACACACACAGACACACAGACACACACACAGACACTCTGTGGGTCTCTATGGTATCTGTGAGTCTCTATGGGTATGTATGGGTCTCTATGAGTATGAGTCTCTGTGGGTCTATGTAGGTCTCTGAGTATGGGTCTCTGAGTATGGGTCTATGAGTATGGGTCTATGAGTATGTGTCTCTATGAGTATGTGTCTCTGAGTATGTGTCTCTGAGTATGGGTCTATGAGTATGTCTCTGTGTATGGTTCTCTATGAGTATGTGTCTCTGAATATGGGTCTATGAGTATGTGTCTCTGAGTATGTGTCTCTAAGTATGGGTCTATGAGTATGGGTCTCTATGAGTATGTCTCTGTGTATGGTTCTCTATGAGTATGTGTCTCTGAGTATGTGTCTATGAGTATGGGTCTATGAGTATGTGTCTCTGAGTATGGGTCTCTGAGTATGGGTCTATGAGTATGTGTCTCTGACTATGGGTCTATGAGTATGTGTCTCTGAGTATGGGTCTATGAGTATGGGTCTCTATGAGTATGTGTCTCTGTGTATGGTTCTCTGAGTAGGGGTCTCTGAGTATGTGTCTCTGAGTATGGGTCTATGAGTATGGGTCTCTATGAGTATGTGTCTCTGAATATGTGTCTCTGAGTAGGGGTCTATGAGTATGTGTCTCTGAGTATGGTTCTCTATGAGTATGTCTCTGTGTATGGTTCTCTATGAGTATGTGTCTCTGAGTATGGGTCTCTGAGTATGGGTCTATGAGTATGTGTCTCTGAGTATGGGTCTCTGAGTATGGGTCTATGAGTATGTGTCTCTGACTATGGGTCTATGAGTATGTGTCTCTGAGTATGGGTCTCTGAGTATGGGTCTATGAGTATGTGTCTCTGACTATGGGTCTATGAGTATGTGTCTCTGAGTATGGATCTATGAGTATGGGTCTCTATGAGTATGTGTCTCTGTGTATGGTTCTCTGAGTAGGGGTCTCTGAGTATGTGTCTCTGAGTATGGGTCTATGAGTATGGGTCTCTATGAGTATGTGTCTCTGTGTATGGTTCTCTGAGTAGGGGTCTCTGAGTATGTGTATCTGAGTATGTGTCTCTGAGTATGGGTCTCTGAGTATGGGTCTATGAGTATGTGTCTCTGACTATGGGTCTATGAGTATGTGTCTTTGAGTATGGGTCTATGAGTATGGGTCTCTATGAGTATGTGTCTCTGTGTATGGTTCTCTGAGTAGGGGTCTCTGAGTATGTGTCTCTGAGTATGGGTCTATGAGTATGGGTCTCTATGAGTATGTGTCTCTGAGTATGGGTGTCTATGAGTATGCGTCTCTGAGTATGGGTCTCTGAGTATGAGTCTATGAGTATGGGTCTATGAGTATGGGTCTCTGAGTATATGACTCTGTGTATGGTTCTCTATGAGTATGTGTCTCTGAGTATGGGTCTCTGAGTATGTGTCTCTGAGTATGGGTCTCTGTGTATGGTTCTCTATGAGTATGTGTCTCTGAGTATGGTTCTCTGAGTATGTGTCTCTGAGTATGGGTCCCTGTGGGTCTACGGGTCTCTGTGGCTGTCATTTGTTGATGTCCAGGTCACGCTTACTGAACAACGAGCTACGCAGCAAATCAGTGGGGCTTCATCTGGTAACAGTAGACATCGTTTGGCAAGTTGGCTGGGTCACGTAGCCCGCATGCCGACCCACCTCATGCCTAAAAAGCTTTTGTCCGGTCGGACAGTGGGGAGCTAAACGGGCGCGGCATTGGCGAGAGAGGAGATGGAGCTGATGGGTGAGTGGGTGAGTGAGTGGGTGAGTGGGTGAGTGATTGAGTGGCACGGGCTAGAGAAGAGACGGAGTGATGTGGTACAAGAGGACGTGGAGCTGAGTCGGCCTCTGTGGAGGAGGAGGTTCGTGAAGGACGCTGTTACTGGGAAGTGCCAGGCTAGGTGCAGCCTGAGGCTACTGGGCAGTGCCAGGCTAGGTGCACCCTGCGGCTACTGGGCAGTTGGGGGACAGTCCCCCTCCAACAACAACAGCGGAGGGCTGAGGAGCGAAGCTCACAACAACGAGCGGAGCGCAGGCAGATAAAATGCAGCCAGTTGGCATAGTAGGGGGCACAGGTGGTGCATCGGCCAGTCATCTCAGTCAGTCGACCCGTGGCACCTGGGTCTGCCCCGTGACCTCCTGCCAGCGGGCGTTCGACACTTCACGTGGCCTCAGGGTGCACATGGCCTGGCACAAGCGTCGTGGTGACGTCACCGCCACTTAGTGGTGAATGGCGGTTGTTGTGTGTTAGTGTTTGTGTGTTAGTGTGTGTTAGTGTGTGTGTTAGTGTGTGTTAGTGTGTGTGTGTGTGTGTTAGTGTGTGTGTTAGTGTGTGTGTATGTGGTCCTGGACCGGCTCCAGTTTAACAGCAGAGGTCCCACTCCGAATCAGTCGAGCGCCAATATCTTTTCATCGGTTGCGTAACGCTGTGTGGAAGCTACCTGGTCTGTCGCTCCACACTAAGCTTCGGGTCTTCTCGGCCACGGTCGTTCCCTCCCTTCTCTACGCTTGCGAAACGTGGACCCCCCCCTAATGGAACATCGTCGCCGGTTAGAAACATTTAGGCTGGCCTGCCTACGATCCATCCTAGGTTTAACCAGACTGGATTGTGTGAGGAGCTCACAAATCCCTTGAAAGATCTGGGCAAGGTCCCATCGGTGAGCTCCTCCGGCGGGCAAGGCTGCGATGGCTGGGTCATGTAGCCCGCATGCCCAGCCACCGCATGCCCAAACAGCTTTTGTTCGGCCGGATCGAGGGGGCTAAACTCGCGCGGCACAGGCTAGAGAAGAGATGGAGTGATGTGGTACAGGAGGACGTGGAGCTGAGTGGACTTGCCAATGACCGGTACCAGCGGTGTCAAGATCGGCCTCTGTGGAGGAGGCTCGTGAAGGACGCTACTGGGCAGTTGGAGGTAGTCGCCCTCCAACAACAACGGAGGGCGGAGGAGCGACGCTCACAACAACGAGCGGAGCGCCGGGTGGCTAAAGCACAGCAGGTCGGCACAGTAGGGGGCACAGGTGGTGCATCAGCCAGCCATCTCGGTCATCTCAGTCAGTCGACCCGTGGCACCCGGGTCTGCCCCTTGACCCTTGACTTCCTGCCAGCAGGCGTTCGACACTTGACGTGGCCTGAAGGTGCACCTAGCCTGGCACAAGCGTTGTGGTGACGTCACCGCCACTTAGTGGCGAATGGCGGTTGTTGTTGTTGTTGTTGTGTGGTAAACCGCTGCCCGAACTTCTCACCTGCCCGCACCGCCCCACAGCTGGATCTGTTCCGCACCCTCTTGTACTACGACGCCGAGGGGAAGGAGCCGCTGGTCAACAACTTCCGCCCCGTCCAGAACCTGGGCAGCCGTGCCGTCTACTACACGGGGACCGCCAACGCCACCACCACCGCCTCCACCAACGCCACCACCAACGCCACCACCCTCTCGCCGGCCACAGCATCGCCCACAGCTGCAGCGCCCGGCCAACACCCTCCGTTGCCCGGCCTCACCACCTCCCTGCTCATCCTCGCATCGCTGCTCACCTGGGCAGCCGGCGCTCACCTGTAGAGGTGGGGGGTGGGGGGTGGTGGGTGGGTAGGGGGGGGGGGGTGATAGGTGAGGTGGGTGATGGAGGACTCTCTCCTGGTAGGTGACGTTTCCACGCACAGGTTGACTCACCTGTACGTGAAAGACTCACCTGTACGTGGGGGGGGGGGGGGGGGGTGGAGGTTTTATCTACAAGCGGTTCCAACTCCTGCCGTAGAGAGTTGACTTGGCCCATCATCCTCGTCATCCTCGTCATCCTCGTCCTCCTACCAGCGGTCGATGACGACAACAACAAACAAACGAATTGGCACCACCTCCTGTTTGTGCAAATGATCTTTTTTGGCATCCGTCCTGAGCCGTTGCCATAGGAATGTGGAATGTCCATCAACGATTTTCTTTTTAACCAACAAAAATTTAAAACCTCAACGTGACCTTGACCTCAAACACAGCCAGTGGAGGGGGCAGTCAATCGACCAATCGGATGTGAGAGATTATTGATACGTAGGCGGCCAATCGCATGGCTGCGTGAATCCGTCCAATCCCTGAGGTCGTTCGCTAAGACTCCCCCCCGAATTCTGACGTCAGACTGACCCAACCCACCACCACCACCACCCTATAACCTTTGACACTTTTTAAAAATGTGTGCGTTTTTAAATGTTCCGTCTCTTCGTAATTAAACCTGTTCAGGAAATGATTAGACACGCATCTGATTCGCGTTCACATGCCTCTCAACCCCTTAGCAGTGCTGCCCTGCCTTATAACAGACCAATTCAGAACTCACTGGTCACCCCGTGCCCCTTTATAAATGCAATGTGGTGAATACTTGACCAGTGGTAGTGGTCACTCTACTGACCACTGAGAAGTCACCCTAGCTGACTAAACACCACCGTGGTGGTCACTCTACTGACCACTGAGAGGTCACCCTACTGACCACTCTACTGACCACTCTACTGACCACTGAGAAGTCACCCTAGCTGGCTAAACACGGCTGTAGTTGTCACTCTACTGACCACTGAGAAGTCACCCTAGCTGACTAAACTCCACCGTGGTGGTCACTCTACTGACCACTGAGAGGTCACCCTAGCTGACTAAACTCCACCGTGGTGGTCACTCTACTGACCACTGAGTAGTCACCCTAGCTGACTGAACACCACCGTGGTGGTCACTCTACTGACCACTGAGAAGTCACCCTAGCTGACTAAACTCCACCGTGGAGGTCACTCTACTGACCACTGAGAAGTCACCCTAGCTGGCTAAACACCACCGTGACGGTCACTCTACTGACCACGGAGTAGTCACCCTAGCTGACTAAACACCAACCGTGGTGGTCACTCTACTGACCACTGAGAAGTCACCCTAGCTGACTAAACACCACCGTGGTGGTCACTCTACTGACCACTGAGAAGTCACCCTAGCTGGCTAAACACCAACCGTGGTGGTCACTCTACTGACCACTGAGAAGTCACCCTAGCTGACTAAACACCAACCGTGGTGGTCACTCTACTGACCACTGAGAAGTCACCCTAGCTGGCTAAACACCACCGTGACGGTCACTCTACTGACCACGGAGTAGTCACCCTAGCTGACTAAACACCAACCGTGGTGGTCTCTCTACTGACCACTGAGAAGTCACCCTAGCTGACTAAACACCACCGTGGTGGTCACTCTACTGACCACTGAGAAGTCACCCTAGCTGGCTAAACACCAACCGTGGTGGTCACTCTACTGACCACTGAGAAGTCACCCTAGCTGACTAAACACCACCGTGGTGGTCACTCTACTGACCACTGAGAGGTCACTCTAGCTGACTAAACACCACCGTGGTGGTCACTGTGGGGAGTGATAGTGTCGTGGTTACCGCTACAAAGCCGGCGACCCGAGTTCGATTCCCGCTCATGGCCAACGCCGGTGACGATTGCCTGAACCGGTCCTGGGCCTCCTCCCCTAGGTCGACTCGGGTTCAAAAACGAGTCCCTGGTGTAGTGCAGTAAACATGGCCACTAGGGAGACAAAGGCGGCCGGGCGTGGTGCTGGTCACCCACCCCCTCGTGTGCCGTGGCCGGCCTTTCGTAGGTGGTGCTTACTCGCTAACAGCACTCGCCCGTACAGTCTGCCAAAGCTACTTGGGAGATCTCTGTTTTTGTGAGCGAGATGGCGTGCGTGATCTGCAGGTGAACTTTGCACGAATTTGCACGAACGAAGTCGATTTTAAGTGCGGTACGGCGTTTGCCCCCTCAATCGGATGAACTGTAAACTATTTTTTTTTTAATTCCACCACGTGTAAGGCCCACTATTGAGCTGCTATAATAGCTGTGATATTTCAGATAGCGACCTGGCTATAGCAAACGCCTCGCATATACAGGAGGTCGTGGGTTCGATCCTGATCCTTACTACTGCTGCTGTATACAGGGTGCTTAAAATAAAAAAAAGTTTTTAACACTTATACGAGACTCTCGTTTTTTAATGGAAAAAGAGCGGGTAACAATAACACCGTAACATGATCACAAATGGAATGTTAATAGCTTCAAAAGGTCAAAGAATCTCCCAATTATTCTTGGTTCTTTCGGTAAAGTCACGTAGAAGGGAAGCAATAAAATAATAAAAATATTAAACGATAAAATTGTCACGACGTTTCGACTGCAACACAAAGCAATCATCATCAGGTGTGAAAACCAAATTGTTCTTGCTGTGGTTTTCACACCTGATGATGACTGCTTGGTGTTGCAGTCGAAACGTCGTGATCATTTTATTGTTTTATATTTTTATAGCTTCATTATTTCCCTTCTAACGTGGTGGTGACTTTACCGAAAGAACCAAGAATATGAATCCCTGCAGTCACGAAAGCTTTAAATCAAAATTTAGTCTCCCAATTGCTCGTCATCGTTGTCAACCAACGCCCGGAGTCTGCTCCAGGTGGTCTCCAGAACCCTCGCGGTGTTGTTGCAAATTCTAGATTTGAAGCTTTCGTGACTGCAAGGATCCACACTCTTTGGTTCTATTCGGTAAAGTCGCGTCAGTAAAAAAATAAAAAAACCAAAATTCACGACGTTTCGGCCACAACACAAGCGGCCTTCATCAGGTGAAGGCATCAGGCTGTCTGGAGGTCAGCGCTGTCCTCGAGACAGCCTGATCCCTTCACCTGATGAAGGCCGCTTGTGTTGTGGCCGAAACGTTGTGATTTTTGGTTGTTTTATTTTTTTACCTACGCGACTTGTTGCAAATTCTCAGAAGTGTAAAAAAAAAACATTGTTTTTAAGCACCCTGCGTTTGCCTCTCTCTCTCTCTCCCCGTGGTTGGTCGCGTGGATTTTTATTCTCTCTCCCGTGTCCACCCCCCACCCCTGAGGTTTTTCCACATTTGAGAAACGCGACTCTTTAGAGTAACCTGGCTTCGGCTATGAATGCAAACTTTGACGTGAAACTTTCGCGACGACTGCGGGAATTTCATATTCTCGGTTCTTTCGGTAACGTCACGTCGATATAAAAAAATAAAATTTAAAATAATGAATACATTTTAAATAATAAAATGTAAAAAAAAACACACTCAAATAAAATAGTAAAAATAAAATGCAAATTTTAAAACGAATTGAAAATAAATTAAGCGAAACACACGCTCGCAACGTTTCGATCGCAACACATAGCGGTCTTCATCAGGCTATGAATTCCTCAAAAGAGCGCTACACAGCATGGCTCAGCGGGGCTTTATAAATGTTCGCGTCATGGTGATGATGATGATATCGGCCGATTCGTTGAGCCGCGAAGCATTTGTTGATGGCCTGGTCGCCTCTGAAGAAGAGCTGCACAGCATTGTTCAGTGGGACCTTACCACCTTGACAAAATAACCAAAAACAAATAGTTTAGTTTATAGTTTAGAGCGTGAGACATCACGACACACGCGCAGGTGACACTCCACCATTTCTTTTGGGGTGGAGGGGAGTGGGGGAGTGGCAGACCCCTTCCGTGGAGAGGGGGGAGGTGGGTGGGGCGTGCGTGACGTCATCGTGACCAGAGCCAATGGGGCGAGACCGGAAGTTGTCACGTGACCCGGCACGGACGACACAACGGCGCGACGGGCCGACTTCGGGGAGCCGGTGGGGGAGGGGAGGGGCAGGCGAACCGCTCACGGTGAAAATTTCAACATGGGGGGTTGGCTAACTTACGGGTGCCTAATTAACGTACGGTGTAGCAGGGACGTGCGGTCAGGGGAAGGCAGGGGGAGAGGCAGGGCCTCACCTGCCACATGCTCCAGTGAAATTAGCGGTCACGAAAGTAACACAAAAAAATAAATAATAATAATAATCAATAAAATAAATATTGAGATTTTTTTTTTCCCCCACTGATCTGCGTTATGAATGTGATTTCCGTACGATTCCAATCATTTTTTTCAGAGTCAAAATCGCCAAATTCGCCGAGCCCCGCCGCAAATGCAGGAAGAGACGAGAGGTGAGGCAGCGGCGAGCTCAGCCTCCCCTCTGATTGCGCAACCCCTCCAGTAACCGGACCAATGTAACGTTTGTGGGCGCCTTGGTCCCATGCCCTCGCCTTCCACACCCCAGGAGACTTACGTGATACACGAATGCGTACGAAGATGTTCAGGCTCGCTGGCCTCGTCGTGAAACTGCGATGGAAAAGCACCGGGGGGAGGCAGCCATCACGTCTGCCTCACCTGAGGCGGGACGTGCCTAACACGCCCCCCCCTCCCCGCCGCCCCTCAGCTAGGCCACGCCCCCCTCCATCCGTGAGGCCACGCCCCCCCCCCATCCGTGTGGCCACGCCCCCATCCGTTAGGCCAGCGTGTGAATCTGGCTCTGACACTCGCCAGCCACTGACCTCACCGCACGTCACTGCGTTGTAGTACTTTGCACGCACGCGTGTGTGTGTGTGTGTACGTTGATCTTCTTCGATTGAAAGCTTTCGTGACCGCGAGGATTCGTCTTCTTTGGTTCTTTCGGTAAAGTCACCGCCACGTAGAATGAGAACAAAATAATAAATTGATAAAATAAAATGACGCGAAAAAAATTCTCACGACGTTTCGGGCCACAACGACACAAGCGGCCTTCATCAGGTGACAGCGCTGTCCTCCACACAGTCTCGTCCCTTAGCTTAGCTGATTGGAGAAGTTTATAGAGTTTATTGATAACATTGAGGTAATTTATATTTTAGTTTTTTATTGGTTCACTATGTAGTATTCATTATATATTGTAGTGTATACCCAGTTACTGTGAATAGCTCAGATGTGTAGGCCTTGACTTCAACATAGCCATTTCTGTGACCAGTCACAAGCTAATCACTCAGTTATTTCAATGCTAAATTCGCCTAGTTATTTCAATGCTAAATTCTCCTGTTTGATTTGTACTAGGTGCCTCTGTGAATGAATAAGCTATTTCTGTGACCTGTTACAAGCTAATCACTCAGCTATTTCAATGCTAAATTCTATGCTAATTCCTTTGTCAAGGGGTGCCTCTGCAGATGTGTATGCTTTAACTTAGCTATTTCAATGCTAAATTCTATGCTAATTCCTTTGTCAAGGGGTGCCTCTGCAGATGTGTATGCTTTAACTTAGCTATTTCAATGCTAAATTATATGCTAATTCCTTGGTCAAGGCGCTTTGTTTCTTCTCACACAGATTAAAGGTCGCGATCTGAGCGTGGCTTTTTCACTCCAGCGCTGTCCTCCAGACAGTCTCGTCCCTTCACCTGATGAAGGCCGCTCGTGTCGTTGTGGCCCGAAACGTCGCGAGAATATTTTATCGCGTTATTTTATTTTAATCAATTTATTATTTCATTCTCATTCTACGTGGCGGTGACTTTACCGAAAGAAACCAAAGAAGTTGATTCTTCCTCTTTCGCACCTTGACGTAGACTTCATCGGAGGTGCAAGGGAGTGGGGCGGGGAGGGGGGCGGTGGGTTGGAAAGCACGACAGACCACAACCGCTCGCCCCCGCTGTGTCCGTTCGAAGGGATCCGTTCGTCGGCGGAGGCGACGATTTTGAAAGGCGCGAAGGGAGAGGCGTTCGGGACGTACGGCTCACGTTGAACGCCGTCGGCGCCGTACGTAGCCAACGGCGCGCTCCAATCGGGAGGTTACGCCGGTGGGGCGAGATGAATACAACGGAACGGAACGCGACAGCGAGCAGGTCCGTGAAGCAACGGGCTTGTCAAATCCGGATGGTGATGATCATGATGATGATTCATAATCAAGGTTTTTGTTGGGTTAGATCGCGTTTATTTATAAATGTGTCGTAACCCTCCACCACCCGACACGGCCAATCAGCAAAACAAAAAAGTGTCACGTTGACAAAAGACAAATAGTTCACTACTTTAGCCCACCGGTGTGTTGAAGAGTGAATCCACATTTGCTGATTGGCCGTGTCGGGTGGTGGAGGGTTACGACACATTTATAAATAAACGCGATCTAACCCAAAAACAACCTTTATTATGAAAAATATTGGTCGCGAAAGCCTACTACGTGTTAAACTGGTGATGATGATGATGATGATTTCGAAGCGTGCGCATCTCCCGGTGGCTTCCTGATATCGGGAGGGAGAGCGTTCCAGACGGGCGCGGGAGCGCGTCTGGAAGGTTCCGTAGCGATGAAGCGGTGACCGCCGTCTTTGTCCGATGGCAATCCGAAAGCCGCTGCCGCTGCTGCTGCTGCAAGGATGACCGGAGGAGTTCGTGTGACGATGGTTCATGCTCCTTGACCGAGATGGGCGAGGGAATTGCGGTTCATTTGTGGCAAGGCACTTCGTGTGTGTGTGTACCTGTGTATTGTGTACGTGTGTGTGTGTGCAATGGGTGCAATAAGTAACGTATCCTGATTTATGATGATTTCAATAAAGACGTTATATAGCAGTCGCACTAAACCTTTGAAGGCAATAAAGACTACATTACCATGTGTGTGTGTGTGTGCCTGTGTATTGTGTACATGTGTGTGTGTACGTGTGTATTGTGTACGTGTGTGCGTGTGTACCTGTGTATTGTGTACGTGTGTGTGTACCTGTGTATTGTGTACGTGTGTGTGTACCTGTGTATTGTGTACGTGTGTGTGTACCTGTGTATTGTGTACTGTGTGTGTGTGTACCTGTGTATTGTGTACGTTGTGGGGAGCGGTAGTGTAGCGGTTAGCGCGCTGCGCTATGAACCTGGCGACCCGGGTTCGATTCCCGCTCACGGCCAACACCAGTGACGATTATCTGAACCGGTCCCGGGCCTCCCCTAGGTCTACTCAGCCTCAAATGAGTACCTGGTGCGGTGTGTAAACATCGCCACTAGGGAGACAAAGGCGGTCGGGCGTGGTGCTGGCCACCCACCCCCTCGTGTACCGTTCCGGCCTTCATAGGTGCTCGCTAACAGCACTTGCCCCTACAGTCTGTTAAGGCTATATGGGGGATCTTTGTTATCTTTGTTTGTGTACGTGTGTGTGTGTGTAATGGATGTAATAAGTAACGTATCCTGATTCATGATGATTTCAATAAAGACGTTATATAGCAGTCGCACTAAACCTTTGAAGGCAATAAAGACACGATTACCACGTGTGTGTGTGTGTGCCTGTGTATTGTGTACTGTGTGTGTGTACGTGTGTGTGTACCTGTGTATTGTGTACTGTGTGTGCGTGTACCTGTGTATTGTGTACTGTGTGTGTACCTGTGTATAGTGTACTGTGTGTGTGCCTGTGTATTGTATACGTGTGTGTGTATTGTGTATTGTGTACGTGTGTGTGTGTACCTGTGTATTGTGTACGTGTGTGTGTACCTGTGTATTGTGTACATGTGTGTGTGTACCTGTGTATTGTGTACATGTGTGTGTGTACCTGTGTATTGTGTACGTGTGTGTGTGTACCTGTGTATTGTGTACGTGTGTGTGTGTACCTGTGTATTGTGTACTGTGTGTGTACCTGTGTATAGTGTAATGTGTGTGTGTGCCTGTGTATTGTGTAAATGTGTGTGTGTATTGTGTGCGTGTGTATGTGTACCTGTGTATTGTGTACGTGTGTGTGTGTACCTGTGTATTGTGTGTGTGTGTGTAATGGGTGTAATAAGTAACGTATCCTGATTCATGATGATTTCAATAAAGACGTTATATAGCAGTCGCACTAAACCTTTTAAGGCAATAAAGACACCATTACCAGGTGTGTGGTAATGGTTTGTGTACCTGTGTATTGTGTACGTGTGTGTGTGTACCTGTGTATTGTGTACGTGTGTGTGTGTACCTGTGTATTGTGTACGTGTGTGTGTACCTGTGTATTGTGTACGTGTGTGTGTGCCTGTGTATTGTGTACTGTGTGCGTGTGTACCTGTGTATTGTGTACTGTGTGCGTGTGTACCTGTGTATTGTGTACTGTGTGTGTGTACCTGTGTAGTGTGTACCTGTGTATTGTGTACCTGTGTAGTGTGTACCTATGTATTGTGTACGTGTATGTGTACCTGTGTATTGTGTACGTGTGTGTGTGTACCTGTGTATTGTGTACGTGTGGGTGTGTACCTGTGTATTGTGTACGTGTGGGTGTGTACCTGTGTATTGTGTACGTGTGTGTGTGTACCTCTCTATTGTGTACGTGTGTATCACTGTGCGTGTGTCTGTGTAGGGAATGGTAGTGTAGTGGTTAGCGGCAAGGCACTTCGTGTGTGTGTACCTGTGTATTGCGTACGTGTGTGTGTGTACCTGTGCATTGTGTACGTGTGTGTGTGTACCTGTGTATTGTGTACGTGTGTAACTGTGTATTTTGTACGTGTGTGTGTGTACCTGTGTATTGTGTACGTGTGTGTACCTGTGTATTGTGTACGTGTGTGTGTGTACCTGTGTATTGAGTACGTGTGTGTGTACCTGTGTATTGTGTACGTGTTTGTGTGTGTGCCTGTGTTTTGTGTTTGTGTGTACCTGTGTATTGTGTAAGTGTGTGTGTGCCTGTGTATTGTGTACCTGTGTGTGTGTGTGCCTGTGTATTGTATACTGTGTGTGTGTACCTGTGTATTGTGTACGTGTGTTTGTGTGTACCTGTGTACGTGTGTGTACCTGTGTATTGTGTACTGTGTGTGTGTACCTGTGTATCGTGTACTGTGTGTGTGTACCTGTGTATTGTGTACGTATGTGTGTACCTGTGTATTGTGTACGTGTGTGTGTGTACCTGTGTATTGTGTACGTGTGTGTGTGTGCCTGTGTATTGTGTACTGTGTGTGTACCTGTGTATTGTGTACTGTGTGTGTGTACCTGTGTAGTGTGTACCTGTGTATTGTGTACGTGTGTGTGTACCTGTGTATTGTGTACGTGTGTGTGTGTACCTGTGTATTGTGTACCTGTATGTGTGTGTACCTGTGTATTGTGTACGTGTGGGTGTGTACCTGTGTATTGTGTACGTGTGTATCACTGTGCGTGTGTCTGTGTAGGGAATGGTAGTGTAGTGGTTAGCTGCAAGGCACTTCGTGTGTGTGTACCTGTGTATTGTATACGTGTGTGTGTACCTGTGTATTGTGTACTTGTGTGTGTGTGTACCTGTGTATTGTGTACGTGTGTATGTGTACCTGTGTATTGTGTACGTGTGTGTGTGTGTACCTGTGTATTGTGTACGTGTGTGTGTGTACCTGTGTATTGTGTACGTGTGTGTGTGTACCTGTGTATTGTGTACGTGTGTGTGTGCACCTGTGTATTGTGTACGTGTGTGTGTACCTGTGTATTGTGTACGTGTGTGTGTACCTGTGTATTGTGTACGTGTGTGTGTACCTGTGTATTTTGTACGTGTGTGTGTACCTGTGTACGTTTGTGTGTGTACCTGTGTATTGTGTACTGTGTGTGTACCTGTGTTTTGTGTACGTGTGTGTACCTGTGTATTGTGTACGTGTGTGTGTGTGTAATGGATGTAATAAGTAACGTATCCTGATTCATGATGATTTCAATAAAGACGTTATATAGCAGTCGCACTAAACCTTTTAAGGCAATAAAGACACCATTACCAGGTGTGTGGTAATGGTTTGTGTACCTGTGTATTGTGTACGTGTGTGTGTGTACCTGTGTATTGTGTACGTGTGTGTGTGTACCTGTGTATTGTGTACGTGTGTGTGTGTACCTGTGTATTGTGTACGTGTGTGTGTGTGCCTGTGTATTGTGTACTGTGTGTGTGTGTACCTGTGTATTGTGTGCTGTGTGTGTGTGTACCTGTGTATTGTGTACTGTGTGTGTGTACCTGTGTAGTGTGTATCTGTGTATTGTGTACCTGTGTAGTGTGTACCTATGTATTGTGTACGTGTGTGTGTACCTGTGTATTGTGTACGTGTGTGTGTACCTGTGTATTGTGTACGTGTGGGTGTGTACCTGTGTATTGTGTACGTGTGGGTGTGTACCTGTGTATTGTGTACGTGTGTGTGTGTACCTCTCTATTGTGTACGTGTGTATCACTGTGCGTGTGTCTGTGTAGGGAATGGTAGTGTAGTGGTTAGCGGCAAGGCACTTCGTGTGTGTGTACCTGTGTATTGTGTACATGTGTGTGTACCTGTGTATTGTGTACTTGTGTGTGTGTACCTGTGTATTGTGTACGTGTGTGTGTGTACCTGTGTATTGTGTACGTGTGTGTGTGTACCTGTGTATTGTGTACGTGTGTGTGTGTAACTGTGTATTGTGTACGTGTGTGTGTACCTGTGTATTGTGTACGTGTGTGTGTGTACCTGTGTATTGTGTACGTGTGTGTGTGTACCTGTGTATTGTGTACGTGTGCATAACTGTACGTGTGTGTGTCTGTGTAGGGAGCGGTAGTGTAGTGGTTAGCGCCAAGGAACTTCGTGTGTGTGTACCTGTGTATTGTGTACGTGTATGTGTGTGTGTGTACCTGTGTATTTTGTAAGTGTGTGTGTACATGTGTATTGTGTACGTGTGTGTGTACCTGTGTATTGTGTACGTGTGTATGTGTACCTGTGTATTGTGTACGTGTGTGTGTGTACCTGTGTATTGTGTACTGTGTGTGTACCTGTGTATTGTGTACGTGTGTGTGTACCTGTGTATTGTGTACGTGTGTGTATGTACCTGTGTATTGTGTACGTGTGTGTGTGTGTACCTGTGTATTGTGTACGTGTGTGTGTACCTGTGTATTGTGTACGTGTGTGTGTGTACCTGTGTATTGTGTACGTGTGCAAAACTGTACGTGTGTGTGTCTGTGTAGGGAGCGGTAGATTAGAGGTTAGCGGCAAGGCACTTCGTGTGTGTGTACCTGTGTATTGTGTACGTGTATGTGTGTGTGTGTACCTGTGTATTGTGTACGTGTGTGTGTGTACATGTGTATTGTGTACGTGTGTGTGTACCTGTGTATTGTGTACGTGTGTGTGTGTACCTGTATATTGTGTACGTGTGTGTGTGTACCTGTGTATTGTGTACGTGCGTGTGTGTGTGTGTACCTGTGTATTGTGTACGTGTGTGTGTACCTGTGCATTGTGTACGTGTGTGTGTGTACCTGTGTATTGTGTACGTGTGTGTGTGTACCTGTGTATTGTGTACGTGTGTGTGTGTGTACCTGTGTATTGTGTGCGTTTGTGTGTACCTGTGTAGTGTGTACCTGTGTATTGTGTACATGTGTGTGTGTGTACCTGTGTATTGTGTACATGTGTGTGTGTACCTGTGTATTGTGTCCGTGTGTGTGTGTACCTGTGTATTGTGTGTGTGTACCGGTGTATTGTGTACTCGGTGTGTGTACTGTGTATTGTGTACTGTGTGTGTACCTGTGTATTGTGTACTGTGTGTGTACCTGTGTATTGTGTACGTGTGTGTGTGTGTATTGTGTACCTGTGTATTGTGTGTGTACCTGTGTATTGTGTGCGTGTGTGTGTGTAACTGTGTATTGTGTACGTGTGTGTGTGTACCTGTGTATTGTGTGTGTACCTGTGTATTGTGTACGTGTGTGTGTGTACCTGTGTATTGTGTGTGTACCTGTGTATTGTGTACGTATGTGTGTGTAATGGGTGTAATAAGTAACGTATTCTGATTCATGACGCTTTCAATAAAGACGTTATGTAGCAGTCGCACTAAACGTTTTAAGGCAATAAAGACACCATTACCACCTGTGTGTGTACCTGTGTATTGTGTACTGTGTGTGTACCTGTGTATTGTGTACGTGCGTGTGTGTGTGTACCTGTGTATTGTGTACTGTGTGTGTGTACCTGTGTATTGTGTATTGTGTGTGTACCTGTGTATTGTGTGTGTGTGTACCTGTGTATTGTGTACATGTGTGTGTACCTGTGTATTGTGTACATGTGTGTGTACCTGTGTATTGTGTACTGTGTGTGTGTACCTGTGTATTGTGTACGTGTGTGTACCTGTGTATTGTGTACGTGTGTGTGTACCTGTGTATTGTGTACGTGTGTGTGTACCTGTGTATTGTGTGTGTGTACCTGTGTATTGTGTACGTGTGTGTGTGTGTACCTGTGTATTGTGTGTGTGTACCTGTGTATTGTGTGTGTGTGTACCTGTGTATTGTGTACGTGTGTGTGAGTAATTGGTGTAATAAGTAACGTATTCTGATTCATGACGCTTTCAATAAAGACGTTATGTAGCAGTCGCACTAGACGTTTTAAGGCAATAAAGACACCATTACCACCTGTGTGTGTACCTGTGTATTGTGTACGTGTGTGTGTGTACCTGTGTATTGTGTACGTGTGTGTACCTGTGTATTGTGTACGTGTGTGTGTGTGTAATGGGTGTAATAATTAACGTTCATGATAAACGGTTTTTTTTGGGTTAGATCGCGTTATTTATAAATGTGTCGTAGCCCTCCACCACGCGACACGGCCAATCATAAAAAAAAGTGTCACGGTGACAATAGACAAATAATTCACTACTTTAGCCCACCGGGGTGTTGAAGAGTGAATCAACAATATTTACAGTTTGAGTACGACGTTTCTCTGGTAATTACTTCCGGCATCATCGGGAAATTCGCCAGAATGTGTATTGTGTTCGTGTGTGTGTGTAACTGTGTATTGTGTACGTGTGTGTGTGTGTACCTGTGTATTGTGTACGTGTGTGTGTGTGTACCTGTGTATTGTGTACGCGTGTGCGTACCTGTGTGTTGTGTACGTGTGTGTGTACCTGTGTATTGTGTACGTGTGTTTGTGTGTATTGTGTACTCTGTGTGTGTACATGTGCATTGTATAGTGTGTGTGTACCTGTATATTGTGTCCTGTGTGTGTACCTGTGTATTGTGTACGTGTGTGTGTGTAGCTGTGTATTGTGTGTGTGTACCTGTGTATTGTGTACGTGTGTGTGTGTACCTGTGTATTGTGTGTGTGTACCTGTGTATTGTGTACTGTGTGTGTAATGGGTGTAATAAGTAACGTATTCTGATTCATGACGCTTTCAATAAAGACGTTATGTAGCAGTCGCACTAAACGTTTTAAGGCAATAAAGACACCATTACCACCTGTGTGTGTACCTGTGTATTGTGTACGTGTGTGTATTGTGTACTGTATGTGTGTACCTGTGTATTGTGTACGTGTGTGTACCTGTGTATTGTGTACGCGTGTGTGTGTACCTGTGTATTGTGTACGCGTGTGCGTACCTGTGTTTTGTGTACATGTGTGTGTACCTGTGTATTGTGTACGTGTGTGTGTGTGTGTGTACCTGTGTATGTGTGTGTGTACCTGTGTATTGTGTACGTGTGTGTGTGTACCTGTGTATTGTGTACGTGTGTGTGTACCTGTGTATTGTGTACGTGTGTGTGTACCTGTGTATTGTGTACTGTGTGTGTGTACCTGTGTATTGTGTACGTGTGTGTGTAATGGGTGTAATAAGTAACGTATCCTGATTCATGATGATGTCAATAAAGACGTTATATAGCAGTCGCACTAAACCTTTAAAGGCAATAAAGACACCATTACCACGTGTGTCTGTGTGTCCCTGTGTATTGTGTACTGTATGTGTACCTGTGTATTGTGTACGTGTGTGTGTGTGTGTACCTGTGTATTGTGTACGTGTGTATAACTGTGCGTGTGTCTGTGTAGGGAATGGTAGTGTAGTGGTTAGCGGCAAGGCACATCGTGTGTGTGTACCTGTGTATTGTGTACGTGTGTGTGTGTACCAGTGTATTGTGTGCGTGTGTGTGTATCTGTGTAGTGTGTACCTGTGTATTGTGTACGTGTGTGTGTACCTGTGTATTGTGTACGTATGTGTGTACCTGTGTATTGTGTACGTGTGTGTGTACCTGTGTATTGTGTACGTGTGTGTGTGTACCTGTGTATTGTGTGCGTGTGTGTATCTGTGTAGTGTGTACCTGTGTATTGTGTACGTGTGTGTGTACCTGTGTATTGTGTACGTATGTGTGTACCTGTGTATTGTGTACGTGTGTGTACGTGTGTGTACCTGTGTATTGTGTACGTGTGTGTGTACCTGTGTATTGTGTACGTGTGTGTACCTGTGTATTGTGTACTGTGTGTGTACTTGTGTATTGTTTACGTGTGTGTACCTGTGTATTGTGTACGTGTGTGTAATGGGTGTAATAAGTAACGTTCATAATAAAGGTTTTTTTGGGTTAGATCGCGTTATTTATAAATGTGTCGTAGCCCTCCACCACCCAACACGGCCAATCAGCAAAAAAAAGTGTCACGGTGACAATAGACAAATAATTCACTACTTTAGCCCACCGGTGTGTTGAAGAGTGAATCAACAATATTTACAGTTTAAGTACGACGTTTCGCTGGTAATTACTTCCGGCATCATCGGGAAATTCGCCAGAATGTGTATTGTGTTCGTGTGTGTGTGTACCTGTGTATTGTGTACGTGTGTGTGTGTACCTGTGTATTGTGTACGCGTGTGCGTACCTGTGTATTGTGTACGTGTGTGTGTACCTGTGTATTGTGTACTTGTGTGTGTGTACCTGTGTATTGTGTACGTGTATGTGTGTGTGTGTACCTGTGTATTGTGTACGTGTGTGTACCTGTGTATTGTGTACATGTGTGTGTATTGTGTACCTGTGTATTGTGTGTGTACCTGTGTATTGTGTGCGTGTGTGTGTACCTGTGTATTGTGTACGTGTGTGTGTGTACCTGTGTATTGTGTGTGTGTACCTGTGTATTGTGTACGTGTGTGTGTGTGTACCTGTGTATTGTGTGTGTGTACCTGTGTATTGTGTACTGTGTGTGTAATGGGTGTAATAAGTAACGTATTCTGAATCATGACGCTTTCAATAAAGACGTTATGTAGCAGTCGCACTAAACGTTTTAAGGCAATAAAGACACCATTACCACCTGTGTGTGTACCTGTATATTGTGTACTGTGTGTGTGTATTGTGTACTGTGTGTGTGTACCTGTGTATTGTGTACTGCGTGTGTGTGCCTGTGTATTGTGTACTGTCTGTGTATTGTGTACATGTGTGTGTGTACCTGTGTAGTGTGTACCTGTGTATTGTGTACCTGTGTAGTATGTACCTGTGTATTGTGTACTGTGTGTACCTGTGTATTGTGTACGTGTGTGTGTGTGTGTGCCTGTGTATTGTGTACTGTGTGTGTGTACCTGTGTATTGTGTACTGTGTGTGTGTACCTGTGTATTGTGTCCGTGTGTGTGTGTACCTGTGTACGTGTGTGTGTACCAGTGTATTGTGTATTGTGTACGTGTGTGTGTACCTGTGTATTGTGTACTGTGTGTGTATTGTGTACGTGTGTGTACCTGTATATTGTGTCCTGTGTGTACCTGTGTATTGTGTACGTGTGTGTGTGTGTGTGTATTGTGTACCTGTGTATTGTGTGTGTACCTGTGTATTGTGTGCGTGTGTGTGTGTACCTGTGTATTGTGTGTGTGTACCTGTGTATTGTGTGTACCTGTGTATTGTGTACGTGTGTGTGTACCTGTGTATTGTGTACTGTGTGTGTACCTGTGTATTGTGTACGTGTGTGTGTGTGTAATGGGTGTAATAAGTAACGTTCAAAATAAAGGTTTTTTTGGGTTAGATCGCGTTATTTATAAATGTGTTGTAGCCCTCCACCACCCGACACGGCCAATCAGCAAAAAAAAGTGTCACGGTGACAATAGACAAATAATTCACTACTTTAGCCCACCGGGGTGTTGAAGAGTGAATCAACAATATTTACAGTTTGAGTACGACGTTTCGCTGGTAATTACATCCGGCATCATCGGGCAATTCGCCAGAATGTGTATTGTGTACGTGTGTGTGCCTGTGTACTGTGTACGTGTGTGTGTACCTGTGTATTGTGTACGTGTGTGTGTGTACCTGTGTATTGTGTACGTGTGTGTGTACCTGTGTATTGTGTACGCGTGTGCGTACCTGTGTATTGTGTACGTGTGTGTGTACCTGTGTATTGTGTACGTGTGTGTGTGTATTGTGTACCTGTGCATTGTGTGTGTACCTGTGTATTGTGTGCGTGTGTGTGTACCTGTGTATTGTGTACGTGTGTGTACCTGTGTATTGTGTGTGTGTATACCTGTGTATTGTGTACGTGTGTGTGTGTGTGTACCTGTGTATTGTGTGTGTGTACCTGTGTATTGTGTGTGTGTGTACCTGTGTATTGTGTACGTGTGTGTGTACCTGTGTATTGTGTACATGTGTGTGTGTACCTGTGTATTGTGTACGCGTGTGCGTACCTGTGTTTTGTGTACATGTGTGTGTACCTGTGTATTGTGTACGTGTGTGTGTGTACCTGTGTATGTGTGTGTGTACCTGTGTATTGTGTACGTGTGTGTGTGTGTGCCTGTGTATTGTGTACGTGTGTGTACCTGTGTATTGTGTACATATGTGTACCTGTGTATTGTGTACGTGTGTGTGTACCTGTGTATTGTGTACGTGTGTGTGTGTGTAATGGGTGTAATAAGTAACGTTCATAATAAAGGTTTTTTTGGGTTAGATCGCGTTATTTATAAATGTGTCGTAACCCTCCACCACCCGACACGGCCAATCAGCAAAAAAAAAGTGTCACGGTGACAATAGACAAATAATTCACTACTTTAGCCCACCGGGGTGTTGAAGAGTGAATCAACAATATTTACAGTTTGAGTACGACGTTTCGCTGGTAATTACATCCGGCATCATCGGGCAATTCGCCAGAATGTGTATTGTGTACGTGTGTGTGTGTGTGCCTGTGTATTGTGTACGTGTGTGTGTGTGCCTGTGTATTGTGTACGTGTGTGTACCTGTGTATTGTGTACATATGTGTACCTGTGTATTGTGTACGTGTGTGTGTACCTGTGTATTGTGTACGTGTGTGTACCTGTGTATTGTGTACGTGTGTTTGTGTGTGTACTTGTGTATTGTGTACTTGTGTGTGTGTGTGTACCTGTGTATTGTGTACGTGTGTGTGTACCTGTGTATTGTGTACATGTGTGTGTACCTGTGTATTGTGTGTGTGTGTACCTGTGTATGTGTGTGTGTACCTGTGTATTGTGTACGTGTGTGTGTACCTGTGTATTGTGTACGTGTGTGTGTAATGGGTGTAATAAGTAACGTTCATAATAAAGGTTTTTTTGGGTTAGATCGCGTTATTTATAAATGTGTCGTAGCCCTCCACCACCCAACACGGCCAATCAGCAAAAAAAAGTGTCACGGTGACAATAGACAAATAATTCACTACTTTAGCCCACCGGTGTGTTGAAGAGTGAATCAACAATATTTACAGTTTAAGTACGACGTTTCGCTGGTAATTACTTCCGGCATCATCGGGAAATTCGCCAGAATGTGTATTGTGTTCGTGTGTGTGTGTACCTGTGTATTGTGTACGTGTGTGTGTGTACCTGTGTATTGTGTACGCGTGTGCGTACCTGAGTATTGTGTACGTGTGTGTGTACCTGTGTATTGTGTACTTGTGTGTGTGTACCTGTGTATTGTGTACGTGTATGTGTGTGTGTGTGTACCTGTGTATTGTGTACGTGTGTGTACCTGTGTATTGTGTACATGTGTGTGTGTATTGTGTACCTGTGTATTGTGTGTGTACCTGTGTATTGTGTGCGTGTGTGTGTACCTGTGTATTGTGTGTGTGTACCTGTGTATTGTGTACGTGTGTGTGTGTGTGTACCTGTGTATTGTGTGTGTGTACCTGTGTATTGTGTACGTATGTGTGAGTAATTGGTGTAATAAGTAACGTATTCTGATTCATGACGCTTTCAATAAAGACGTTATGTAGCAGTCGCACTAAACGTTTTAAGGCAATAAAGACACCATTACCACCTGTGTGTGTACCTGTGTATTGTGTACTGTGTGTGTACCTGTGTATTGTGTACGTGTGTGTGTGTACCTGTGTACGTGTGTGTACCTGTGTATTGTGTACGTGTGTGTGTGTACCTGTGTATTGTGTACGTGTGTGTGTACCTGTGTATTGTGTACGTGTGTGTGTGTATTGTGTACTGTGTGTGTACCTGTGTATTGTGTACTGCGTGTGTGTGCCTGTGTATTGTGTACTGTCTGTGTATTGTGTACATGTGTGTGTGTGTACCTGTGTAGTGTGTACCTGTGTATTGTGTACCTGTGTAGTATGTACCTGTGTATTGTGTACTGTGTTTACCTGTGTATTGTGTACGTGTGTGTGTGTACCTGTGTATTGTGTACGTGTGTGTGTGTCCCTGTGTATTGTGTACATGTGTGTGTACCTGTGTATTGTGTACGTGTGTGTGTGTACCTGTGTATGTGTGTGTGTACCTGTGTATTGTGTACGTGTGTGTGTACCTGTGTATTGTGTGTGTGTGTACCTGTGTATTGTGTACGTGTGTGTGTACCTGTGTATTGTGTACATGTGTGTGTGTGTACCTGTGTATTGTGTACGCGTGTGCGTACCTGTGTTTTGTGTACATGTGTGTGTACCTGTGTATTGTGTACGTGTGTGTGTGTACCTGTGTATGTGTGTGTGTACCTGTGTATTGTGTACGTGTGTGTGTGTGTGCCTGTGTATTGTGTACGTGTGTGTACCTGTGTATTGTGTACATATGTGTACCTGTGTATTGTGTACGTGTGTGTGTACCTGTGTATTGTGTACGTGTGTGTACCTGTGTATTGTGTACGTGTGTTTGTGTGTGTACTTGTGTATTGTGTACTTGTGTGTGTGTGTGTGTACCTGTGTATTGTGTACGTGTGCGTGTACCTGTGTATTGTGTACATGTGTGTGTACCTGTGTATTGTGTGTGTGTGTACCTGTGTATGTGTGTGTGTACCTGTGTATTGTGTACGTGTGTGTGTACCTGTGTATTGTGTACGTGTGTGTGTAATGGGTGTAATAAGTAACGTTCATAATAAAGGTTTTTTTGGGTTAGATCGCGTTATTTATAAATGTGTCGTAGCCCTCCACCACCCAACACGGCCAATCAGCAAAAAAAAAGTGTCACGGTGACAATAGACAAATAATTCACTACTTTAGCCCACCGGTGTGTTGAAGAGTGAATCAACAATATTTACAGTTTAAGTACGACGTTTCGCTGGTAATTACTTCCGGCATCATCGGGAAATTCGCCAGAATGTGTATTGTGTTCGTGTGTGTGTGTACCTGTGTATTGTGTACGTGTGTGTGTGTACCTGTGTATTGTGTACGCGTGTGCGTACCTGTGTATTGTGTACGTGTGTGTGTACCTGTGTATTGTGTACTTGTGTGTGTGTACCTGTGTATTGTGTACGTGTATGTGTGTGTGTGTGTACCTGTGTATTGTGTACGTGTGTGTACCTGTGTATTGTGTACATGTGTGTGTGTATTGTGTACCTGTGTATTGTGTGTGTACCTGTGTATTGTGTGCGTGTGTGTGTACCTGTGTATTGTGTGTGTGTACCTGTGTATTGTGTACGTGTGTGTGTGTGTGTACCTGTGTATTGTGTGTGTGTACCTGTGTATTGTGTACGTATGTGTGAGTAATTGGTGTAATAAGTAACGTATTCTGATTCATGACGCTTTCAATAAAGACGTTATGTAGCAGTCGCACTAAACGTTTTAAGGCAATAAAGACACCATTACCACCTGTGTGTGTACCTGTGTATTGTGTACTGTGTGTGTACCTGTGTATTGTGTACGTGTGTGTGTGTACCTGTGTACGTGTGTGTAGATGTGTATTGTGTACGTGTGTGTGTGTACCTGTGTATTGTGTACGTGTGTGTGTACCTGTGTATTGTGTACGTGTGTGTGTGTATTGTGTACTGTGTGTGTACCTGTGTATTGTGTACTGCGTGTGTGTGCCTGTGTATTGTGTACTGTCTGTGTATTGTGTACATGTGTGTGTGTGTACCTGTGTAGTGTGTACCTGTGTATTGTGTACCTGTGTAGTATGTACCTGTGTATTGTGTACTGTGTGTACCTGTGTATTGTGTACGTGTGTGTGTGTGTACCTGTGTATTGTGTACGTGTGTGTGTGTCCCTGTGTATTGTGTACATGTGTGTGTACCTGTGTATTGTGTACGTGTGTGTGTGTACCTGTGTATGTGTGTGTGTACCTGTGTATTGTGTACGTGTGTGTGTACCTGTGTATTGTGTGTGTGTGTACCTGTGTATTGTGTACGTGTGTGTGTACCTGTGTATTGTGTACATGTGTGTGTGTGTACCTGTGTATTGTGTACGCGTGTGCGTACCTGTGTTTTGTGTACATGTGTGTGTACCTGTGTATTGTGTACGTGTGTGTGTGTACCTGTGTATGTGTGTGTGTACCTGTGTATTGTGTACGTGTGTGTGTGTGTGCCTGTGTATTGTGTACGTGTGTGTACCTGTGTATTGTGTACATATGTGTACCTGTGTTTTGTGTACGTGTGTGTGTACCTGTGTATTGTGTACGTGTGTGTACCTGTGTATTGTGTACGTGTGTTTGTGTGTGTACTTGTGTATTGTGTACTTGTGTGTGTGTGTGTACCTGTGTATTGTGTACGTGTGCGTGTACCTGTGTATTGTGTACATGTGTGTGTACCTGTGTATTGTGTACGTGTGTGTGTGTACCTGTGTATTGTGTACGTGTGTGTGTACCTGTGTATTGTGTACGTGTGTGTGTGTATTGTGTACTGTGTGTGTACCTGTGTATTGTGTACTGCGTGTGTGTGCCTGTGTATTGTGTACTGTCTGTGTATTGTGTACATGTGTGTGTGTGTACCTGTGTAGTGTGTACCTGTGTATTGTGTACCTGTGTAGTATGTACCTGTGTATTGTGTACTGTGTGTACCTGTGTATTGTGTACGTGTGTGTGTGTACCTGTGTATTGTGTACGTGTGTGTGTGTCCCTGTGTATTGTGTACATGTGTGTGTACCTGTGTATTGTGTACGTGTGTGTGTGTACCTGTGTATGTGTGTGTGTACCTGTGTATTGTGTACGTGTGTGTGTACCTGTGTATTGTGTGTGTGTGTACCTGTGTATTGTGTACGTGTGTGTGTACCTGTGTATTGTGTACATGTGTGTGTGTACCTGTGTATTGTGTACGCGTGTGCGTACCTGTGTTTTGTGTACATGTGTGTGTACCTGTGTATTGTGTACGTGTGTGTGTGTACCTGTGTATGTGTGTGTGTACCTGTGTATTGTGTACGTGTGTGTGTGTGTGCCTGTGTATTGTGTACGTGTGTGTACCTGTGTATTGTGTACATATGTGTACCTGTGTATTGTGTACGTGTGTGTGTACCTGTGTATTGTGTACGTGTGTGTACCTGTGTATTGTGTACGTGTGTTTGTGTGTGTACTTGTGTATTGTGTACTTGTGTGTGTGTGTGTGTACCTGTGTATTGTGTACGTGTGCGTGTACCTGTGTATTGTGTACATGTGTGTGTACCTGTGTATTGTGTGTGTGTGTACCTGTGTATGTGTGTGTGTACCTGTGTATTGTGTACGTGTGTGTGTACCTGTGTATTGTGTACGTGTGTGTGTAATGGGTGTAATAAGTAACGTTCATAATAAAGGTTTTTTTGGGTTAGATCGCGTTATTTATAAATGTGTCGTAGCCCTCCACCACCCAACACGGCCAATCAGCAAAAAAAAGTGTCACGGTGACAATAGACAAATAATTCACTACTTTAGCCCACCGGTGTGTTGAAGAGTGAATCAACAATATTTACAGTTTAAGTACGACGTTTCGCTGGTAATTACTTCCGGCATCATCGGGAAATTCGCCAGAATGTGTATTGTGTTCGTGTGTGTGTGTACCTGTGTATTGTGTACGTGTGTGTGTGTACCTGTGTATTGTGTACGCGTGTGCGTACCTGTGTATTGTGTACGTGTGTGTGTACCTGTGTATTGTGTACTTGTGTGTGTGTACCTGTGTATTGTGTACGTGTATGTGTGTGTGTGTGTACCTGTGTATTGTGTACGTGTGTGTACCTGTGTATTGTGTACATGTGTGTGTGTATTGTGTACCTGTGTATTGTGTGTGTACCTGTGTATTGTGTGCGTGTGTGTGTACCTGTGTATTGTGTGTGTGTACCTGTGTATTGTGTACGTGTGTGTGTGTGTACCTGTGTATTGTGTGTGTGTACCTGTGTATTGTGTACGTATGTGTGAGTAATTGGTGTAATAAGTAACGTATTCTGATTCATGACGCTTTCAATAAAGACGTTATGTAGCAGTCGCACTAAACGTTTTAAGGCAATAAAGACACCATTACCACCTGTGTGTGTACCTGTGTATTGTGTACTGTGTGTGTACCTGTGTATTGTGTACGTGTGTGTGTGTACCTGTGTACGTGTGTGTACCTGTGTATTGTGTACGTGTGTGTGTGTACCTGTGTATTGTGTACGTGTGTGTGTACCTGTGTATTGTGTACGTGTGTGTGTGTGTACCTGTGTATTGTGTACATGTGTGTGTGTACCTGTGTATTGTGTACTGTGTGTGTGTATTGTGTACTGTGTGTGTGTACCTGTGTATTGTGTACTGCGTGTGTGTGCCTGTGTATTGTGTACTGTGTGTGTATTGTGTACATGTGTGTGTGTGTACCTGTGTAGTGTGTACCTGTGTATTGTGTACCTGTGTAGTATGTACCTGTGTATTGTGTACTGTGTGTACCTGTGTATTGTGTACGTGTGTGTGTGTGCCTGTGTATGGTGTACTGTGTGTGTACCTGTGTATTGTGTACTGTGTGTGTGTACCTGTGTATTGTGTCCGTGTGTGTGTGTGTGTACCTGTGTACGTGTGTGTGTACCAGTGTATTGTGTATTGTGTACGTGTGTGTGTACCTGTGTATTGTGTACTCTGTGTGTATTGTGTACTGTGTGTGTACCTGTGTACTGTGTGTGTGTGCCTATGTATTGTGTACTGTGTGTGTGTATTGTGTACATGTGTGTGTGTGTACCTGTGTAGCGTGTACCAGTGTATTGTGTACCTGTGTAGTATGTACCTGTGTATTGTGTACTGTGTGTACCTGTGTATTGTGTACGTGTGTGTGTGTACCTGTGTATTGTGTACGTGTGTGTGTGTGTGCCTGTGTATTGTGTACTGTGTGTGTGTACCTGTGTATTGTGAACTGTATGTGTGTACCTGTGCATTGTGTACGTGTGTGTGTACCTGTGTACGTGTGTGTGTGTGTGTACCTGTGTATTTTGTATTGTGTACGTGTGTGTGTGTACCTGTGTATTGTGTACTGTGTGTGTACCTGTGTATTGTGTACTGTGTGTGTGTGTACCTGTGTATTGTGTGTGTACCTGTGTATTGTGTACGTGTGTACCTGTGTATTGTGTACGTGTGTGTGTGGACCTGTGTATTGTGTACGTGTGTGTGTGTGCCTGTGTATTGTGTACGTGTGTGTGTGTACCTGTGTATTGTGTACGTGTGAGTGTGTATTGTGTACCTGTGTATTGTGTGTGTACCTGTGTATTGTGTGCGTGTGTGTGTGTACCTGTGTATTGTGTACGTGTGTGTGTGTGTAGCTGTGTATTGTGTGTGTGTACCTGTGTATTGTGTACTGTGTGTGTAATGGGTGTAATAAGTAACTTATTCTGATTCATGACGCTTTCAATAAAGACGTTATATAGCAGTCGCACTAAACGTTTTAAGGCAATAAAGACACCATTACCATCTGTGTGTGTACCTGTGTATTGTGTACTGTGTGTGTGTACCTGTGTATTGTGTACGCGTGTGCGTACCTGTGTTTTGTGTACATGTGTGTGTACCTGTGTATTGTGTACGTGTGTGTGTGTGTACCTGTGTATGTGTGTGTGTACCTGTGTATTGTGTACTGTGTGTGTGTACCTGTGTATTGTGTACGTGTGTGTGTACCTGTGTATTGTGTACGTGTGTGTGTGTGTACCTGTGTATTGTGTACGTGTGTGTGTGTACCTGTGTATTGTGTACCTGTATGTGTGTGTACCTGTGTATTGTGTACGTGTGTGTGTGTACCTGTGTATTGTGTGCGTGTGTGTGTGTACCTGTGTATTGTGTACGTGTGTGTGTGTGTAGCTGTGTATTGTGTGTGTGTACCTGTGTATTGTGTACTGTGTGTGTAATGGGTGTAATAAGTAACTTATTCTGATTCATGACGCTTTCAATAAAGACGTTATATAGCAGTCGCACTAAACGTTTTATGGCAATAAAGACACCATTACCATCTGTGTGTGTACCTGTGTATTGTGTACTGTGTGTGTGTACCTGTGTATTGTGTACGCGTGTGCGTACCTGTGTTTTGTGTACATGTGTGTGTACCTGTGTATTGTGTACGTGTGTGTGTGTGTACCTGTGTATGTGTGTGTGTACCTGTGTATTGTGTACTGTGTGTGTGTACCTGTGTATTGTGTACGTGTGTGTGTACCTGTGTATTGTGTACGTGTGTGTGTGTGTACCTGTGTATTGTGTACGTGTGTGTGTGTACCTGTGTATTGTGTACCTGTATGTGTGTGTACCTGTGTATTGTGTACGTGTGTGTGTGTACCTGTGTATTGTGTACGTGTGTATAACTGTGCGTGTGTCTGTGTAGGGAATGGTAGTGTAGTGGTTAGCGGCAAGGCACATCGTGTGTGTGTACCTGTGTATTGTGTACGTGTGTGTGTATACCAGTGTATTGTGTGCGTGTGTGTGTATCTGTGTAGTGTGTACCTGTGTATTGTGTACGTGTGTGTGTGTACCTGTGTATTGTGTACGTGTGTGTGTACCTGTGTATTGTGTACGTGTGTGTGTACCTGTGTATTGTGTACATGTGTGTGTGTACCTGTGTATTGTGTACGTGTGTGTGTACTTGTGTATTGTGTACGTGTGTGTACCTGTGTATTGTGTACATGTGTGTATGTACCTGTGTATTGTGTACGTGTGTGTGTGTACCTGTGTATTGTGTACTGTGTGTGTACCTGTATATTGTGTCCTGTGTGTACCTGTGTATTGTGTACGTGTGTGTGTGTATTGTGTACCTGTGTATTGTGTGTGTACCTGTGTATTGTGTGCGTGTGTACCTGTGTATTGTGTACATGCGTGTGTGGACCTGTGTATTGTGTACGTGTGTGTGGTTGTGTATTGTGTACGTGTGTGTGTGTACCTGTGTATTGTGTACGTGTGTGTGTGTGTATCTGTGTATTGTGTACGTGTGTGTACCTGTGTATTGTGTACATGTGTGTGTGTATTGTGTACCTGTGTATTGTGTGTGTACCTGTGTATTGTGTGCGTGTGTGTGTACCTGTGTATTGTGTACGTGTGTGTGTGTACCTGTGTATTGTGTGTGTGTACCTGTGTATTGTGTACGTGTGTGTGTGTGTGTACCTGTGTATTGTGTGTGTGTACCTGTGCATTGTGTACGTATGTGTGAGTAATTGGTGTAATAAGTAACGTATTCTGATTCATGACGCTTTCAATAAAGACGTTATGTAGCAGTCGCACTAAACGTTTTAAGGCAATAAAGACACCATTACCACCTGTGTGTGTACCTGTGTATTGTGTACTGTGTGTGTACCTGTGTATTGTGTACGTGTGTGTGTGTACCTGTGTACGTGTGTGTACCTGTGTATTGTGTACGTGTGTGTACCTGTGTATTGTGTACGTGTGTGTGTACCTGTGTATTGTGTACGTGTGTGTGTGTATTGTGTACTGTGTGTGTACATGTGTATTGTGTACTGCGTGTGTGTGCCTGTGTATTGTGTACTGTCTGTGTATTGTGTACATGTGTGTGTGTGTGTACCTGTGTAGTGTGTACCTGTGTATTGTGTACCTGTGTAGTATGTACCTGTGTATTGTGTACTGTGTGTACCTGTGTATTGTGTACGTGTGTGTGTGTACCTGTGTATTGTGTACGTGTGTGTGTGTCCCTGTGTATTGTGTACATGTGTGTGTACCTGTGTATTGTGTACGTGTGTGTGTGTACCTGTGTATGTGTGTGTGTACCTGTGTATTGTGTACGTGTGTGTGTACCTGTGTATTGTGTGTGTGTGTACCTGTCTATTGTGTACATGTGTGTGTGTGTACCTGTGTATTGTGTACGCGTGTGCGTACCTGTGTTTTGTGTACATGTGTGTGTACCTGTGTATTGTGTACGTGTGTGTGTGTGTACCTGTGTATGTGTGTGTGTACCTGTGTATTGTGTACGTGTGTGTGTGTGTGTGCCTGTGTATTGTGTACGTGTGTGTACCTGTGTATTGTGTACATATGTGTACCTGTGTATTGTGTACGTGTGTGTGTACCTGTGTATTGTGTACGTGTGTGTACCTGTGTATTGTGTACGTGTGTTTGTGTGTGTACTTGTGTATTGTGTACTTGTGTGTGTGTGTGTGTGTACCTGTGTATTGTGTACGTGTGTGTGTACCTGTGTATTGTGTACATGTGTGTGTACCTGTGTATTGTGTGTGTGTGTACCTGTGTATGTGTGTGTGTACCTGTGTATTGTGTACGTGTGTGTGTACCTGTGTATTGTGTACGTGTGTGTGTAATGGGTGTAATAAGTAACGTTCATAATAAAGGTTTTTTTGGGTTAGATCGCGTTATTTATAAATGTGTCGTAGCCCTCCACCACCCAACACGGCCAATCAGCAAAAAAAAGTGTCACGGTGACAATAGACAAATAATTCACTACTTTAGCCCACCGGTGTGTTGAAGAGTGAATCAACAATATTTACAGTTTAAGTACGACGTTTCGCTGGTAATTACTTCCGGCATCATCGGGAAATTCGCCAGAATGTGTATTGTGTTCGTGTGTGTGCGTACCTGTGTATTGTGTACGTGTGTGTGTACCTGTGTATTGTGTACTTGTGTGTGTGTACCTGTGTATTGTGTACGTGTATGTGTGTGTGTGTGTACCTGTGTATTGTGTACGTGTGTGTACCTGTGTATTGTGTACATGTGTGTGTGTATTGTGTACCTGTGTATTGTGTGTGTACCTGTGTATTGTGTGCGTGTGTGTGTACCTGTGTATTGTGTGTGTGTACCTGTGTATTGTGTACGTGTGTGTGTGTGTGTACCTGTGTATTGTGTGTGTGTACCTGTGTATTGTGTACGTATGTGTGAGTAATTGGTGTAATAAGTAACGTATTCTGATTCATGACGCTTTCAATAAAGACGTTATGTAGCAGTCGCACTAAACGTTTTAAGGCAATAAAGACACCATTACCACCTGTGTGTGTACCTGTGTATTGTGTACTGTGTGTGTACCTGTGTATTGTGTACGTGTGTGTGTGTACCTGTGTACGTGTGTGTACCTGTGTATTGTGTACGTGTGTGTGTGTACCTGTGTATTGTGTACGTGTGTGTGTACCTGTGTATTGTGTACGTGTGTGTGTGTGTACCTGTGTATTGTGTACATGTGTGTGTGTACCTGTGTATTGTGTACTGTGTGTGTGTATTGTGTACTGTGTGTGTGTACCTGTGTATTGTGTACTGCGTGTGTGTGCCTGTGTATTGTGTACTGTGTGTGTATTGTGTACATGTGTGTGTGTGTACCTGTGTAGTGTGTACCTGTGTATTGTGTACCTGTGTAGTATGTACCTGTGTATTGTGTACTGTGTGTACCTGTGTATTGTGTACGTGTGTGTGTGTGCCTGTGTATGGTGTACTGTGTGTGTACCTGTGTATTGTGTACTGTGTGTGTGTACCTGTGTATTGTGTCCGTGTGTGTGTGTGTGTACCTGTGTACGTGTGTGTGTACCTGTGTATTGTGTACTCTGTGTGTATTGTGTACTGTGTGTGTACCTGTGTACTGTGTGTGTGTGCCTATGTATTGTGTACTGTGTGTGTGTGTGTATTGTGTACATGTGTGTGTGTGTACCTGTGTACGTGTGTGTGTACCTGTGTATTGTGTACTCTGTGTGTATTGTGTACTGTGTGTGTACCTGTGTACTGTGTGTGTGTGCCTATGTATTGTGTACTGTGTGTGTGTGTATTGTGTACATGTGTGTGTGTGTACCTGTGTAGCGTGTACCAGTGTATTGTGTACCTGTGTAGTATGTACCTGTGTATTGTGTACTGTGTGTACCTGTGTATTGTGTACGTGTGTGTGTGTACCTGTGTATTGTGTACGTGTGTGTGTGTGTGCCTGTGTATTGTGTACTGTGTGTGTGTACCTGTGTATTGTGTACTGTATGTGTGTACCTGTGCATTGTGTACGTGTGTGTGTACCTGTGTACGTGTGTGTGTGTGTGTACCTGTGTATTTTGTATTGTGTACGTGTGTGTGTGTACCTGTGTATTGTGTACTGTGTGTGTACCTGTGTATTGTGTACTGTGTGTGTGTGTACCTGTGTATTGTGTGTGTACCTGTGTATTGTGTACGTGTGTACCTGTGTATTGTGTACGTGTGTGTGTGGACCTGTGTATTGTGTACGTGTGTGTGTGTGCCTGTGTATTGTGTACGTGTGTGTGTGTACCTGTGTATTGTGTACGTGTGAGTGTGTATTGTGTACCTGTGTATTGTGTGTGTACCTGTGTATTGTGTGCGTGTGTGTGTGTACCTGTGTATTGTGTACGTGTGTGTGTGTGTAGCTGTGTATTGTGTGTGTGTACCTGTGTATTGTGTACTGTGTGTGTAATGGGTGTAATAAGTAACTTATTCTGATTCATGACGCTTTCAATAAAGACGTTATATAGCAGTCGCACTAAACGTTTTAAGGCAATAAAGACACCATTACCATCTGTGTGTGTACCTGTGTATTGTGTACTGTGTGTGTGTACCTGTGTATTGTGTACGCGTGTGCGTACCTGTGTTTTGTGTACATGTGTGTGTACCTGTGTATTGTGTACGTGTGTGTGTGTGTACCTGTGTATGTGTGTGTGTACCTGTGTATTGTGTACTGTGTGTGTGTACCTGTGTATTGTGTACGTGTGTGTGTACCTGTGTATTGTGTACGTGTGTGTGTGTGTACCTGTGTATTGTGTACGTGTGTGTGTGTACCTGTGTATTGTGTACCTGTATGTGTGTGTACCTGTGTATTGTGTACGTGTGTGTGTGTACCTGTGTATTGTGTGCGTGTGTGTGTGTACCTGTGTATTGTGTACGTGTGTGTGTGTGTAGCTGTGTATTGTGTGTGTGTACCTGTGTATTGTGTACTGTGTGTGTAATGGGTGTAATAAGTAACTTATTCTGATTCATGACGCTTTCAATAAAGACGTTATATAGCAGTCGCACTAAACGTTTTAAGGCAATAAAGACACCATTACCATCTGTGTGTGTACCTGTGTATTGTGTACTGTGTGTGTGTACCTGTGTATTGTGTACGCGTGTGCGTACCTGTGTTTTGTGTACATGTGTGTGTACCTGTGTATTGTGTACGTGTGTGTGTGTGTGTACCTGTGTATGTGTGTGTGTACCTGTGTATTGTGTACTGTGTGTGTGTACCTGTGTATTGTGTACGTGTGTGTACCTGTGTATTGTGTACGTGTGTGTGTGTGTACCTGTGTATTGTGTACGTGTGTGTGTACCTGTGTATTGTGTACCTGTATGTGTGTGTACCTGTGTATTGTGTACGTGTGTGTGTGTACCTGTGTATTGTGTACGTTTGTATAACTGTGCGTGTGTCTGTGTAGGGAATGGTAGTGTAGTGGTTAGCGGCAAGGCACATCGTGTGTGTGTACCTGTGTATTGTGTACGTGTGTGTGTATACCAGTGTATTGTGTGCGTGTGTGTGTATCTGTGTAGTGTGTACCTGTGTATTGTGTACGTGTGTGTGTACCTGTGTATTGTGTACGTGTGTGTGTACCTGTGTATTGTGTACGTGTGTGTGTACCTGTGTATTGTGTACATGTGTGTGTGTGTACCTGTGTATTGTGTACGTGTGTGTGTACTTGTGTATTGTGTACGTGTGTGTACCTGTGTATTGTGTACATGTGTGTATGTACCTGTGTATTGTGTACGTGTGTGTGTACCTGTGTATTGTGTACTGTGTGTGTACCTGTATATTGTGTCCTGTGTGTACCTGTGTATTGTGTACGTGTGTGTGTGTGTATTGTGTACCTGTGTATTGTGTGTGTACCTGTGTATTGTGTGCGTGTGTACCTGTGTATTGTGTACATGCGTGTGTGGACCTGTGTATTGTGTACGTGTGTGTGGTTGTGTATTGTGTACGTGTGTGTGTGTACCTGTGTATTGTGTACGTGTGTGTGTGTGTATCTGTGTATTGTGTACGTGTGTGTACCTGTGTATTGTGTACATGTGTGTGTGTATTGTGTACCTGTGTATTGTGTGTGTACCTGTGTATTGTGTGCGTGTGTGTGTACCTGTGTATTGTGTACGTGTGTGTGTGTACCTGTGTATTGTGTGTGTGTACCTGTGTATTGTGTACGTGTGTGTGTGTGTACCTGTGTATTGTGTGTGTGTACCTGTGTATTGTGTACGTATGTGTGAGTAATTGGTGTAATAAGTAACGTATTCTGATTCATGACGCTTTCAATAAAGACGTTATGTAGCAGTCGCACTAAACGTTTTAATGCAATAAAGACACCATTACCATCTGTGTGTGTACCTGTGTATTGTGTACTGTGTGTGTACCTGTGTATTGTGTACGTGTGTGTGTGTACCTGTGTACGTGTGTGTACCTGTGTATTGTGTACGTGTGTGTGTGTACCTGTGTATTGTGTACGTGTGTGTGTACCTGTGTATTGTGTACGTGTGTGTGTGTATTGTGTACTGTGTGTGTACCTGTGTATTGTGTACTGCGTGTGTGTGCCTGTGTATTGTGTACTGTCTGTGTATTGTGTACATGTGTGTGTGTGTACCTGTGTAGTGTGTACCTGTGTATTGTGTACCTGTGTAGTATGTACCTGTGTATTGTGTACTGTGTGTACCTGTGTATTGTGTACGTGTGTGTGTGTACCTGTGTATTGTGTACGTGTGTGTGTGTCCCTGTGTATTGTGTACATGTGTGTGTACCTGTGTATTGTGTACGTGTGTGTGTGTACCTGTGTATGTGTGTGTGTACCTGTGTATTGTGTACGTGTGTGTGTACCTGTGTATTGTGTGTGTGTACCTGTGTATTGTGTACGTGTGTGTGTACCTGTGTATTGTGTACATGTGTGTGTGTGTACCTGTGTATTGTGTACGCGTGTGCGTACCTGTGTTTTGTGTACATGTGTGTGTACCTGTGTATTGTGTACGTGTGTGTGTGTACCTGTATCTGTGTAGTGTGTACCTGTGTATTGTGTACGTGTGTGTGTGTGTGCCTGTGTATTGTGTACGTGTGTGTACCTGTGTATTGTGTACATATGTGTACCTGTGTATTGTGTACGTGTGTGTGTACCTGTGTATTGTGTACGTGTGTGTACCTGTGTATTGTGTACGTGTGTTTGTGTGTGTACTTGTGTATTGTGTACTTGTGTGTGTGTGTGCCTGTGTATTGTGTACGTGTGTGTGTACCTGTGTATTGTGTACATGTGTGTGTACCTGTGTATTGTGTGTGTGTGTACCTGTGTATGTGTGTGTGTACCTGTGTATTGTGTACGTGTGTGTGTACCTGTGTATTGTGTACGTGTGTGTGTAATGGGTGTAATAAGTAACGTTCATAATAAAGGTTTTTTTGGGTTAGATCGCGTTATTTATAAATGTGTCGTAGCCCTCCACCACCCAACACGGCCAATCAGCAAAAAAAAGTGTCACGGTGACAATAGACAAATAATTCACTACTTTAGCCCACCGGTGTGTTGAAGAGAGAATCAACAATATTTACAGTTTAAGTACGACGTTTCGTTGGTAATTACTTCCGGCATCATCGGGAAATTCGCCAGAATGTGTATTGTGTTCGTGTGTGTGTGTACCTGTGTATTGTGTACGTGTGTGTGTGTACCTGTGTATTGTGTACGCGTGTGCGTACCTGTGTATTGTGTACGTGTGTGTGTACCTGTGTATTGTGTACGTGTATGTGTGTGTGTGTGTACCTGTGTATTGTGTACGTGTGTGTGTGTGTGTACCTGTGTATTGTGTACGTGTGTGTACCTGTGTATTGTGTACATGTGTGTGTGTATTGTGTACCTGTGTATTGTGTGTGTACCTGTGTATTGTGTGCGTGTGTGTGTACCTGTGTATTGTGTGTGTGTACCTGTGTATTGTGTACGTGTGTGTGTGTGTGTACCTGTGTATTGTGTGTGTGTACCTGTGTATTGTGTACGTGTGTGTGTGTGTGTACCTGTGTATTGTGTGTGTGTACCTGTGTATTGTGTACGTATGTGTGAGTAATTGGTGTAATAAGTAACGTATTCTGATTCATGACGCTTTCAATAAAGACGTTATGTAGCAGTCGCACTAAACGTTTTAAGGCAATAAAGACACCATTACCACCTGTGTGTGTACCTGTGTATTGTGTACTGTGTGTGTACCTGTGTATTGTGTACGTGTGTGTGTGTACCTGTGTACGTGTGTGTACCTGTGTATTGTGTACGTGTGTGTGTGTACCTGTGTATTGTGTACGTGTGTGTGTACCTGTGTATTGTGTACGTGTGTGTGTGTACCTGTGTATTGTGTACATGTGTGTGTGTACCTGTGTATTGTGTACTGTGTGTGTGTATTGTGTACTGTGTGTGTACCTGTGTATTGTGTACTGCGTGTGTGTGCCTGTGTATTGTGTACTGTGTGTGTATTGTGTTCATGTGTGTGTGTGTACCTGTGTAGTGTGTACCTGTGTATTGTGTACCTGTGTAGTATGTACCTGTTTATTGTGTACTGTGTGTACCTGTGTATTGTGTACGTGTGTGTGTGCCTGTGTATGGTGTACTGTGTGTGTACCTGTGTATTGTGTACTGTGTGTGTGTACCTGTGTATTGTGTCCGTGTGTGTGTGTGTGTACCTGTGTACGTGTGTGTGTACCAGTGTATTGTGTATTGTGTACGTGTGTGTGTACCTGTGTATTGTGTACTCTGTGTGTATTGTGTACTGTGTGTGTACCTGTGTACTGTGTGTGTGTGCCTATGTATTGTGTACTGTGTGTGTGTGTATTGTGTACATGTGTGTGTGTGTACCTGTGTAGCGTGTACCAGTGTATTGTGTACCTGTGTAGTATGTACCTGTGTATTGTGTACTGTGTGTACCTGTGTATTGTGTACGTGTGTGTGTACCTGTGTATTGTGTACGTGTGTGTGTGTGTGCCTGTGTATTGTGTACTGTGTGTGTGTACCTGTGTATTGTGTACTGTATGTGTGTACCTGTGCATTGTGTACGTGTGTGTGTACCTGTGTACGTGTGTGTGTGTGTGTACCTGTGTATTTTGTATTGTGTACGTGTGTGTGTGTACCTGTGTATTGTGTACTGTGTGTGTACCTGTGTATTGTGTACTGTGTGTGTGTGTACCTGTGTATTGTGTGTGTACCTGTGTATTGTGTACGTGTGTACCTGTGTATTGTGTACGTGTGTGTGTGGACCTGTGTATTGTGTACGTGTGTGTGTGTGTGTACTTGTGTATTGTGTACTTGTGTGTGTGTGTGTACCTGTGTATTGTGTACGTGTGTGTGTACCTGTGTATTGTGTACGTGTGTGTGTGTGTACCTGTGTATTGTGTACGTGTGTTTGTGTGTCTACTTGTGTATTGTGTACGTGTGTTTGTGTGTGTACCTGTGTATTGTGTACGTGTGTATAACTGTGTGTGTGTGTCTGTGTAGGGAGTGGTGGGTGTAGTGGTTATTGCTACGCTGGGCTACGAACCCCTTGACCCGGGTTCGATTCTTTCTCCGGGCCAAAACCGGAGACGATTATCTTCACCGGTCCTGGGTCTCCCCTAGGTCGACTCGGCCTCAAACGAATACCTGGTGCGGTGTGTAAAACATCGCCACTAGGGAGACAAAGGCGTCCGGGCGTGGTGCTGGCCACCCACCCCCTCATGTGTAGCCACAGTTGCCAGCCTTCATAGGTGCTGCTACTCACTAAATAACTTGTCCCTTCAGCCCTATTAGAGGCTACCTAGGGGAGCTTTGTCTGTGTGTGCATCATAGGTGGTGCTACTCGCTACTAGCAGCACTTGCCCCGACAGCCCTGCTGGAGGCTACCTGGGGGAGCTTTGTCTGTGTGTGTACATCATAGGTGGTGCTACTCGCTACTAGCAGCACTTGCCCCGACAGCCCTGCTAGAGGCTACCTGGGGGGAGCTTTGTCTGTGTGTGCATCACCACAAAATTTACACTGCGAAAAAAACACCCCACACTGAGTGACGTCCGTGAGTGTCACCGCTCGCGCGTGACGTCAGTGTCACCGCTCGCGAGTGACGTCCGTGAGTGTCACCGCTCGTGCGTGACGTCGGTGAGTGTCACCGCTCGTGCGTGACGTCGGTGAGTGTCACCGCTCGTGCGTGACGTCAGTGGGTGTCACCGCTCGTGCGTGACGTCGTTGAGTGTCACAGCTCGTCTGTGACGTCAGTGAGTGTCACCGCTCGTGCGTGACGTCAGTGAGTGTCACCGATCGTCCGTGCCACAAGAGCCAAGATGGTCGAAACGTCGTGAGAATTTTTTTCATTGTTTTATATATATTTTATTATTTTATTGTTTCCCTTCAACGTGACTTTACCGAAAGAACTAAGCATATAAAAATCGAAAGGAAATTGGAGGTTTAACTCGAGCCACAATACGTTTCCCTTAAAAGGCAAAGAAGAAGATTCATAAAATATATTGACATGATATATATGTAAATATATTATTTAAAAAATATAGTAAAATGGTAACTTCATTCTCTCCTCCCAAGAGCGACAGCGATAGCGGTAGCTGTAGGCCTGTAGCGATCTCACTATCTAGCTGGCTAGCTGGCTATCTAGCTGGCTATCTGACTAGCTGGCTGGCTAGCTGGCTATCTAGCTGGCTGGCTATCTAGCTGGCTAGCTGGCTATCTAGCTGGCTGGCTATCTAGCTGGCTGGCTATCTAGCTGGCTAGCTGGCTATCTAGCTGGCTGGCTATCTAGCTGGCTAGCTGGCTATCTAGCTGGCTGGCTATCTAGCTGGCTCGCTGGCTATCTAGCTGGCTGGCTATCTAGCTGGCTAGCTGGCTATCTAGCTGGCTAGCTGGCTGGCTATCTGACCAACTAGCTGGCTGGATATCTAGCTAGCTAGCTGGATATCTAGCTGGCTGGCTATCTAGCTGGCTGGCTATCTAGCTGGCTGGGTGTCTAGCTGGCTGGGTATCTAGCTAGCTGTCTATCTAGCTGGCTATCTGTCTAACTAGCTATCTGTCTGCCTGGCTAGCTGGTTAGCTGGCTAGCTAGCTATCTGGCTGGCTGGCTAGCTGGCTATGTGGCTATCTGACTGGCTGGCTAACTGGCTATGTGGTTATCTGGCTGGCTGGCTAACTGGTTATGTGGCTGTCTTGCTGGCTGGCTATCTGGCTATCTGGCTGGCTAGCTATTTGCCTAGTTGGTTATCTGGTTAACTTGCTATCTGGATAGCTGTCTGGCTGGCTAGCTGGTCATCTGGCTCTCTGGCTAGCTGGCTATCTGGCTGGCTAGCTCTCTGGCTAGCTAGCTATCTGGCTGGCTGGCGAGCTGGCTATCTGGCTATGTGGCTATCTGGCTGGCTAGCTGTCTGGCTAGTTGGCTATCTGGTTCACTTGCTATCTGGATATCTGGCTGGCTGGCTATCTGGCTATCTGGCTGGCTAGCTATCTGGATAGTTAGCTATCTGGTTAACTTGCTATCTGCATATCTAGCTGGCTGGCTAGATGGTTATCTGGCTAGCTGGCTTTCTAGCTATCTGGCTGGCTAGCTATCTGGCTAGTTGGCTATCTGGTTAACTTGCTATCTGGATATCTGGCTGGCTGGCTATCTGGCTATCTGGATTTCTAGCTATCTGGCTAGTTGGCTATCTGGTTAACTTGCTATCTGGATATCTGGCTGGCTGGCTAGCCGGTTATCTGGCGAGCTGGCTATCTGGCTATCTGGCTGGCTAGCTATCTGGCTAGTTGGCTATTGGGTTAACTTGCTATCTGGATATCTGGCTGGCTAGCTATCCGGCTATCCGGCTGAGAGCAGAGCCAGAGGCGCTTCACCGTCGTCAGTAAGGGAGGTTCCCCTCGATCCAGGCGAGGGATTTCCACACGCGCCCGTAGGCGGCCGGCTGGGTGGCGTTTGCACAGTCGGCACGGCGGCTGTCGATGCCTGTCAGGTACCACCTCCTGTCCGTGCCCAGGCAGAAGACGCCACCGCCCTGGCCCAGCTGAGAAAGGCAGAAAGGCGGACGGTGGATTGACTTTGATGATGTTTCGTGAATCCAGGTTGGGACACCCATTGTCCGTTTGTGTGTGTGTCTGTATGTTTGTGTGTGTCTGTATATGTGCGTGTGTACATGTGAGGTGGAGGACAGTCCTATACACGGGGCAGGAGACTGCCAAACAACAGGGTGTGGCTCTTCTTCTGAACAAAATAATGAAGGGGGCATGGGAGCGTGGCGGTGAGGCGTGAGAACCTGTAAGCCCCAGGCTACTTTGGGCTCGCCTTCCGATAAATCAGAGGCGAGGAGTGGTGGTCGTGGTTACTTATGCCCCCACCGAAGACGAACATCAGTGGAGGGATGCAGGCAAGGCCGATGAGTCAGATGCCTTCTATGACCTCCTGTCACAGGTGCTGGCTAAAGTATCCCCTCAGGATAGAGTCATCTTGTTGGGTGACTTCAATGCTTGAGGTGGTCATGTTGCTGGAACCTGGTCTGGAGTGATTGGAAGGCATGGGCCAGATCAGCTCAATAACAACGGTAGGAGGCTGCTAGAATCGTGTACAGCCCATGGACTTGTAATTAACAACACGCTGTTCCGGCATCGGCGCATCCACACAACATCATGGATGCATGCCGGGTCCAAGCAAGAACATCTGCTGGACTACATAGTGACGGATCAACGGATGCAGGCCCATGTCCTTGACACCAGGACCTACCGTAGAGCTGATCTGCCCTCTGACCATCGACTTGGGATCTGTAAGATGCGCCTGCCATTCTTCCACTCCAGTGGTGGGTATACACCCAGGACCCCATTCTAACCTAAGGTGGCCTGGTCTCAGCTGATGAAAGTTGGAAGCGAGAATTTCATCATCGCTTGTGGCAGGGGTTGGCATCGTCCCACACTCCTCCTGATGGCGAGGGTAAATGGGCAAGGTTTAGGACTGTGACTCATGCAGCTGCAATGGCTGCTTTGGGTACGCGGTCCAGATCTCTCCGGAGACGCTGGCTGACAGAGGAGCTGTTCAGGCTGGCTGAGAAAAACCGACAGGCCCACTCTCATCGTCTACAGCATCCCACGTCAGAGAATGAGGAGTCTTACCGCAGCCTTCACTCGGAGGTTCGGAGAGCCTTGAGGCGCTGCAAGGATGGATGGTGGTCGCGGGTTGCTGAGGAGATGGAGTCTGCCTCAGTGGCCCGTGATCACAAATCCCTATTTAACTCCATCAGAAAAGTAACCTGCAGTGCCACACCTATTACCATCATTAGGGGAAAAAAGGAGATCCAATCTCTGACCTCCAGGAACAGGTTGGCAGATTTGCTGAGCATTTCTGTGAGGTCGTGGGAGAGGGGAAATCCCTCAGCCAGGAAAACATTGTTGCACAAAGTGGGGATGACCCTGCTGAGGCTGTGGTGCCTCAAATATTGGAAGAAGTCACCCCCTGTGAGTGGCTGGTTGAGGTGCCATCACTTGAGGAAGTACTGAAGGCGATCCAGAGTCTGAGACTAGGAAAGGCACTGGGCAGAGATGATCTCGCAAGGGAAATGCTGAGGGAGGGTTGCGTTTGTGCACAGACTGCCCTGCATGACATCATAACAACAGTCTGGACCACTGGACGGGTTCCGCAGGATTGAAAAGATGCCCTAGTGGTCCACTTGTTTAAGAAGGGGGACTTTACAGACTGTAACAACTAAGGGGCATCTCACTCCTCAGTGTGCCAGGAAAGATACTGGCAAGGATTATTCAACATCGCCTTGCTAGGCACGCTGAGGAGAGGCTTGCAGAGCCCCAATGCGGTTTCAGGTAAAGGCGGTCTTGCACAGATGCCATATTTTCTGTCCGTCTGCTACAGCAGAGGTGTAGGGAATTCCAGTAAGACCTACATCTCTGCTTTATTAACCTGGGCAAGGCCTATGATACCATCAGTAGGCCTGGGCTCTGGGTTGTTCTTTGTGCTTTCACAGTCCCTGACCCTCTGCTCACGATCATTAAGGACCTTCATGATGGTGAGCGGCCCTGGTTAATACTACGTGGCCGGGAGACAGAGCCATTTCCTATACACATTGGGGTGCGACAGGGATGTCCTCTGGCTCCCACATTATTTAACATCTATTTTGAGCACGTAGTTCGTGAAGCCTTTAATAGCTGTACCGGGGGAATTTCCATTTGGTACAGATATAATGGAAGGCTGATCGATACCCAGGTGCGGTCAAGGGATGGCTCCATATTGCTCAACCACGTTATGTATGCCGATGATTTGGTAATTGCTGCTCATTCAGAGGAGGAGTTGGAGACACTTCTGCTGAAACTGGAGCGTGCCACTAAGAGGTGGGGCCTTACCATCAGCCCCACCAAAACTAAGCACCCGCCTGAGTATTTTGTACGATCGGACACTCCGCCCCCACAACTCCCAGTCGGTGATGGGGCAGTTGTGGAGCGAGTGGAGAGTTTCCCATAACTGGGCAGTGTGCTCATGACCGGCTCCGGTTTGGCAGCGGAGGTCTCACTCCGAATCAGTCGAGCGACAATATATTTTTTTCAGTTGCGTAACGCTGTGTGGAAGCTGCCTGGTCTGTCGCTCCGCACGAAGCTTCAGGTCTTCTCAGCCACGGTCATTCCCTCCCTTCTCTACGCTTGCGAAACGTGGACCCCCCTAATGGAACATCTTTGCCGGTTAGAAACATTTAGGCTGGCCTGCCTACGATCCATCCTGGGTTTAACCAGGCTGGATTGTGTGAGGAGCTCACAAATCCTTGAAAGATCTGGGCAAGGTCCCATCGGTGAGCTCCTCCGGCAGGCACGGCTGCGTTGGCTGGGTCATGTAGCCCGCATGCCCAGCCACCGCATGCCAAAACAGCTTTTGTTCGGCCGGATCGAGGGGGCTAAATGGGCGCGGCACGGGCTAGAGAAGAGATGGAGTGACGTGGTACAGGAGGACTTGGAGCTGAGTGGACTTGCCGATGACCGGTACCAGCGGTGTCAAGATCGGCCTCTGTGGAGGAGGCTCGTGAAGGACGCTGCTACTGGGCAGTTGGAGGCAGTCGCCCTCCAACAACAACGGAGGGCGGAGGAGCGACGCTCACAACAACGAGCGGAGTGTCGCGTGGCTAAAGCACAGCAGGTTGTTACAGTAGGGGGCACAGGTGGTGCATCAGCCAGTCATCTCAGTCAGTCGACCCGTGGCACCTGGGTCTGCGCAGTGACCTCCTGCCAGCGGGCGTTCGACACTTCACGTGGCCTCAGGGTGCACATAGCCTGGCACAAGCATCGTAGTGACGTCACCGCCACTTAGTGGCGAATGGCGGTTGTTGTTGTATGTATGTATAGTGTCGTGTATCGTGTAGTGTATAGTGTAGTGTATTTTGTAGTGTGTAGTGTATAGTGTAGTGTATAGTGTATAGTGTAGTGTATAGTGTAGTGTAGTGTATAGTGTAGTGTCTAGTGTGTAGTGTATAGTGTAGTGTATAGTAGTGTCGTGTATAGTGTAGTGTTTAGTGTAGTGTATAATGTAGTGTATATTGTAGTGTATAGTGTAGTGTATAGTGTAGTGTATAGTGTAGTGTGTAGTGTAGTGTATAGTGTAGTGTATAGTGTAGTGTATCGTGTAGTGTATCGTGTAGTGTATAGTAGTGTAGTGTATAGTGTAGTGTATAGTGTAGTTTATCGTGTAGTGTATAGTGTAGTGTATAGTGTAGTGTATAGTGTAGTGTCTAGTGTGTAGTGTATAGTGTAGTGTATAGTAGTGTCGTGTATAGTGTAGTGTTTAGTGTAGTGTATAATGTAGTGTATATTGTAGTGTATAGTGTAGTGTATAGTGTAGTGTATAGTGTAGTGTGTAGTGTAGTGTATAGTGTAGTGTATAGTGTAGTGTATCGTGTAGTGTATAGTAGTGTAGTGTATAGTGTAGTGTATAGTGTAGTTTATCGTGTAGTGTATAGTGTAGTGTATAGTGTAGTGTATAGTGTAGTGTATAGTGTAGTGTATAGTGTAGTGTGTGGTGTAGTGTATAGTGTAGTGTATAGTGTAGTGTATAGTGTAGTGTATAGTGTAGTGTGTGGTGTAGTGTATATTGTAGTGTGTAGTGTAGTGTATAGTGTAGTGTGTAGTAAATGTATAGTGTAGTGTATAGTGTAGTGTATAGTGTAGTGTATCGTGTAGTGTATAATGTAGTGTATAGTATAGTGTATATTGTAGTGTGTGGTGTAGTGTTCAGTGTAGTGTATAGTGTAGTGTATAGTGTAGTGTATAGTGTAGTGTATAGTGTAGTGTATAGTAGTGTCGTGTATCGTGCAGTGTAACGTGTAGTGTATAGTGTAGTGTGTGGTGTAGTGTATATTGTAGTGTGTAGTGTAGTGTATAGGGTAGTGTGTAGTAAATGTATAGTGTATAGTGTAGTGTATCGTGTAGTGTATAGTGTAGTGTATAGTGTAGTGTATCGTGTAGTGTATCGTGCAGTGTAACGTGTAGTGTATCGTGTAGTGTATAATGTAGTGTATCGTGTAGTGTATAGTGTAGTGTATCGTGTCGTGTATCGTGCAGTGTAACGTGTAGTGTATAGTGTAGTGTATAGTGTAGTGTATCGTGTAGTGTATAGTGTAGTGTATAGTGTAGTGTATAGTGTAGTGTATAATGTAGTGTATAGTATAGTGTATATTGTAGTGTGTGGTGTAGTGTACAGTGTAGTGTATGGTGTAGTGTATAGTGTAGTGTATCGTGTCGTGTATCGTGCAGTGTAACGTGTAGTGTATAGTGTAGTGTATAGTAGTGTCGTGTATCGTGCAGTGTAACGTGTAGTGTATAGTGTAGTGTATCGTGTAGTGTATAGTGTAGTGTACGGTGTAGTGTTGGGGTCACCTGACAGCTACTGGCCCAACCCTGACGCTTGGCTGCACACATCATCATCGCGCGGGTGAAGTTGCCCCATGCCTGCCTGCACAGCGACTCGTTCACCACGCGCACGTTGCCCTCAGCGGCGGGGGCCGACACAGAGCCTGGGGGGTGGGGCGTTTAGCGGGGGGGGGGGGGGGGGGGGGAGACACGACGATGATGTCACAGGTGTAGATGATGATGATGATGTCACAGGCGCACTGGCCGTGACATCATCGGCATCGTTGCTAATGTTATCGCCGATAATGTCACGCACGTACACTAAATGACGTATTCCAGTACATTAGATATACACTACATGACGTACACTAACGTACTAGCTGTACACTATACACTACATGACGTACACTAACGCACGAGCTATACACTATACAATACATGACGTACACTAACGTACTAGCTATACACTACATGACGTACCCTAACGGACTAGCTATACACTATACACTACATGACGTACACTAACGTACTAGCTATACACTATACACTACATGACGTACCCTAACGTACTAGCTATACACTACAGACTACATGACGTACACTAACGTACTAGCTATACACTATACACTACATGACGTACACTAACGTACTAACTATACACTGCATGACGTACACTAACGTACGAGCTATACACTATACACTACATGACGTACACTAACGTACGAGCTATACACTATACACTACATGACGTACACTAACGTACGAGCTATACACTACACACTACATGACGTACACTAACGTACGAGCTATACACTATACACTACATGACGTACACTAACGTACGAGCTATACACTATACACTACATGACGTACACTAACGTACTAGCTATACACTACACACTACATGACGTACACTAACGTACTAGCTATACACTACATGACGTACACTAACGTACTAGCTGTACACTATACACTACATGACGTACACTAACCTACTAGCTATACACTATACACTACATGATGTACACTAACGTACTAGCTATACACTACACACTACATGACGTACACTAACCTACTAGCTACACACTACATGACGTACACTAACATACTAGCTATAAACTACATGACGTACACTAACGTACTAGCTATACACTACATGACGTACACTAACGTACTAGCTATACACTACATGACGTACACTAACCTACTAGCTGTACACTACACACTACATGACGTACACTAACGTACTAGCTATACACTATACACTACATGACGTACACTAATGTACTAGCTATACACTACATGACGTACACTAACATACGAGCTATACACTACACACTACATGACGTACACTAACCTACTAGCTATACACTATACACTACATGACGTACACTAATGTACTAGCTATACACTACATGACGTACACTAACGTACTAGCTATACACTACACACTACAAGACGTACACTAACGTACTAGCTATACACTACACACTACATGACGTACACTAACGTACTAGCTATACACTACATGACGTACACTAACGTACTAGCTGTACACTATACACTACATGACGTACACTAAAGTACTAGCTATACACTATACACTACATGACGTACACTAACGTACTAGCTGTACACTATACACTACATGACGTACACTAACCTACTAGCTATACACTATACACTACATGACGTACACTAACCTACTAGCTATACACTACACACTACATGACGTACACTTACCTACTAGCTATACACTACACACTACATGACGTACACTAACCTACTAGCTATACACTACACACTACATGACGTACACTAACCTACTAGCTATACACTACACACTACATGACGTACACTAACCTACTAGCTATACACTATACACTACATGACGTACACTAACGTACTAGCTATACACTACACACTACATGACGTACACTAACGTACTAGCTGTACACTACATGACGTACACTAACGTACTAGCTATACACTACATGACGTACACTAACGTACTAGCTATACACTACACACTACATGACGTACACTAACCTACTAGCTATACACTACACACTACATGACGTACACTAACCTACTAGCTATACACTACACACTACATGACGTACACTAACCTACTAGCTATACACTATACACTACATGACGTACACTAACCTACTAGCTATACACTATACACTACATGACGTACACTAACGTACTAGCTGTACACTATACACTACATGACGTACACTAACGTACTAGCTATACACTATACACTACATGACGTACCCTAACGTACTAGCTATACACTACACACTACATGACGTACACTAACGTACTAGCTATACACTACACACTACATGACGTACACTAATGTACTAGCTATACACTATACACTACATGACGTACACTAACCTACTAGCTATACACTACACACTACATGACGTACACTAACGTACTACCTATACACTCAAAGATCCTCCATATAGCCTTAACAGACTGTAGGGGCAAGTGCTGTTAGCGAGCACCTATGAAGGCCGGAACGGTACACGAGGGGGTGGGTGGCCAGCACCACGCCCGACCGCCTTTGTCTCCCTAGTGGCGATGTTTACACACCGCACCCAGGTACTCATTTGAGGCTGAGTCGACCTAGGGGAGGCCCGGGACCGGTTTAGATAATAGTCACTGGTGTTGACCGTGAGCGGGAATCGAACCTGGGTCGCCAGGTTCATAGTGCAGCGCGCTAACCGCTACACTATCGCTCCCCACTACCTATACACTAGTGTGTAGTGTACCTATACACTACACACTACATGACGTACACTAACGTACGAGCTATACACTATACACTACATGACGTACACTAACGTACTAGCTATACACTATACACTACATGACGTACACTAATGTACTAGCTATACACTACACACTACATGACGTACACTAACCTACTAGCTATACACTACACACTGCATGACGTACACTAACCTACTAGCTATACACTACACACTACATGACGTACACTAACGTACTAGCTATACACTATACACTACATGACGTACACTAACGTACGAGCTATACACTATACACTACATGACGTACACTAACGTACTAGCTGTACACTATACACTACATGACGTATACTAACCTACTAGCTATACACTACACACTACATGACGTACACTAACGTACTAGCTATACACTACACACTACATGACGTACACTAACGTACTAGCTATACACTATACACTACATGACGTACACTAACCTACTAGCTATACACTACACACTGCATGACGTACACTAACCTACTAGCTATACACTATACACTACATGACGTACACTAACGTACTAGCTGTACACTATACACTACATGACGTACACTAACCTACTAGCTATACACTATACACTACATGACGTACACTAACGTACCAGCTATACACTATACACTACATGACGTACACTAACGTACTAGCTATACACTACACACTACATGACGTACACTTACCTACTAGCTATACACTATACACTACATGACGTACACTTACCTACTAGCTATACACTATACACTACATGACGTACACTTACCTACTAGCTATACACTATACACTACATGACGTACACTAACCTACTAGCTACACACTACATGACGTACACTAACGTACTAGCTATAAACTACATGACGTACACTAACGTACTAGCTATACACTACATGACGTACACTAACGTACTAGCTATACACTACATGACGTACACTAACCTACTAGCTGTACACTACACACTACATGACGTACACTAACGTACTAGCTATACACTATACACTACATGACGTACACTAATGTACTAGCTATACACTACATGACGTACACTAACATACGAGCTATACACTACACACTACATGACGTACACTAACCTACTAGCTATACACTATACACTACATGACGTACACTAATGTACTAGCTATACACTACATGACGTACACTAACGTACTAGCTATACACTACACACTACAAGACGTACACTAACGTACTAGCTATACACTACACACTACATGACGTACACTAACGTACTAGCTATACACTACATGACGTACACTAACGTACTAGCTGTACACTATACACTACATGACGTACACTAAAGTACTAGCTATACACTATACACTACATGACGTACACTAACGTACTAGCTGTAGACTATACACTACATGACGTACACTAACCTACTAGCTATACACTATACACTACATGACGTACACTAACCTACTAGCTATACACTACACACTACATGACGTACACTTACCTACTAGCTATACACTACACACTACATGACGTACACTAACCTACTAGCTATACACTACACACTACATGACGTACACTAACCTACTAGCTATACACTACACACTACATGACGTACACTAACCTACTAGCTATACACTATACACTACATGACGTACACTAACGTACTAGCTATAAACTACATGACGTACACTAACGTACTAGCTATACACTACATGACGTACACTAACGTACTAGCTATACACTACATGACGTACACTAACCTACTAGCTGTACACTACACACTACATGACGTACACTAACGTACTAGCTATACACTATACACTACATGACGTACACTAATGTACTAGCTATACACTACATGACGTACACTAACATACGAGCTATACACTACACACTACATGACGTACACTAACCTACTAGCTATACACTATACACTACATGACGTACACTAATGTACTAGCTATACACTACATGACGTACACTAACGTACTAGCTATACACTACACACTACAAGACGTACACTAACGTACTAGCTATACACTACACACTACATGACGTACACTAACGTACTAGCTATACACTACATGACGTACACTAACGTACTAGCTGTACACTATACACTACATGACGTACACTAAAGTACTAGCTATACACTATACACTACATGACGTACACTAACGTACTAGCTGTAGACTATACACTACATGACGTACACTAACCTACTAGCTATACACTATACACTACATGACGTACACTAACCTACTAGCTATACACTACACACTACATGACGTACACTTACCTACTAGCTATACACTACACACTACATGACGTACACTAACCTACTAGCTATACACTACACACTACATGACGTACACTAACCTACTAGCTATACACTACACACTACATGACGTACACTAACCTACTAGCTATACACTATACACTACATGACGTACACTAACGTACTAGCTATACACTACACACTACATGACGTACACTAACGTACTAGCTGTACACTACATGACGTACACTAACGTACTAGCTATACACTACATGACGTACACTAACGTACTAGCTATACACTACACACTACATGACGTACACTAACCTACTAGCTATACACTACACACTACATGACGTACACTAACCTACTAGCTATACACTACACACTACATGACGTACACTAACCTACTAGCTATACACTATACACTACATGACGTACACTAACCTACTAGCTATACACTATACACTACATGACGTACACTAACGTACTAGCTGTACACTATACACTACATGACGTACACTAACGTACTAGCTATACACTATACACTACATGACGTACCCTAACGTACTAGCTATACACTACACACTACATGACGTACACTAACGTACTAGCTATACACTACACACTACATGACGTACACTAATGTACTAGCTATACACTATACACTACATGACGTACACTAACCTACTAGCTATACACTACACACTACATGACGTACACTAACGTACTAGCTATACACTACACACTACATGACGTACACTAACGTACGAGCTATACACTATACACTACATGACGTACACTAACGTACTAGCTATACACTATACACTACATGACGTACACTAATGTACTAGCTATACACTACACACTACATGACGTACACTAACCTACTAGCTATACACTACACACTGCATGACGTACACTAACCTACTAGCTATACACTACACACTACATGACGTACACTAACGTACTAGCTATACACTATACACTACATGACGTACACTAACGTACGAGCTATACACTATACACTACATGACGTACACTAACGTACTAGCTGTACACTATACACTACATGACGTATACTAACCTACTAGCTATACACTACACACTACATGACGTACACTAACGTACTAGCTATACACTACACACTACATGACGTACACTAACGTACTAGCTATACACTATACACTACATGACGTACACTAACCTACTAGCTATACACTACACACTGCATGACGTACACTAACCTACTAGCTATACACTATACACTACATGACGTACACTAACGTACTAGCTGTACACTATACACTACATGACGTACACTAACCTACTAGCTATACACTATACACTACATGACGTACACTAACGTACCAGCTATACACTATACACTACATGACGTACACTAACGTACTAGCTATACACTACACACTACATGACGTACACTTACCTACTAGCTATACACTATACACTACATGACGTACACTTACCTACTAGCTATACACTATACACTACATGACGTACACTTACCTACTAGCTATACACTATACACTACATGACGTACACTAACCTACTAGCTATACACTATACACTACATGACGTACACTAACCTACTAGCTATACACTATACACTACATGACGTACACTAACATACTAGCTGTACACTATACACTACATGACGTACACTAACCTACTAGCTATACACTATACACTACATGACGTACACTAACCTACTAGCTATACACTACACAACGTACACTAACCTACTAGCTATACACTATACACTACATGACGTACACTAACCTACTAGCTATACACTACACACTACATGAAGTACACTAACCTACTAGCTATACACTATAGACTACATGACGTACACTAACCTACTAGCTATACACTATACACTACATGACGTACACTAACCTACTAGCTATACACTATACACTACATGACGTACACTAACCTACTAGCTATACACTATACACTACATGACGTACACTAACCTACTAGCTATACACTATACACTACATGACGTACACTAACCTACTAGCTATACACTATACACTACATGACGTACACTAACCTACTAGCTATACACTATACACTACATGACGTACACTAACCTACTAGCTATACACTATACACTACATGACGTACACTAACCTACTAGCTATACACTATACACTACATGACGTACACTAACCTACTAGCTATACACTACACACTACATGACATACACTAACCTACTAGCTATACACTATACACTACATGACGTACACTAACCTACTAGCTATACACTACATGACGTACACTAACCTACTAGCTATACACTACACACTACATGACGTACACTAACCTACTAGCTATACACTACACATTACATGACATACACTAACCTACTAGCTATACACTATACACTACCCACCGTCGCTGCGCCTCAAGCCCAGCGCCTGGCAGCTGCGTCCCAGCGTGGGGCTCTGCTCGTGTCGCCTGGGCAGGCACACCGCCTGGGCTGCTGCCGGCCCCAACGTGGCCGGCTGGCCCAGCCGCAGCATAGCGACGTCGTGGGCGCCGCCGCTCGCCGCGGAGAACTTGGGGTGGACCGCCACGGACGTCGCCGCCAGACGCTCGCCCGAGACCGTGGCGCAGATCCAGGTGTAGTTGTTGGGGCTGAGCGGACGTGCACGCGCGTACACGCACACACGCACACACATGTACACATACATACACACATATATACACATATACAAAGACAAAGACAAAGATCCCCCATATAGCCTTAACAGACTGTAGGGGCAAGTGCTGTTAGCGAGCACCTATGAAGGCCGGAACGGTACACGAGGGGGTGGGTGGCCAGCACCACGCCCGACCGCTTTTGTCTCCCTAGTGGCAATGTTTACACACCGCACCAGGTACTCATTTGAGGCTGAGTCGACCTAGGGGAGGCCCGGGACCGGTTCAGATAATCGTCACTGGTGTTGGCCATGAGCGGGAATCGAACCCGGGTCGCCAGGTTCATAGCGCAGCGTAGCGCTAACCGCTACACTATCGCTCCCCATATATGTGTATGTATATACACATATACACACACACACACATACACACACATACATACACGCACACACACACATACATACACACACATACACACACATACACATACAGGTACACATACATACACACGTACAACAACAACAACAACCGCCATTCTCCACTAAGTGGCGGTGACGTCACCACGACGCTTGTGCCAGGCCATGTGCACCTTGAGGCCATCACGTGAAGTGTCGAACGCCCGCTGGCAGGAGGTCACGGGGCAGACCCAGTTGCCACGGGTCGACTGACTGAGATGACTGGCTGATGCACCACCTGTGCCCCCTACTGTGCCAACCTGCTATGCTTTAGCCACCCGGCGCTCCGCTCGTTGTTCTGAGCGTCGCTATTCCGCCCTCCGTTGTTGTTGGAGGGCGACTACCTCCAACTGCCCAGTAGCGTCCTTCACGAGCCTCCTCCTCAGAGGCCGAACTTGACACCGCTGGTACCGGTCATCGGCAAGTCCACTCAGCTCCACGTCCTCCTGTACCACATCACTCCATCTCTTCTCTCGCCCGGACCGCGCCCGCTTAGCCCCCTCGATCTGGTCAAACAAAAGCTGGGCATGCGGGCTACATGACCCAGCCATCGCAGCCTTGCCCGCCGGAGGAGCTCACCGATGGGAGCTTGCCTAGATCTTTCAAGGATTTTTGAGCTCCTCACACAATCCAGTCTGGTTAAACCCAGGGTGGATCGTAGGCAGGCCAGCCTAAATGTTTCTAACCGGCGAAGATGTTCCATTAGGTGGGTCCACGTTTCGCAAGCGTAGAGAAGGAAGGGAATGACCGTGGCCGAGAAGACCTGAAGCTTAGTGCGGAGCGACAGACCAGGTAGCTTCCACACAGCGTTACGCAACCGATGAAAAGCTATTGCCGCTCGACTGATTCGGAGTGAGACCTCTGCTGTTAAACTGGAGCCAGACATAAGCACACTGCCCAGGTATGGGAAACTCTCCACTCTCTCCACAACTGCCCCATCACCGATTGGGAGTTGAGGGGGTGGAGTGTCCGATGGTACAAAATACCCAGGCAGGTGCTTAGTTTTGGTGGGGATGATGGTAAGGCCCCACCTCTTAGCGGCACGCTCCAGTCTCAGCAGCACCGTCTCCAACTCCTCCTCTGAATGAGCAGCTATCACCAAATCATCAGCATACATAACGTGGTTGAGCAATAGGGAGCCATCCCTTGACTGCACCCGGGCATCGATCAGCCTCCCATTATATCTGTACCAAATGGAGATTCCCCCGGTACAGCTATTGAAGGTTTCACGAACTACGTGGGCAAAATAGATGTTAAATAATGTGGGAGCCAGAGGACATCCCTGTCGCACCCCAAGGTGTACAGGGAATGGCTCTGACTCCCGGCCACGTAGTTTTACCCGGGCCCGCTCACCATCATGAAGGTCCTTAATGATCGTGAGCAGAGGGTCAGGGACTCCAAAAGCACAAAGAACAACCCAGAGCCCAGGCCTACTGATGGTAACATAGGCCTTGACCAGGTCAATAAAGCAGAGATGTAGGTCTTGTTGGAATTCCCTACACCTCTGCTGTAGCAGACAGAAAATATGGCATCTGTGCAGGACCGCCCTTTCCTGAAACCGCATTGGGGCTCCGCAAGCCTCTCCTCAGCGTGCCTGGCAAGGCGATGTTGAATAATCCTTGCCAGAACCTTTCCCGGCACACTGAGGAGTGAGATGCCCCTGTTTTTGTTACAGTCTGTGCGGTCCCCCTTCTTAAAGAGGGGACCACCAGGGCATCCTTCCAATCCTGCGGAACCCGTCCAGTGGTCCAGACTGTTGTTATGATGTCATGTAGTGCAGTCTGTGCACAAACGCCACCCTCCCTCAGCATTTCGCTTGGGAGATCATCTCTGCCCGCTGCCTTTCCTGGTCTCAGACTCCGGATCGCCTTCAGTACTTCCTCAACAGATGGTACTTCAGCCAGCCACTCACAGGGGGTGACTTCTTCCAATATTTGAGGCACCGCAGCCTCAGCAGGGTCATCCTCACTTTGTGCCACGATGTTTTCCTGGCTGAGGGATTCTCCCCCCCCCAGGACCTCACAGAAATGCTCAGCAAATCTGCAAACCTGTTCCTGGGGGTCGGAGATTGGATCACCGTTTTTTCCCCTAATGACGCGCTGCAGGTTACTTTTTTGATGGAGTTAAATAGAGATTTGTGATCGCGGGCCACTGAGGTAGACTCCATCTCCTCAGCAACCCGCGACCACCACCCATCCTTGCAGCACCTCACGGCTCTCCGAACCTCCGAGTGAAGGCAGCGGTAAGCCTCCTCATTCTCTGACGTGGGATTCTGTAGCCGATGACAGTGGGCCTGTCGCTTTTTCTCAACCATCCTGAACACCTCTGTCAGCCAGGGTCTCAGGGGAGGTCTGGACCGCATTCCCAAAGCAGCCATTGCAGCTGCATGAGTCACAGTCCTAAACCTTGCACATTTACCCTCGACATCAGGAGGAGTGGGGGATGATGCCAATCCCAGCCGCAAGCGATGATGAAATTCTCGCTTGCAACTTTCATCAGATAACTGAGACCAGGCCACTTTAGGTTGGAATGGGGTCCTGGGTGTACACCCACCACCGGAGTGGAAGAATGGCAGGTGCATCTTACAGATGACTAGTCGATGGTCAGAGGGCAGATTAGCTCCATGGTAGGTCCTGGTGTCAAGGCCATGGGCTCGCATCCGCTGGTCCGTCACTATGTAGTCCAGCAAATGTTCTTGCTTGGAACCGGCATGCATCCATGATGTTGTGTGGATGCGCTGATGCCGGAACAGCCTGTTGGTAATTACAAGCACATGGGCTGCAGAAAAATCTAGCAGCCTCCTACCGTTGTTATTGAGCTGATCTGGTCCATGCCCTCCAATCACTCCAGGCCAGGTGCCAGCATCATGACCAACTCGGGCATTGAAGTCACCCAACATGATGACTCTATCCCGAGGTGCCACTTTAGCCAGCAGCTGTGACAGGAGGTCATAGAAGGCATCTGACTCATCGGCTTTGCCTGCATCCCTCCACGGATGTTCGTCTTCGGTGGGGGACATAAGTAACCACGACCACCACTCCTCGCCTCCGGTTGATGGGAAGGCGAGCCCAAAGTAGCCTGGGGCTTACAGCTTCCCACACCTCACCGCCACGCTCCCACGCCCCCTTCTTTCTTTTGTTCAAAAGAAGAGCCACACCCTGTTGTTTGGCAGTCTGCTGCCCCAAGTAGAGGACTGTCCACTCCTCATGGTGGCAGGGCCAGAACCGGCCCACCTTACCTCCTGAATGCCACAGAGATCCAGACGGTACTGGTCCAGCTCCCGACAGAGGAGTGGTAGCCTCTCCTCCGCAGTGAGTGTTCGAACATTCCACGTGGCCATCCGTAGTGGCTTTTCGTTGTTTCTGGATGAGCCCCGAGGATAGAGATTCAATCTCCTGGCTCCGCCAATTGAGGTTTGGCCATTAGATGTCATAGACGCCTGTCCCCCTGGGGCCTCGTGGTTTAGTGGTAATTAATTGAATGTGGAGGGGTTACCAGCCCCTCGCACCCGTCCAGAGCCCCCGTTTAGCCACTGTGGTGGTCACAGACGCCATGAGGGGAGGAGCCAATCGGAATTGGCCCTCCCCCCACAGCATTGTCCACGACAGAGTTGCCCATCCGGCACCGCGAGGAGACACACACGTACATACACACATACACGCGCTTACACACATGCAAAAACACATGTACACGAGTGCGAAAGTTGGTTCTGGCATGTACGCTCGCGAGTAGGGAATTATTGTGCATATTCAGTAACTCGCAAATATGGGAAACTCGCAAATATAGGAATTGTATAATGAGGGATTAATGAACACATTGAGTAACTCGAGAATTCTGAAGGCGGACACAGCCAGGGATTAATGAACACATTTAGTAACTCGATAACTCAGGAGTGAGACACTTAGCGAGGGATTAATGAACACATTTAGTAACTCGATAACTCAGGAGTGAGACACTTAGCGAGGGATTAATGAACACATTTAGTAACTCGATAACTCAGGAGTGGTACACTTGGCAAGGGATTAATGAACACATTTAGTAACTCGATAACTCAGGAGTGTGACACTTAGCGAGGGATTAATGAACACATTTAGTAACTCGATAACTCAGAAGTGCGACACTTAGACAGGCATTAATGAACAAATTTAGTAACTCGATAACTTAGAAGTGTGACACTTAGCCAGGCATTAATGAACACATTTAGTAACTCGATAACTCAGGAGTGGGACACTTAGCGAGGGATTAATGAACACATTTAGTAACTCGATAACTCAGAAGGGGACACGTAGCGAGGGATTAATGAACACATTTAGTAACTCGATAACTCAGGAGTGGGACACTTAGCGAGGGATTAATTAACACATTTAGTAACTCGATAACTCAGGAGTGTGACACTTAGCGAGGGATTAATGAACACATTTAGTAACTCGATAACTCAGAAGTGAGACACTTAGCGAGGGATTAATGAGCACATTTAGTAACTCGACAATACGGTGGGAAAACTCGCGAAATCCCGAACTCGAGGTGGCCGCTAGGTGACAATTCTGGGGACTGCCGTGACGAAGGCCCCGGGGCTGACCTCTCCAGCAGGCAGCTCGCCGCTGTCACCACCCAGGAGTTGGACAGCAGGGAGCCGAGGCACTGCAGGTCGTCCCCAAGCCTCGTGATGGTCACCTGCCAGGGCCAGGCGCTCAGGACGGACGCGTTGGCGATGCCGCAGCCTTGCGGGAGGGTGGCGGAGATCGCATCGACAGGAGGGGGTGCGGTGAGTGGGTGGGTGGGCGTGTTGGGTAGGGTGGGTGGGTGGGTGGGGGGTGGGTGAGTGGATGGGGTGGGTGGGTGGAGTATGTGAGTGGGTTTGTGAGTGGGTGGAGTATGTGAGTGGGTTTGTGAGTGGGTGGGTGGGTATGTGAGTGGGTGGGTGGGTATGTGAGTGGGTGGGTGGGTATGTGAGTGGGTGGGTGGGTGGGTATATGAGTGGGTGGGTGGGTATGTGAGTGGGTGGGTGGGTATGTTAGTGAGTGGAGTGGGTGGGTGGAGTATGTGAGTGGGTTTGTGAGTGGGTGGGTATGTGAGTGGGTGGGGTTGTTGATTCTCTCTTTGTGTGTCTCTGTGTTGTCTCTCTCTGCTTGTGTGTCTGTCTGTTTCCGTGTCTATGTTGTGTGTCTCTCTCTGTGCGTCTCTGTGTGAGTCTCTCTGTCTCTGTGTGTGTCTCTCTCTGTGTGTCTCTGTGTGAGTCTCTCTCTGTGTGTCTCTGTGTGAGTCTCTCTCTGTGTGTTTCTGTGTTGTCTCTCTCTGCTTGTGTGTCTCCCTGTGTGTCAATGTTGCGTGTCTCTCTCTGTGTGTCTCTGTGTGAGTCTCTCTCTCTCTGTGTCTCTGTGTGAGTCTATCTCTGCTTGTCTGTCTGTCTGTCTCCGTGTCTATGTTGTGCGTCTCTGTGTGTCTCTGTGTGAGTCTCTCTATGCTTGTGTGTCTCTCTGTATGTCTATGTTGTGTGTCTCTCTCTGTGTGTCTCTGTGTGAGTCTCTCTCTGCTTGTGTGTCTCTCTGTGTGTCTGTGTTTTGTCCCTCAAATTTAGCAATCTTTGGAAGGACGTTAATCAACCGGGTGGGGTGTTGACTGTTGTGTTGGCCGACTCTCTGTGTTGTATCGCATTATATTTCCAAGTTTTTTGCTACGTTTCTTTCCTCATTCATTTCTACCTGATGATGGTTGCCCGTGTTGCGATCGAAACGTCGTACTCAATCATTATTTAATTTAATTTCGCTCGACGTCACTTTACCGAAAGTACCCAAAGAGCAGTTCCTGCAGTCACGAAGGCCTCGAATCGAGTTTCACAGCTGAAAACATGTCGAAGCAACGCGGCTTTGTGGTCCAGTGAGGTGCACTCGGCTCTGTTGCTCCGTACTCACTTGTCGAGACCTTAATGGGATTCATCGTTTCGAAGTTCACGACAACTCCGTCCCCTGTGCAACAAACAACAACAACAACAACGATAAGCAAACAAAGTTATTTAACTTCCTTTAACAAACTCGAGTTGCGGAGTTTCGGGGAAGTTTCGATAGCAGTGCGACGCGTGGGACGGGGGGGGCTGAGTAAGATTTGTGTGAGATTTGTGACGCTGAGTAAGATTTGTGTGAGATTTGTGACGCTGAGTAAGATTTGTGTGAGATTTGTGATGCTGAGTAAGATTTGCGTGAGATTTGTGACGCTGAGTAAGATTTGTGTGATATTTGTGATGCTGAGTAAGATTTGTGTGAGATTTGTGATGCTGAGTAAGATTTGTGTGAGATTTGTGACGCTGAGTAAGATTTGTGTGAGATTTGTGACGCTGAGTAAGATTTGCGTGATATTTGTGACGCTGAGTAAGATTTGTGTGAGATTTGTGACGCTGAGTAAGATTTGTGTGAGATTTGTGACGCTGAGTAAGATTTGCGTGAGATTTGTGACGCTGAGTAAGATTTGCGTGATATTTGTGACGCTGAGTAAGATTTGCCTGAGATTTGTGACGCTGAGTAAGATTTGTGTGAGATTTGTGACGCTGAGTAAGATTTGTGTGAGATTTGTGACGCTGAGTAAGATTTGCGTGAGATTTGTGACGCTGAGTAAGATTTGTGTGAGATTTGTGACGCTGAGTAAGATTTGTGTGAGATTTGTGATGCTGAGTAAGATTTGTGTGAGATTTGTGACGCTGAGTAAGATTTGTGTGAGATTTGTGACGCTGAGTAAGATTTGCGTGATATTTGTGATGCTGAGTAAGATTTGTGTGAGATTTGTGACGCTGAGTAAGATTTGTGTGAGATTTGTGACGCTGAGTAAGATTTGCGTGATATTTGTGACGCTGAGTAAGATTTGTGTGAGATTTGTGATGCTGAGTAAGATTTGTGTGAGATTTGTGACGCTGAGTAAGATTTGTGTGAGATTTGTGACGCTGAGTAAGATTTGTGTGATATTTGTGATGCTGAGTAAGATTTGTGTGAGATTTGTGACGCTGAGTAAGATTTGTGTGAGATTTGTGACGCTGAGTAAGATTTGCGTGAGATTTGTGACGCTGAGTAAGATTTGTGTGAGATTTGTGATGCTGAGTAAGATTTGTGTGAGATTTGTGACGCTGAGTAAGATTTGTGTGAGATTTGTGACGCTGAGTAAGATTTGCGTGATATTTGTGACGCTGAGTAAGATTTTTGTGAGATTTGTGACGCTGAGTAAGATTTGTGTGAGATTTGTGACGCTGAGTAAGATTTGCGTGAGATTTGTGACGCTGAGTAAGATTTGCGTGATATTTGTGACGCTGAGTAAGATTTGCCTGAGATTTGTGACGCTGAGTAAGATTTGTGTGAGATTTGTGACGCTGAGTAAGATTTGTGTGAGATTTGTGACGCTGAGTAAGATTTGTGTGAGATTTGTGATGCTGAGTAAGATTTGTGTGAGATTTGTGACGCTGAGTAAGATTTGTGTGAGATTTGTGACGCTGAGTAAGATTTGTGTGAGATTTATGACGCTGAGTAAGATTTGTGTGAGATTTGTGACGCTGAGTAAGATTTGTGTGAGATTTGTGACGCTGAGTAAGATTTGTGACGCTGAGTAAGATTTGTGTGAGATTTGTGACGCTGAGTAAGATGTGTGTGAGATTTGTGACGCTGAGTAAGATTTGTGTGAGATTTGTGACGCTGAGTAAGATTTGTGTGAGATTTGTGACGCTGAGTAAGATTTGTGTGAGATTTGTGACGCTGAGTAAGATTTGCGTGAGATTTGTGACGCTGAGTAAGATTTGTGTGAGATTTGTGATGCTGAGTAAGATTTGCGTGAGATTTGTGACGCTGAGTAAGATTTGTGTGAGATTTGTGATGCTGAGTAAGATTTGTGTGAGATTTGTGATGCTGAGTAAGATTTGTGTGAGATTTGTGACGCTGAGTAAGATTTGTGTAGATTTGTGACGCTGAGTAAGATTTGTGTGAGATTTGTGACGCTGAGTAAGATTTGTGTGAGATTTGTGACGCTGAGTAAGATTTGTGTGAGATTTGTGACGCTGAGTAAGATTTGTGTGAGATTTGTGACGCTGAGTAAGATTTGTGTGAGATTTGTGACGCTGAGTAAGATTTGCGTGAGATTTGTGACGCTGAGTAAGATTTGCGTGACATTTGTGACGCTGAGTAAGATTTGCGTGAGATTTGTGACGCTGAGTAAGATTTGTGTGAGATTTGTGATGCTGAGTAAGATTTGTGTGAGATTTGTGACGCTGAGTAAGATGTGTGTGAGATTTGTGACGCTGAGTAAGATTTGTGTGAGATTTGTGACGCTGAGTAAGATTTGTGTGAGATTTGTGACGCTGAGTAAGATTTGTGTGAGATTTGTGACGCTGAGTAAGATTTGCGTGAGATTTGTGACGCTGAGTAAGATTTGTGTGAGATTTGTGATGCTGAGTAAGATTTGCGTGAGATTTGTGACGCTGAGTAAGATTTGTGTGAGATTTGTGATGCTGAGTAAGATTTGTGTGAGATTTGTGATGCTGAGTAAGATTTGTGTGAGATTTGTGATGCTGAGTAAGATTTGTGTGAGATTTGTGACGCTGAGTAAGATTTGTGTAGATTTGTGACGCTGAGTAAGATTTGTGTGAGATTTGTGACGCTGAGTAAGATTTGTGTGAGATTTGTGACGCTGAGTAAGATTTGTGTGAGATTTGTGACGCTGAGTAAGATTTGCGTGACATTTGTGACGCTGAGTAAGATTTGTGTGAGATTTGTGATGCTGAGTAAGATTTGTGTGAGATTTGTGACGCTGAGTAAGATTTTTGTGAGATTTGTGATGCTGAGTAAGATTTGTGTGAGATTTGTGATGCTGAGTAAGATTTGTGTGAGATTTGTGATGCTGAGTAAGATTTGTGTGAGATTTATGACGCTGAGTAAGATTTGTGTGAGATTTGTGACGCTGAGTAAGATTTGTGTGAGATTTGTGACGCTGAGTAAGATTTGTGACGCTGAGTAAGATTTGCGTGAGATTTGTGACACTGAGTAAGATGTGTGTGAGATTTGTGACGCTGAGTAAGATTTGTGTGAGATTTGTGACGCTGAGTAAGATTTGTGTGAGATTAGTGACGCTGAGTAAGATTTGTGTGAGATTTGTGACGCTGAGTAAGATTTGTGTGAGATTTGTGATGCTGAGTAAGATTTGTGTGAGATTTGTGACGCTGAGTAAGATTTGCGTGAGATTTGTGACGCTGAGTAAGATTTGTGTGAGATTTGTGAGGCTGAGTAAGATTTGCGTGAGATTTGTGACGCTGAGTAAGATTTGTGTGAGATTTGTGACGCTGAGTAAGATTTGTGTGAGATTTGTGACGCTGAGTAAGATTTGTGTGAGATTTGTGACGCTGAGTAAGATTTGTGTGAGATTTATGACACTGAGTAAGATTTGTGTGAGATTTGTGACGCTGAGTAAGATTTGTGTGAGATTTGTGACGCTGAGTAAGATTTGTGTGAGATTTGTGATGCTCAGTAAGATTTGTGTGAGATTTGTGACGCTGAGTAAGATTTGTGTGAGATTTGTGACGCTGAGTAAGATTTGTGTGAGATTTGTGATGCTCAGTAAGATTTGTGTGAGATTTGTGACGCTGAGTAAGATTTGTGTGAGATTTGTGACGCTGAGTAAGATTTGTGTGAGATTTGTGACGCTGAGTAAGATTTGTGTGAGATTTGTGATGCTGAGTAAGATGTGTGTGAGATTTGTGATGCTGAGTAAGATTTGTGTGAGATTTGTGATGCTGAGTAAGATTTGTGTGAGATTTGTGACGCTGAGAAAGATTTGTGTGAGATTTGTGACGCTCAGTAAGATTTGTGTAGATTTGTGACGCTGAGTAAGATTTGTGTGAGATTTGTGACGCTGAGTAAGATTTGTGTGAGATTTGTGACGCTGAGTAAGATTTGTGTGAGATTTGTGACGCTGAGTAAGATTTGTGTGAGATTTGTGATGCTGAGTAAGATTTGTGTGAGATTTGTGACGCTGAGTAAGATTTGTGTGAGATTTGTGACGCTGAATAAGATTTGTGTGAGATTTGTGACGCTGAGTAAGATTTGTGTGAGATTTGTGACGCTGAGTAAGATTTGTGTGAGATTTGTGACGCTGAGAAAGATTTGTGTGAGATTTGTCATGCTGAGTAAGATTTGTGTCAGATTTGTCACGCTGAATAAGATTTGTGTGAGATTTGTGACGCTGAGTAAGATTTGTGTGAGATTTATGATGCTGAGTAAGATTTGTGTGAGATTTGTGATGCTGAGTAAGATTTGTGTGAGATTTGTGACGCTGAGTAAGATTTGCGTGAGATTTGTGACGCTGAGTAAGATTTGCGTGAGATTTGTGACGCTGAGTAAGATTTGCGTGAGATTTATGACGCTGAATAAGATTTGTGTGAGATTTGTGACGCTGAGTAAGATTTGTGTGAGATTTGTGACGCTGAGTAAGATTTGTTTGAGATTTGTGACGCTGAGTAAGATTTGTGTGAGATTTGTGATGCTGAGAAAGATTTGTGTGAGATTTGTCACGCTGAGAAAGATTTGTGTGAGATTTGTGACACTGAGTAAGATTTGTGTGAGATTTGTGACGCTGATTAAGATTTGCGTGATAATTGTGATGCTGAGTAAGATTTGTGTGAGATTTGGGATGCTGAGTAAGATTTGTGTGAGATTTGTGACGCTGAGTAAGATTTGTGTGAGATTTGTGACGCTGAGTAAGATTTGTGTGAGACTTGTGACGCTGAGTAAGATTTGTGTGAGATTTGTGACGCTGAGTAAGATTTGTGTGAGATTTGTGACGCTGAGTAAGATTTGCGTGAGATTTGTGACGCTGAGTAAGATTTGTGTGAGATTTGTGACGCTGAGTAAGATATGTGTGAGGTTTGTGACGCTGAGTAAGATTTGTGTGAGATTTGTGACGCTGATTAAGATTTGCGTGATAATTGTGATGCTGAGTAAGATTTGTGTGAGATTTGTGACGCTGAGTAAGATTTGCGTGAGATTTGTGACGCTGAGTAAGATTTGTGTGAGATTTGTGACGCTGCCTAAGACATGGAGGGTGATGAGGGTGACGCGTGTCTGATCGTTATCACAGACGTGCCACTGCCCTCCCGAAGGACGCGAATAAACTTTCGCACAGCCCTGGTGCTTGGCTGTTGTGGAGGTCGCCTCACTCCTCCTGAGGACAGACGACACAACCTCCCTAACGTCATTAGTGTTGTTGTTGTGATCGTTGTTGTTGTTATTGTCGTCAATTTAGTTGAATCTGTCCGTCCCACCCCTCAACTCCCGCTCCCTCGCAGAGGAGAAGGGGAACATGGCGGACACCACCCACCCCCCTTCCCCCTCCCCTCCCCTCCCCCCGTGGCCTCACCTTGAAGCCCCCACAGAGAGTCGAGCACGAGGTGGAGTCTGTTGGCGGACGAGCGCAGGCCGGGCGGTCTCACGACGCCGCCGCCGCAGAACACGCCCAGCGAGTCGCCGTTGTCGTCGTAGACGGTCAGCGACTCGTCCACGCAGTCGGGGTCGGAAGACAAGCTGCGGCGGTGGGAGAGCGAGGGTTGTGTGGCGTAGCATGTAAGAGCACGTGTGGTGCGTGGTGTAGCATGTACGAGTGTGTGTAGTGTAGCATGTACGAATATGTGTGGTGTGTAGTGTAGCATGTACGAGTATGTGTGGTGTAGCATGTACGGGCACGTGTAGTGTGTAGTGTAGCATGTACGAGTGTGTGTAGTGTGTAGTGTAACATGTACGAGTATGTGTAGTGTAGCATGTACGAGCACGTGTAGTGTGTAGTGTAGCATGTACGAGCACGTGTGGTGTGTAGTGTAGCATGTACGAGTGTGTGTGGTGTAGCATGTACGAGTATGTGTAGTGTGTAGTGTAGCATGTACGAGTATGTGTAGTGTCGCATGTACGAGTATGTGTAGTGTAGCATGTACGAGTATGTGTGGTGTAGCATGTACGAGTATGTGTGGTGTAGCATGTATGAGCATGGGTAGTGTGTAGTGTAGCATGTACGAGTATGTGTGGTGTGTAGTGTAGCATGTACGAGTATGTGTAGTGTAGCATGTACGAGTATGTGTAGTGTGTAGTGTAGCATGTACGAGTATGTGTAGTGTGTAGTGTAGCATGTACGAGTATGTGTAGTGTGTAGTGTAGCATGTACGAGTATGTGTAGTGTAGCATGTACGAGTATGTGTAGTGTGTAGTGTAGCATGTACGAGTATGTGTGGTGTAGCATGTACGAGTACGTGTAGTGTGTAGTGTAGCATGCACGAGTATGTGTGGTGTGTAGTGTTGCACGTATAGAAGTGCATAGTCGTGTGTAGTGTAGTGTATAGCAATGCCGTGTATAGTATAGTATATAGCACACACACACACGTACACACGCACACAGGTACACACGCACAGAGGTGTACACACACACACGTACACACGCACACACGTGTACACACACACGTACACACGCACACAGGTATACACACACACACATACACACGCACACAGGTATATACACACACACATACACACGCACACAGGTACACACACACACACACGTACACACGCACACAGGTACACACACACACACGTACACACGCACGTACTGTCGCGTATAGCCGCGTGCAGCCCTATAGTGCAGCGTAGTCGCGTACAGCTGCGCAGGGCGTGCCGAACTTCTAACCGCGACCCACATGTGCCGTTCACCAAATCGAGAGCTCACTTGAATTGCGGGAACCTCAGCTTGACCTGGTATCTGTGGGGTCCACACCGCCCCTCCCCAATCGAGAGCTCACTTGAAGTGCTGGAACCTCAGCTTGACCTGGTTTCTGGGGGGTCCACACCTTCCCTCCCCAATCGAGAGCTCACTTGAATTGCTGGAACCTCAGCCTTGACCTGGTATCTGTGGGGTCCACACCGCCCTTCCCCAATAGAGAGCTCACTTGAATTGCTGGAACCTCAGCTTGACCTGGTATCTGTGGGGTCCACCGTGCCCCTACCCAATCGAGAGCTCACTTGAATTGCTGGAACCTCAGCTTGACCTGGTATCTGTGGGGTCCACCGCGCCCCTCCCCAATCGAGAGCTCACTTGAAGTGCTGGAACCTCAGCTTGACCTGGTATCTGTGGGGTCCACACGGCCCCTCTCCAATCGAGAGCTCACTTGAATTGCTGGAACCTCAGCTTGACCTGGTGTCTGTGGGGTCCACCGCGCCCCTCCCCAATCGAGAGCTCACTTGAATTGCTGGAACCTCAGCTTGACCTGGTGTCTGTGGGGTCCACCGCGCCCCTCCCCAATCGAGAGCTCACTTGAATTGCTGGAACCTCAGCTTGACCTGGTATCTGTGGGGTCCACACCGCCCCTCCCCAATCGAGAGCTCACTTGAATTGCTGGAACCTCAGCTTGACCTGGTATCTGTGGGGTCCACCCCGCCCCTCCCCAATCGAGAGCTCACTTGAATTGCTGGAACCTCAGCTTGACCTGGTATCTGTGGGGTCCACCGTGCCCCTACCCAATCGAGAGCTCACTTGAATTGCTGGAACCTCAGCTTGACCTGGTATCTGGGGGGTCCACACGGCCCCTCCCCAATAGAGAGCTCACTTGAATTGCAGGAACCTCAGCTTGACCTGGTATCTGTGGGGTCCACCCCGCCCCTCCCCAATCGAGAGCTCACTTGAATTGCTGGAACCTCAGCTTGACCTGGTATCTATGGGGTCCACTGCGCCCCTCCCAAATCGAGAGCTCACTTGAATTGCTGGAACCTCAGCTTGACCTGGTATCTGTGGGGTCCACCGTGCCCCTACCCAATCGAGAGCTCACTTGAATTGCTGGAACCTCAGCTTGACCTGGTATCTGTGGGGTCCACCCGGCCCCTCCCCAATCGAGAGCTCACTTGAATTGCTGGAACCTCAGCTTGACCTGGTATCTGTGGGGTCCACACGGCCCCTCCCCAATCGAGAGCTCACTTGAATTGCTGGAACCTCAGCTTGACCTGGTATCTGTGGGGTCCACCCGGCCCCTCCCCAATCGAGAGCTCACTTGAATTGCTGGAACCTCAGCTTGACCTGGTATCTGTGGGGTCCACCGCGCCCCTACCCAATCGAGAGCTCACTTGAATTGCTGGAACCTCAGCTTGACCTGGTATCTATGGGGTCCACCGCGCCCCTCCCAAATCGAGAGCTCACTTGAATTGCTGGAACCTCAGCTTGACCTGGTATCTGTGGGGTCCACCGCGCCCCTCCCCAGTCGAGAGCTCACTTGAATTGCTGGAACCTCAGCTTGACCTGGTATCTGTGGGGTCCACACGGCCCCTCCCCAATCGAGAGCTCACTTGAATTGCTGGAACCTCAGCTTGACCTGGTATCTGTGGGGTCCACCGCGCCCCTACCCAATCGAGAGCTCACTTGAATTGCTGGAACCTCAGCTTGACCTGGTATCTATGGGGTCCACCGCGCCCCTCCCAAATCGAGAGCTCACTTGAATTGCTGGAACCTCAGCTTGACCTGGTATCTGTGGGGTCCACACCGCCCCTCCCCAATCGAGAGCTCACTTGAATTGCTGGAACCTCAGCTTGACCTCGTATCTGGGGTCCACCTGGACGGTCCACCGGCACAGGGCGCTCCTCTCGCCAGCCGCGGAGAAGTTGGACGACGACAGCGACCCCTGGCCGCCGACGAGCGTCTCCCTGCACGGTGACCCCACTGGCGGTGGTGGAGGTGGTGGAGGGTTACGTCGCATTCATACTTCCGTGATGCAGGTGTTATTTGTGGGGGGTGGGGGGGGGGGTGTTGTATATGGCCCCTTTTCCCCATCTTTAATATCAATAACAATGTTTTGCCGATATAAATAGATGTATGTTTTTTTTGTTTAACCGAAATAATTAATGAAAACAGGCCCGGTCCCACAGCCATAGCTGGTTTCATTTGTGGGGAGTGGGGGTGGGGGGGGGGTTGGGGTGGGGTGGGCTTAGATCGCGTGAATGTATAGATGCCGTTTTCTTTGGGTCTTTCGGCAAAGTCATCGCGCAGGTATAGAAAAAAAATAAAATAGATCACGGCGTTTCGGGCGCAAGCACAAGAAGTCCGTCATCAGGTGGGAAAAATCGCGATTTGATTATTTTGTTTTATACCCCACGTGGCTTTTACCGAAAGAACCATGGAGAAAGGTGCGAATGGAAAAGATAACAAAAAATAAAAAAATAAAAAACGATGACGTCTCGATCGCAACGCAAACGTTCGATTTAAAGCTTTCGTGACTGCAAGGATTCATCTTCTTTGGTTCTTTCGGTAAAGTCACGTAGAAGGGAAACAATAACCTGATGATGATTTCGATTTCAAGCTTTTGTCACTATAGGATTCATCTTCTTTGGTTCTTTCGGTAAAGTCACGTAGAAGGGAAACAATAACCTGATGATGATTTCGATTTCAGGCATTCGTGACTGCAAGGATTCATCTTCTTTGGTTCTTTCGGTAAAGTCACGTAGAAGGGAAACAATAACCTGATGATGATTTCGATTTCAAGCTTTCGTCACTATAGGATTCATCTTCTTTTGTTCTTTCGGTAAAGTCACGTAGAAGGGAAACAATAACCTGATGATGATTTCGATTTCAGGCATTCGTGACTGCAAGGATTCATCTTCTTTGGTTCTTTCGGTAAAGTCACCACCACGTAGAATGAGAATAAAATAATAAATTGATAAAATAAAATGACGCAATTAAATTCTCACGACGTTTCGGCCACAACACAAGCGGCCTTAATCAGGTGAAGGGATGAGACTGTCTGGAGGACAGCGCTGGAGCGTCCTCTAGACAGTCTCGTCCCTCGTCCCTTCACCTGATGAAGGCCGCTTGTGTTGTGGCCCGAATCGTCGTGAGCATTTTACTGTGTTATTTTATTTTATCAATTTATTATTTTATTCTCATTCTACGTGGTGACTTTACCGAAGGAACCAAAGAAGATGAATCCTTGCAGTCACGAAATCTTCAAATCGAAAGTTGTTGTTGTTGTTGTTTGACTTGCATTCCCACTGGGATTTTTTTCACACGGCATTGGTGGTGTACACGGTGCTTTTTTCAGGAATATTTTTGCTGTTTTTTTTTCCCCCCCATGGATTTTCTGTTTTGCACAGTCAACCCAAAGTCACTTTAAGATGTTTTTAATGTTCGTGTTTTTGTTTTTCTTTGTTGTTTGTTGTGGGGTTGCACTCCGATTCAAGAGCCGAATGGCTCACAGGGCTATGCCAAAATAAACTGAAACTGAAAGGGCTGCCCGGTAAGAGTCAGCAAGTTGACGTGAGATCGTTGAGCTGGGTCCAAGGCGGGCGCCCTGAGGTGGCCGTGTTCCTGTGAGAGATTGGCACGTTAATGTGAGATATTGGCATGTTAATGTGAGATATTGGCACGTTAATGTGAGATATTGGCACGTTAATGTGAGATATTGGCACGTTAATGTGAGATATTGGCATGTTAATGTGAGATATTGGCACGTTAATGTGAGATATTGGTGTGTTAATGTGAGATATTGGCGTGTTAATGTGAGATATTGGCATGTTAATGTGAGATAATGGCACGTTAATGTGAGATATTGACACGTTAATGTGAGATATTGGTGTGTTAATGTGAGATATTGGCATGTTAATGTAAGATATTGGCATGTTAATGTGAGAGATTGGAATGTTAATGTGAGATATTGGCACGTTAATGTCAGATATTGGCGTGTTAATGTGAGAGATTGGCATGTTAATGTGAACGATTGGCATGTTAATGTGACATATTGGCATGTTAATGTGACATATTGGTGTGTTCCTGTGAGAGATCGGCACGTTAATGGAGGACCTCAAAGCAAAAAAAAACAAAACCTCGAGCTCGGTGAGCTCAGCGGCCGTGTTAGGGCGAGAAATGAAACCGGTTAATGTAAAATCAGAGAGCCCAAAACATCAACTAACATCGGAAGGTGGCCGAGCCTCTCCCCCCACCCCACCCCCTGGCGCAGCGACGCGGAACGGAAGCCTCGGCCCTCTCGTGAGTCCCGCCGGAGTCTCGCCGCCACGTGGGAGCGCTCAACGAGTCAAGCGAGGGGCCTCGCAGCGTCATCGCAGCAAGACAGACAGACAGACAGACACACAGACAGACAGACAGACATACAGACAAACAGACAGACAGACAGACACACAGACACACAGACAGACAGACAGACAAACAGACACACAGACAGACAGGCAGACACACAGACAGACAAACAAACAGACAGACAGACAGACAGACACACAGACAGACAGACACACAGACAGACAGACAGACAAACAAACAAACAGACAGACAGACAAACAAACAGACAGACAAACAAACAGACAAACAGACAAACAAACAAACAGACAGACAGACAAACAAACAGACAGACAGACAGACAAACAAACAAACAGACAGACAGACAGACAAACAAACAGACAGACAAACAAACAGACAAACAGACAAACAAACAAACAGACAGACAGACAGACAAACAAACAGACAGACAGACAGACGAACAAACAGACAGACAAACAGACAGACAGACAGATTAAACTCACCCCTGTAAAACGCGCTGAAGTTGCCGGCGATTCCCCGCGTGTCGTACGTGGCCCTCACGGACAAGGCGTTGGAGGACGAGATGATGGGAGCTGGGACTCCGTCGCCGGCGTACTTCCCCAGGAGCGGCGAGTCCACGGATGGCCCGTCGTAGACATAGACGACCTCGGCACCCGCCTGCAGACTTCGCGCGGACAGCGGACAGCGGACAGCGGACAGCGGAGAGTGGACAGCGGAGAGTGGACAGCGGACAGCGGAGAGTGGACAGCGGACAGCGGACAGCGGACAGCGGACAGCTGCTGCTGTGACACGCCCCCGACGGTGGCATTGTCCTGGAATCACATCTTTTACAGACGGAACCAGAATACCCTATACCCAGAATACAATACCCTGGTGTCTACAAACTAAGTTGCCTCTGTGGTAGTAGTTACATTGGAGAAACCAAACGCCATATCTCGGACCGCATTCGTGAACATAAAGCAGACCTTAAACACGGTAGGACCAACACCTCGGCCGTAGCAGATCATTGTTCTAATTCAGTAGGCTCACATGCCATTGACTTTTCCAAGACGGAGGTTCTTTGTAAGCCATCTGGCTTCCATGAGAGATTCGTTCATGAGGCTATCCACATATACAAACACAGAGACAATTTCAACCGAGAAGATGGATTCTATCTTAGCAATCATTGGAAAGATTTGATAAATCATTTCAGTTCTTGATTGATTGTTCACGCTTACAGTGCCTTTCAGACAGCATACATAAAAACAAATTTCGTCTCCCCCCTCCTCTTTTCAAAAAAAAAAATAGATGGACTAGTCCTGGCAAACTGCCATCGTTGCGCGTGACGCAAACGTTATTTTTATATATATAAATAAATATGCCGTTTTCAAAATAAATTTATGCAAACCGACACACCTGATGATGACCGTTTGAGTTATGGTCGAAACGTCGTGAGAATTTTTTATTGTTTTATATATATTTTGTTATTTTGTTGTTTCTCTTCAACGTGACTTTACCGAAAAAACTAAGAATATGAATTACTGCAGTCACGAAAGCTTTAAATAAAAAAATAATTTTATTGTTTTATATTTTTTATATTTTATTGTTTCCCTTCTACGTGGTGACTTTACCGAAAGAACCAAGTATAATAATTTTATTGTTTCATATTTTTATTATTTTATTGTTTCCCTTCTATACGTGGTGACTTTACCGAAAGAACTAAGAATAATAATTTTATTGTTTTATATTTTTATTATTTTATTGTTTTCCTATCTAACGTGGTGACTTTACCGAAAGAACCAAGAATAATAATTTTATTGTTTTATATTTTTTTTATTTTATTGTTTCCCTATCTAACGTGGTGACTTTACCGAAAGAAACAAGTATAATAATTTTATTGTTTTATATTTTTATTATTTTATTGTGTTCCTATCTAACGTGGTGACTTTACCCAAAGAACCAAGAATAATAATTTTATTGTTTCATATTTTTATTATTTTATTGTTTCCCTTCTATATGTGGTGACTTTACCGAAAGAACCAATAATAATAATTTTATTGTTTAATATTTTTATTATTTTACCTCCACTTTACCGAAAGAACCAAGAATAATAATTTTATTGTTTAATATTTGTATTATTTTATTGTTTCCCTTCTATATGTGGTGACTTTACCGAAAGAACCAAGAATAATAATTTTATTGTTTTATATTTTTTATATTTTATTGTTTCCCTTCTACGTGGTGACTTTACCGAAAGAACCAAGTATAATAATTTTATTGTTTCATATTTTTATTATTTTATTGTTTCCCTTCTATACGTGTTGACTTTACCGACAGAACCAAGAATAATAATTTTATTGTTTATATTTTTAATATTTTATTGTTTCCCTTCTACGTGGTGACTTTACCGAAAGAACCAAGTATAATAATTTTATTGTTTCATATTTGTATTATTTTATTGTTTCCCTTCTATACGTGGTGACTTTACCGAAAGAACTAAGAATAATAATTTTATTGTTTTATATTTTTATTATTTTATTGTTTTCCTATCTAACGTGGTGACTTTACCGAAAGAACCAAGAATAATAATTTTATTGTTTTATATTTTTTTATTTTATTGTTTCCCTATCTAACGTGGTGACTTTACCGAAAGAAACAAGTATAATAATTTTATTGTTTTATATTTTTATTATTTTATTGTTTTCCTATCTAACGTGGTGACTTTACCCAAAGAACCAAGAATAATAATTTTATTGTTTCAGATTTTTATTATTTTATTGTTTCCCTTCTATATGTGGTGACTTTACCGAAAGAACCAAGAATAATAATTTTATTGTTTTATATTTTTATTATTTTATTGTTTCCTTTCTATACGTGGTGACTTTACCGAAAGAACCAAGAATAATAATTGTATTGTTTAATATTTTTATTATTTTATTGTTTCCCTATCTAACGTGGTGACTTTACCGAAAGAACCAAGAATAATAATTTTATTGTTTTATATTATTATTTTATTGTTTCCCTTCTACGTGGTGACTTTACCGAAAGAACCAAGAATAATAATTTTATTGTTTTATATTTTTATTATTTTATTGTTTCCCTATCTAACGTGGTGGTGACTTTACCGAAAGAACCAAGAATAATAATTTTATTGTTTTATATTTTCATTATTTTATTGTTTCCCTATCTAACGTGGTGGTGACTTTACCGAAAGAACCAAGAATATTAATTTTATTGTTTCATATTTTTGTTATTTTATTGTTTCCCTATCTAACGTGGTGGTGACTTTACCCAAAGAACCAAGAATAATAATTGTATTGTTTCATATTTTTATTATTTTATTGTTTCCCTTCTACGTGTGGTGACTTTACCGAAAGAACCAATAATAATAAATTTATTTATATTCTTAGTTTTTTCTGTAAAGTCACGTTGAAGAGAAACAACATAACCGTTTGAGTTATGGTCGAAACGTCGTGAGAATTTTTTATTGTTTTATATATATTTTATTATTTTGTTGTTTCTCTTCAACGTGACTTTACCGAAAAAACTAAGAATATGAATTACTGCAGTCACGAAAGCTTTAAATCAAAATAATTTTATTGTTTAATATTTTTATTATTTTACCTCCACTTTACCGAAAGAACCAACAATAATAATTTTTGTGTTTAATATTTGTATTATTTTATTGTTTCCCTTCTATATGTGGTGACTTTACCGAAAGAACCAATAATAATAATTTTATTGTTTAATATGTTTATTATTTTATTGTTTCCCTTCTATACGTGGTGACTTTACCGAAAGAACCAAGAATAACAATTCTATTGTTTTATATTTTCAATATTTTATTGTTTCCCTATCTAACGTGGTGGTGACTTTACCGAAAGAACCAAGAAAATCGATGACATTGGCGAGGAAAGCCTACTAGGTGGTGAACCCGACGTTCGTACTTACGCCCCCTCTAGCATGAGCACACGTGCACGTTGTGTTGAACCTCCACCGCCGTCGTGTACGAGGGACATCCGTGCTCATCGGCGGAGCGGACTCTTAACAGCCCGAAGCGTTTCGTGACGCGTGGTTGCGAACCTGTGGGCCAGAGTGAGTGCACCTATACATCCCCTCCCTTCCCTTCCCTCCCTTCCCCCCACAACCGCCGCTTACCTGAACGTCTGGAAGCGAAGGATCACGGCCGTACCCGGCCCGCCGGTTATGGTCCAGAGGCAGTCACCGACGTTGGGCCTCGCGAGCAAATCGGCGAATCGGACGGTGCCGCTCGCGCCGGATGGGTTGATGCGACAGACTCCGCCTAGGGCATCGCGGGCCACTCTTTAGTTACTTTCACCGGACGAATCGTCAAAGGGGGGGAAGCGGGGCGGAGGACCACGGAGTCACCAAGAGATGTGTTGATGCTACACACTATACACTGCTATACACCGCGCTACAATGTACACGTCAGTAATATACGCTACACTATACACTACACTGTACACTACACTATACACTATACACTACACTACTATACACTACTATACACTACACTATACACATTACTACTATAGTATACACTACTATACACCGCGCTACAATATACATGTCACTAATATACGCTGCACTATACACTACACGACAATACACTAGACGACTATACACTACACTATACACATCACTGCTATACACTACACTATACACTACACTATACACGACACTACTATACACTACACTATACACATCACTGCTATATACTACACTATACACTTCACTACTTTCCACTACACTATACACTACACTATACACTACACTATACACTACACTATACACGACACTACTATACACTATACTACTATTTGCTAGACTACTGTGCACTACACTACTATTTGCTAGACTACTATACACCACACTATTATACACTACACTATACACATCACTGCTATACACTACACTATACACAACACTATACACTACACTATACACATCACTACTATACAATACACTACTATACACTACACTATACACTTCACTACTTTCCACTACACTATACACTACACTATACACTACACTATACACGACACTACTATATACTACACTACTATTTGCTACACTACTATACACTACACTACTATTTGCTAGACTACTATACACCACACTACTATACACTACACTACTATACACTACTATACACTACACTACTATACACTACACTATATACTACACTACTATACAACACACTACTATACACTACACTACTATACACTACACTATACACTACACTTCTATACACCACACTACTATACACTACACTACTATACACTACACTATACACTACACTACTATACACCACACTACTATACGCTACACTACTATACACTACACTATACACTACACTACTATACACTACACTACTATACACTACACTATACACTACACTACTATACACCACACTACTATACGCTACACTACTATACACTACACTACTATACACTACACTACACTATACATGACACTACTATACACTACACTATACACTACACTACAATACACTACACTACTATACACTACACTACTATACACCACACTACTATATGCTACACTACTATACACTACACTACTGTTTGCTAGACTACTATACACTACACTATACACTACACTACTATACACTACACTATACACTACACTATACACTACACTACTATACACTACACTACTATACACTACACTATACAATGGACTACTATACACTACACTACTATACACTACACTATACACTACACTATACACTACTATACACTACACTACTATACACTACACTACTATACACTACACTACTATACACTACACTATACACTACACTATACACCACACTACTATACACTACACTATACACTATACACTACACTATACACTACACTACTATACACTACACTATACACTACACTATACACTACACTATACACTACACTACTATACACTACACTACTATACACTACACTATACACTACACTATACACTACACTACTATACACCACACTACTATACACTACACTATACACTACACTACTATACACTACACTATACATCACACTACTATACACTACACTATACACTACACTATACACTACACTATGCACTACACTACTATACACCACCCTACACTTTACACTACACTATACATCCCACTACTATACACTACACCACTCTACTATACACCACACTACTATACACCACCCTACACTTTACACTACACTACTATACACCACCCTACACTTTACACTACACTATAAACTACACTACAGAGGGAGAGAGCGACGGGCTCTGTGTGTGGTTCGGTCGTGCGGGAGAGGCGACAGGGACATGGCGTGGGTTGGAGGCTGGCGAGCGATGCGAGTTGATGGAAAGGGGATCGCGAGGAAGAAAGGCAGAAGAAGAGGTGCGGGAGGGGGGGGGGGCGATGTAGTGGTGTGATGTGGTGGGTGTGATGTAGTGGTGTGATGTGGTGGGTGTGATGTGGTGGGTGCGATGTGGTGGGTGTGATGTAGTGGTGTGATGTAGTGGTGTGATGTAGTGGTGTGATGTAGTGGGTGTGATGTGGTGGTGTGATGTAGTGGTGTGATGTAGTGGTGTGATGTGGTGGGTGTGATGTGGTGGTGTGATGGTGTGATGTGGTGGTGTGATGTGGTGTGATGTGGTGGTGTGATGTAGTGGTGTGATGTAGTGGTGTGACGTGGTGGTGTGATGTAGTGGTGTGATGTGGTGGGTGTGATGTAGTGGTGTGATGTGGTGGATGCGATTTGGTGGTGCGTGTAAGAGTCAAAAGACAGAAAGTGAGCGTATTATTTCTGTGTATACATTTGATGTACATCCGTCACACATTTGTTGACGGACTGGTTATATTTCATTTGGAATATCCCATCTGTGTAGAAACCCCCCTGCGGTTAGACGCTCCGTTGGTTGAACCCATGACGTCACTTCCGGTTTGTACAGTATAAACGGGGAGCTACAAGAAGGGCCGTGGTGAGCGAGTGGATGCAGTCTTTTGTCCGTGCGACGAGGTTGCACAGTACGTGAACAGGCGATGATTTAACTTTAGAAAACGCTCGTTTTTGTGCAACTAAGCAATAAGGAAACAGTTTGACTTAAGACACCTCAAACACGCGTCAGGCTTTTTTGCTCCCACAAGTTAAGGCGTAGCTTATTTTTTTGGTTCAGGAAAGCTGCGTCTACAGTGTGATGTGGTGGTGGTGTGATGTGGTATGGTGTGATGTGGTGAGTGCGATGTGGTGAGTGCGATGTGGTGGTGTGATGTGGTGGTGTGATGTGGTGGGTGTGATGTGGTGGTGTGATGTAGTGGTGTGATGTGGTATGGTGTGATGTAGTGGTGTGATGTGGTGAGTGCGATGTGGTGGTGGTGTGATGTGGTGGTGTGATGTGGTGGGTGTGATGTGGTGGCTGTGATGTGGTGGTGTGATGTGGTGAGTGCGATGTGGTGGTGGTGTGATGTGGTGGTGTGATGTAGTGGTGTGATGTGGTATGGTGTGATGTGGTGAGTGCGATGTGGTGAGTGCGATGCGGTGGTGTGATGTAGTGGTGTGATGTGAGTGCGATGCGGTGGTGGGTGCGATGTGGTGGGTGTGTTGTGGTGGGTGTGATGTGGTGGGTGTGATGTGGTGGTGTGATGTGGTGGTTGTGATGTGGTGGGTGTGATGTGGTGGTGTGATGTGGTGGGTGTGATGTGGTGGTGTGATGTAGTGGTGTGATGTGGTGGTGTGATGTGGTGAGTGCAATGTGGTGGTGTGATGTGGTGGTGTGATGTAGTGGTGGTGTGATGTAGTGGTGGTGTGATGTAGTGGTGGTGTGATGTGGTGGGATGTAGTGGTGTGATGTGGTGGATGTGATGTGGTGGGTGTGATGTGGTGGGTGTGATGTAGTGGTGTGATGTGGTGGGTGCGATGTGGTGGGTGTGATGTAGTGGTGTGATGTGGTGGTGTGATGTGGTGGTGTGATGTGGTGGTGTGATGTGGTGGTGTGATGTGGTGGGTGTGATGTGGTGGGTGTGATGTGGTGGGTGTGATGTGGTGGTGGTGGTGGTGAACCAAGGAGCGGAAAGAGATAGCGCAGGAACAGGGCGGCGTGGAGGTCGGCAAGGAGAGCGGAGGAACGCCCCCACGTGGAGTGGGACAAACGCGTGGAGGAAGAAGAGAAGTCTGTGGGTCTCTGTGGAAGTCTGTGGGTCACTGTGGACGTCCATGGGTATCTGTATATCTCTGGGTCTCTTGGTAGGTCCATGGGTCCCTGTATTAGTCTGTGGGTATCTGTACGAGTGTGTGGGTCTAAGTGGAAGTCCATGGGTATCTGTATATCTCTGGGGCTCTTTGTAGGTCCATGGGCCTCTGTATTAGTCTGTGGGTATCTGTACGAGTCTGTGCATCTCAGTGGACGTCCATGGGTGTCTGTACATCTCTTGGTCTCTTTGGAAGTCTATGGGTCTCTGTAGGAGTCTGTTGGGTATCTGTGGGAGTCTGTGGGTCTCTGTGGAAGTCCATGGGTATCTGTATATCTCTGGGTCTCTTGGTAGGTCCATGGGTCCCTGTATTAGTCTGTGGGTATCTGTACGAGTCTGTGGGTCTCAGTGGAAGTCCATTGGTATCTGTATATCTCTGGGTCTCTTGGTAGGTCCATGGGTCTCTGTGAGAGTCTGTGGGTATCTGTGGGAGTCTGTGGGTCACTGTGGACGTCCATGGGTATCTGTACATCTCTTGGTCTCTTTGTAAGTCTATGGGTCTCTGTAGGAGTCTGTGGGTATCTGTGGGAGTCTGTGCATCTCTGTGGAAGTCCATGGGTATCTGTATATCTCTGGGTCTCTTTGTAGGTCCATGGGTCCCTGTATTAGTATGTGGGTATCTGTACGAGTTTGTGCGTCTCAGTGGAAGTCCATGGGTATCTGTACATCTCTTGGTCTCTTTGTAAGTCTATTGGTCTCTGTAGGAGTCTGTGGGTATCTGTGGGAGTCTGTGGGTCACTGTGGACGTCCATGGGTATCTGTACATCTCTTGGTCTCTTTGTAAGTCTATGGATCTCCGTAGGAGTCTGTGGGTATCTGTGGGAGTCTGAGGGTCACTGTTCACGTCCATGGGTATCTGTACATCTCTTGGTCTCTTTGTAAGTCTATGGGTCTCTGTAGGAGTCTGTGGGTATCTGTGGGAGTCTATGGGTCACTGTGGACGTCCATGGGTATCTGTACATCTCTGGGTCTCCATGCGAGGCCATAACGGGAGAAGCCGCTGTCAATTAAATACTCAATCCAAGTGGATGAGTCACAGCGGACGCCGCCTCTGCCCAGCCCACAACTTGAGTTGTGCACAGACTCAGCCCATCCACCAGGGGGGGAGGAGCTGTAATGGCACAGGCATCGTGACGTCTTCACACCACGGTAACAGGAAGCCAATCAAATGTGGGCGAGGTCACAATTGGGGAGCGGCGTTCGCGAGGGTGGTGGTGGGGGTTGTAACGGCGTCGTGTTTGTTAGTGGAATAATAATCGTAGAAGTTAGATTTGCTACAAGTCTGGCTGATCGTGTTTCAAATGCTCAGCATTTAGTTACCTCTTAGGTTGCCGTAGCCAAGGACGTAGCCAAATGAGTCATAGGATGCCACCCCGTAGAGGTAGAGCCCAAACGTCTGAGTCGCGTGTTCCACACGGAACTGCTGATTCCCAAGTCCCAGGTTCAGCTCCCCGGCCACGAACTGGAGGTCGCTTGTCCGGACCCACTGGATCTTATCGCACAGTGTCTTGTTGTTGATGACGATCCCACATTTGTCCGCATCCTTGACGATCACGATTAAAATGTTTATAAAATCTGGTTGAGTCGCAAACAGGTACATGTTAGAGAACTTGCTGGTCGGTATGATGTTCATCTGGAACGGATCCATGGAATACCCTAGAGTTGTAGACCCACCCTGGCAAATGTACATGACCCCTACGTTCACAGATGAGTTTATAGACAAAGTCTGGTTTGCATATATAGGAACGCTGATGCGACCATAATTGGTCAACGTGTAGGTTGTGAAATTCCCATCGACACTGACATTGACTCTGATGCTCGCGCTTGAAGGCGAGGTGATGATGACGCTGTCATTTGTTGACTTGATGGACACAGGGAAGACCAGGTAAGAGGAGCCCCACTGTCGTACTGGCAAGAGCTGCTCTGTCACAAAATTGCAGGCTGTGTGGACTGCGATGCACCGATCTCCACTGAACACGGCCACAGGTTGACTCGAAAGTACCCTGGTCCCAGTTAGAGCGGATCCTTGGAACTGCACGACTTGGTCCTCTTGTAGAGTGATGTTCAGATTGTTGGAGTACGTCACACCGTTGAAAATAACATTTCCGCTCAAAATAATCTGCACCGTCACGTTGTTGTAGGGACTGACTATCGCGAATTCGTTCGTTGATGAACCAGACACAGGAGCGACTACGTAATATTCTGTTCCCAGCTCTTGCTCAGGGATCATCATGAACCCATCGGTTGTTGCAGATCGTTTGGACATGCCCCACACTGAGATGTCACTGTCGGAACGAACGGACACGACCTTGTTGGTGACGATGCCGTTCTCTGCGATCTCTGCCGTTACCGGGATGGATACATTGCCGACGGAGAAGGGAGGCAGGAGGACGGCCTGCGAGAAGTTCACCGCAGGGACCGAGATGGTGACCTGAGTGCTGCTGTCGTAGCTGGCGAAGTCCACCACAAGCGCGTCGACTACCTCCACGTAGTTCTGCATAAATGCGCCGAAGAACTGACGTCCCACACTGCTCCCGGCTCCGTTCCCTGCGAGCGGTGACGACAACATCAGGGCAAAGCGAGAGAGTTCAACTTTTGAGAACAAGGCCACGAGATCGACATTTAAAAAAATCACCTTCATGGTGGTCGTTAAGCAGGAGGGGAAAAAAACATCCTCTTGAAGCGACAAACTTTAAGCGTCGTCCGCTTTTAGCGGGGTTTTATTTCTCAAGTAGTGTGTATTCCAAACTTTCACAGCAGCTTATTTTCCTTTCACACCAACATTATGTAACCTCCCCCCCCCCCACCGTGCCGGTCCAGTACATCATTGTTATGCAAATTCCTTTGTCAAGGCGTTTTTTTTTCCTCCCACACAGCTTAAAGGACGCGACCTGGGCATGGCTGTCTTCACTCCAACGCTGTCCTCTGGACAGTCCAGTCCCTTCACCTGATGAAGGCCACTTGTATTGTGGCCGAAACGTCGTGATTTTTTGTTATTTTATTTTTACCTACGTGGTGACTTTACCGAATAGAACCAAAGAGTACGTGCGTAGTTAATGCAGACTTCACTCCTTGCAAAATGTATCACCTATTTGGCGTTAAAAAAATCTTAGCGCACCTCGTGTTTTGCTAATGCCAGAAAAAAAATTATGAAAACCCAAACTTATCTTTGTGTCGCTTTGATACCGGCACAAACGAAAAGGTCCCATCGGTAGAGGACTTGGTGTTACACAAACGCCCTATCCACGGGTCAAGCCTGCACCGGCTACGGCAGCAGAATCAGCGAGGCAGAGCCACCCCGGTGCCAGTTTCACCAGCGACCAAATCGCGCGTCCGACGCGGACAGAGAGCGGCAAGCGGCGGCGGAACTTCACCGGCGCCACGCGGTCGGGCGTTGGCGTCGCGAGCCCGGCCCCCGCTAAAGGGGGGGGCCGGGCTCGCGTACAGAAATCCTCTCCACCCCACCCGGGGCGGCGGAAGTTGAAGCGCGAAAAGTGTGAGACCCCTCGGAAGGTTCGAGCGTGCGGGGAACGAGGAAGCGAGGGCGGCGGGGGGGGCGGGGTGGTGAGACGGTGCGCGTTGAGCGGGCGGTGTGGAAGTGGGGTGGTGAGAGGGACGACGCCGCTTGGGGGGAGGGGAGAGGATGCGGGAGTGTTGAGACCGATCCATTGAAGATAGCGCGGGGGTGGGGTGGGGAGTTGAGATGCCTCGTGCTCGATGCGGGTTCGGAGGAAGAAGGGGAGGCAGGAGCGGACGGGGGTGGGGGGTGGGGGGGGAATAAACCGCGTTAGGTTTGACGCGTCGGTAACGCTTTCAGTTCTTGATTGATTGTTCACGCTTACAGTGGCTTTCAGACAACATACATAAAAACAAATTTCGTCTCCCCCCTCCTCTTTTCAAAAAACAGATGGACTAGTCCTGGGCAAACTGCCAATCGTTGCGCGTGACGCAAACGTTTTTTTAAATATATATAAATAAATAAATATGCCGTTTTCAAAATAAATTTATGCAAACCGACACACCTGATGATGACCGTTTGAGTTATGGTCGAAACGTCGTGAGAATTTTTTATTGTTTTATATATATTTTGTTATTTTGTTGTTTCTCTTCAACGTGACTTTACCGAAAAAACTAAGAATATCATCCAGGGTGTTGTTTTTTTAGTACCGAGATTAGTGTCACTAAACAGAAAGTGGCTAATTCGTTACTAATACAGCACTAGTGTGGTATGTAGTATGGTGTATAGTGCAGTGTATAGTGCAGTGTCTAGTGTAGTGTATAGTGAAGTAAAATGGTACAGCACACCGGTGTGTTGGAGAGTAAATCCATAAGTGTGTTGTTAAACCCGCCACCGTCCGACACAGCCAATCAGTAAAGTTTTTTAGTGTCACATAAACAGAACGTGCCAATTCGTTACTAATACAGCACTAGTGTATAGTGTACTGTATAGTGTACTGTATAGTGTAGTGTATAGTGTACTGTATAGTGTAGTGTATAGTGCAGTATATAGTGTCGTGTATAGTGCAGTGTATAGTGCAGTGTATAGTGCAGTGTATAGTGTAGTGTGTAGTGTAGTGTATAGTGTAGTGTATAGTGTAGTGTATAGTGTAGTGTGTAGTGTATAGTGTAGTGTAGCATGTAGTATATGAGTACACCACTAACCGCTATGTCGGAGAGCAAATCCACAATGTTTACAATCGGAGTTCGATGTTTCGCCAATAATTACAACCAGCTTCATCAGGCGACAGCTGTCGCGTGGTGACGCGTTAGAAGGCACATTTCTAGTTACGCGATGCAACCGAAAACGCGTTTAGCAAAAAATGCAATTTCAGTTTAGTTTCATCATCGGTCTATATGTTTGTATCGGTCTCTGGGTCTTTGGGGGTATGGTTGGGAGTCCGTGAGTATCTGCACGTCTCTGGGGTCTCCTTGTGAGTCTCTGTGGGAGTCTCTGTGGGAGTCTGTGGGTATCTGTACATCTTTGGGTCTCCGTGCGAGGCCAAAATGTGAGAAGCCGCCATCAGCGCATTCCAGTTTCTCAATTAAATACTCAAGCCAAGTGGACGAGTCACAGCAGGCGCCTCCTCTGCCCCTCACACAACATCAGTCGCTTTAACACGTGGGTTTTCGCGACCAAAATCATCCATAATAGAGTTGTTTTTTTGTTAGATGGCGTATTGTAAATGTTGTGGCTTGGCTCACCAACACACCGGTGTGCTGTACTGGTGACGAATTGGCCACGTTCTGTTTCCGTGACAGCCCCTACCAGTTGGCTGTATCGGGTAGTGGTGGGTTTTAATGACACGTTTATATATTTACGCGTTCTAACCAAAATAACTTATCGATTTAAAGCTTTCGTGACTGCAATGATTCATCTTCTTTGGTTCTTTCGGTAAAGTCACGTAGAATGAGATGCTAAATTATATGCTAATTCCTTTGTCAAGGCGCTTTGTTTCCTCTCACACAGTTTAAAGGTCGTGATCTGAACGTGGCTCTTTCACTCCAGCGCTGTCCTACCAGACAGTCTCGTCCCTTCACCTGATGAAGGCCGCTTGTGTTGTGGCCGAAACGTCGTGAGAATATTGTGTTATTTTATTTTATCAATTTATTAATTTATTCTCATTCTACGTGACTTTACCGAAAGAACCAAAGAAGAAAAGAACTTATATTAGGGAGAACTTCAGTTGTGCACAAAATGAGCCCATCCACCAGGGGGGGGGGAGGGGCTGTAATGGCAAGAACGTTTTGACTTCATCGCACCACGGTAACAGGAAGCCAATCAAATGTGGGCGAGGTCACAATTGAGGAGGGGCATTCGCGAGGGTGGTGGTGGGGGTTGTAACGGCGACGTCTATGTTAGTGGAATAATAATAATCGTAGTAGTAGTAGAAGTTAGATTTGCGATGCTACGAGTCTGGCTGATCTCGTTACAAATTTCTCAGCGTTTAGTTACCTCTTAGGTTGCCGTAGCTGAGGACGTAGCCAAATGAGTCGTAGGATACCACCCCATAGAGGTAGAGCCCGAACGTCTGAGTCGCATGTTCCACCAGGAACTGCTGATTCCCAAGTCCCAGTTTCAGCTCCCCGGCCACGAACTGGAGGTCGTTTGTCCGGACCCACTGGATCTTATCGCACAGTGTCCCGTTGTTGATGACGATCCCACATTTGTCCGCATCCTTGGCGATCACGATTAAAATGTTTATAAAATCTGATTGAGTCGCAAATAGGTACTTGTTAGAGAACTTGCTGGTCGGTATGATGCTCATCTGGAATGGGTCCATGGAATACCCTAGAGTTGTAGACCCACCCTGGCAAATGTACATGACCCCTACGTTCACAGATGAGTTTATAGACAAAGTCTGGTTTGCATATACAGATACGCTGATGTGTCCATAATTGGTCAACGTGTAGGTTGTGAAATTCCCACCGACACTGACATTGACACTGACGCTCGCGCTCGTAGGCGAGGTGATGATGACGCTGTCGTCTGTTGACTTGATGGACACAGGGAAGACCAGGTAAGAGGAGCCCCACTGCGATACTGGCAAGAGCTGCTCTGTCACAAAATTGCAGGCTGTGTGGACTGCGATGCACCGATCTCCACTGAACACGGCCACAGGTTGACTCGAAAGTACCCTGGTCCCAGTCAGAGAGGATCCTTGGAACTGCACGACCTCGTTCTCTTGTAGAGTTATGTTCAGATCGTTGGAGTACGTCACACCGTTGAATGTAACATTTCCGCTCAAAATAATCTGCACCGTCACGTTGTTGTAGGGACTGATTATTGCAAATTCGTTCCGGGTTATGACACCAGACACAGGAGCGACTATGTAATATTCTATTCCCAGTTCCTGCCCAGGGATCATCATGAATCCATCGGTTGTTGCAAGTCGTTTGGACATGCCCCACACTGAGATGTCACTGTCAGAACGAACGGACACGACCTTGTTGGTGACGATGCCGTTCTCTTTGATCTCTGCCGTTACCGGGATGGATACATTGCCGACGGAGAAGGGAGGCAGGAGGACGGTCTGCGAGAAGTTCACCGCGGGGACCGAGACGGTGACCTGAGCGCTGCTGTTGTAGCTGACGAAGTCCACCACAAGCGCGTCGACCATCCGCCTGTAGTTCGGCATAAATGCGCCGAAGTGCTGACGTCCCACACTGCTCCCGGCTCCGTTCCCTGCAAGCGGTGATGACAACATCAGTGCATACGAGAGGTCAACTTTTGAGAATAAGGCCATGTGATCGACAATAAAAATCACCCTTCGTGGTGGTCGTTAAGGAGGAGGGGAAGAAAAAAACCTCTTGAAGCGACAAACTTAAAGCGTCGTTCGCTTTTGGCCCGGTTTTTATTTCTCGACGCAGGCGTTGTGAGCGTTTGTCGCATAAAGCGAAAGCATCACCACGGTGGCCGCTTCGCTGAGGCCGCTATCATTTGCGGTTGAGAATAACGCCAAGAGGGCGACCGATAAAAACAGAAAATAATTCCTCGCTTTACACGGAAACAAGCGGTGATTAGAAAAATAAAACACGCTTAAAGTGAAAAAACACTTTGAGCGCAAATGAGCGCTTAAAGTGTGCGTGGTTAATGCAGACTTCACTCTTTGCAAAAGGTATCACACCTATCGGGAATTTGAATATCTTAACACGGGGAAGCCTGCTCCGGCTACAGCAACAAGCCACAGCCACCCGTGCCCCCGTGCCAGACTCAACTCGGAGTGGCCTCACCACAGGGAGAGAGAGAAAGACAGACGCAGGCTCCAAACATACAGCGGCAGGCATCGAGAGGGTCGGGATCGAACCCACGACCTCCTTTAGACCAGGCGAGGTAGTTAACATCTCTCAGGCTAATCAAACCCACGACCTCCTGTATGCCAGGCGAGGTAGTTAACATCTCTCAATCTAATCAAACCCACGACCTCCTGTAGACCAGACGAGGTAGTAAACATCTCCTAGCCACCGTGATGATGATGAAAGAATGAGAAACAGACTCCAAACATACAGCGGTAGGCATCTTCAGGGTCGGGATCGGACCCCTGAAGCCTGCTGTATATCAGGCGAGGTAGTTAACATCTCTCAGGCTAATCAAACCCACGACCTCCTGTAGACCAGGCGAGGTAGTTAACATATCTCAGGGTAATCGAACCCACGACCTCCTGTATACCAGTCGAGGTAGTTAACATATCACTGCAAGGGACAGAGAGAGACACGCAGACTCCAAATTTACAGCGGCAGGCATCGTCAAGGTCGGGATCGAACCCACAACGTCCTTGCACACCAGGGGAGGTAGTTAACATCTCACCGCCTTTAAACAAACACAAACCAAGTGAACAGACTCGTCCCACAGGTCAAGCCTGCGCCGGCTACAGCAGCAGCAAGGCAGAGCAACCCCGTGACAAAATCGCGTCCAATGCTGAAAGAGCGCATTCCACGGGCGCACGTGGTGGTCACATCGTGACCACCACGTGACCACCACGTCGTGACCACCACGTGGTGACTACCACGTCGCAACCACCACGTGACCACCACGTGACCACGCCGTTACCACCAAGGTGTGACCACCACGTGACCACGCCGTGACCACCACGTGGTGGTCACGTGGTGGTCACGTGGTGGTCACGACGTGGTGGTCACGACTCCACTATATACTCCACTACACACTCCACTATACACTACACTCCACTACACACTACACTCCACTACACACTACACTCCACTACACACTACACTACACTCCACTACATACTACACTCCACTACACACTCCACTACACACTCCACTACACACTACACTCCACTACACACTCCACTACACACTACACTCCACTACACACTCCACTATACACTCCACTCCACTATACACTACACTCCACTACACACTACAGTCCACTACACACTACACTACACTCCACTACACACTCCACTACACACTCCACTACACACTCCACTACACACTCCACTACACACTCCACTACACACTACACTCCACTACACACTCCACTATACACTGCAAAGCTCCCCCGTGTAGCCTGTAACACACTGTAGGGGCAAGTGCTGTTAGTGAGCACCTATGAAGGCCGGCACAGCACACGAGGGGGTGGGTGACCAGCACCACGCCCGGTCGACTTTGTCTCTGCAGTGGCGATGTTTAGTGCACACCGCACAAGGTACTGATTTGAGGCTGAGTCGACCTAGGGGAGGCCCTGGACCGGTTCAGATAATTGTCACTGGCGTTGGTCGTGAGCGGGAATCGAACCCGGGTCGCCAGGTTCATAGCGCAGCGTAGCACAAACCGCTACACTACTCTGCTATACACTACACTATACACTACACAAACTACGCTATACACTATACACACACAGATTCCCATAGAGACACAGACTCATAGACCAATAGATTCCCATAGAGACACAGATCATAGACCCACAGAGACCCATAGAGAAACATTGAACCATAGAGACTCACAGAGACTCATATACCCACAGAACCAACAGAGACTCATAGACCCACAAAGACCCACAGAGACCCACAGAGAATAATTGAACCACAGCAACCCTTAGAGCCTCATAGAACCACAGAGACCCACAGAGAATCATTTAACCACAGAGAACCACAGCGACTCATAGACCCAAAGAACCCACAGAGACTCAGACCAAGAGAGTCTCACAGAGACCCATAGTGAATAATTGAACCACAGAGACCCATAGAGACTCATATCACCACAGAGACCCACAGAGACCAACAGAGAATAATTGAACCACAGAGACCCATAGTGACTCATATAACCACAGAGACCCACAGAGACACACAGACAACCACACAGACCCACATAAAACCCACAGAGACCCACACAGACCCACAGAGACCCACAGAGACCCACACAGACCCACAGAGACCCACACAGACCCACAGACAGCCACAGATACCCACACAGACCCACAAAAACCCACAGAGACCCACACAGAGACCCACAGAAACCTACAGAAACCCACAGAGACCCACAGAAACCCACACAGACCCACACAGACCCACAGAGACCCACACAGACCCACACAGAGACTCATCCGATCGTTCCAAGAGGTCGGACCCTTAAACTCACCAATTTGCAGCGCCAACACCGCCACCACCACCACCACCACCGCTGGCAGAGGCATTGTTCCTTCCCCTCTAAATTCGAATTGTCATCGATCTTCTTCTGAAACAAAACCAATTATTGTATGTATGTATATATGTGTGTGTGTTGTATTATCTAATTGTGTTTTGTGTGTGTGCGGTTTAAAGCTCTTGTGTTGTGGTCTTTCCACTTCCTCCTTCCTCCTTGCTACGAGAGCAGCGCAGGAAGAATTTCACTCCTCGAGACCTCCGTCTCAGCCGCAGGAGCTGACGGTGCGGGGTTGTTCACGCGAGGGATCCTGACGTTCGTCCGTTGATATACTGACACACAAAGACAAAGGCACAGGTCCCCCGTGTAGTCTGTGAAAGACTGTAGGGGGAAGTGCTGTTAGCGAGCAGAACCTTTGAAGGCCGGCACGGCACAAGAGGGGGTGGGTGGCCAGCACCACGCCTTTGTCTCCCCAGTGCTAGCGATGTTCACTGCACACCGCTACACCAGCTACTAATTTGAGGCTGAGTCGACCTAGGGGATGCCCGGGACCGGTTCAGATAATCATCACCGGTGTTGGCCAGGTTCGTAGCGCAGCACAGCGCTAACCATTACACTACCGCTCCCCACATACACAAAACACAGACACACAGACACACAGACACACACACAGACACACAGACACACACACAGACACTCTGTGGGTCTCTATGGTATCTGTGAGTCTCTATGGGTATGTATGGGTCTCTATGAGTATGAGTCTCTGTGGGTCTATGTAGGTCTCTGAGTATGGGTCTCTGAGTATGGGTCTATGAGTATGGGTCTATGAGTATGTGTCTCTATGAGTATGTGTCTCTGAGTATGTGTCTCTGAGTATGGGTCTATGAGTATGTCTCTGTGTATGGTTCTCTATGAGTATGTGTCTCTGAATATGGGTCTATGAGTATGTGTCTCTGAGTATGTGTCTCTAAGTATGGGTCTATGAGTATGGGTCTCTATGAGTATGTCTCTGTGTATGGTTCTCTATGAGTATGTGTCTCTGAGTATGTGTCTATGAGTATGGGTCTATGAGTATGTGTCTCTGAGTATGGGTCTCTGAGTATGGGTCTATGAGTATGTGTCTCTGACTATGGGTCTATGAGTATGGGTCTCTATGAGTATGTGTCTCTGTGTATGGTTCTCTGAGTAGGGGTCTCTGAGTATGTGTCTCTGAGTATGGGTCTATGAGTATGGGTCTCTATGAGTATGTGTCTCTGAATATGTGTCTCTGAGTAGGGGTCTATGAGTATGTGTCTCTGAGTATGGTTCTCTATGAGTATGTCTCTGTGTATGGTTCTCTATGAGTATGTGTCTCTGAGTATGGGTCTCTGAGTATGGGTCTATGAGTATGTGTCTCTGAGTATGGGTCTCTGAGTATGGGTCTATGAGTATGTGTCTCTGACTATGGGTCTATGAGTATGTGTCTCTGAGTATGGATCTATGAGTATGGGTCTCTATGAGTATGTGTCTCTGTGTATGGTTCTCTGAGTAGGGGTCTCTGAGTATGTGTCTCTGAGTATGGGTCTATGAGTATGGGTCTCTATGAGTATGTGTCTCTGTGTATGGTTCTCTGAGTAGGGGTCTCTGAGTATGTGTATCTGAGTATGTGTCTCTGAGTATGGGTCTCTGAGTATGGGTCTATGAGTATGTGTCTCTGACTATGGGTCTATGAGTATGTGTCTCTGAGTATGGGTCTATGAGTATGGGTCTCTATGAGTATGTGTCTCTGTGTATGGTTCTCTGAGTAGGGGTCTCTGAGTATGTGTCTCTGAGTATGGGTCTATGAGTATGGGTCTCTATGAGTATGTGTCTCTGAGTATGGGTGTCTATGAGTATGCGTCTCTGAGTATGGGTCTCTGAGTATGAGTCTATGAGTATGGGTCTATGAGTATGGGTCTCTGAGTATATGACTCTGTGTATGGTTCTCTATGAGTATGTGTCTCTGAGTATGGGTCTCTGAGTATGTGTCTCTGAGTATGGGTCTCTGTGTATGGTTCTCTATGAGTATGTGTCTCTGAGTATAGTTCTCTGAGTATGTGTCTCTGAGTATGGGTCCCTGTGGGTCTACGGGTCTCTGTGGCTGTCATTTGTTGATGTCCAGGTCACGCTTACTGAACAACGAGCTACGCAGCAAATCAGTGGGGCTTCATCTGGTAACAGTAGACATCGTTTGGCAAGTTGGCTGGGTCACGTAGCCCGCATGCCGACCCACCTCATGCCTAAAAAGCTTTTGTCCGGTCGGACAGTGGGGAGCTAAACGGGCGCGGCATTGGCGAGAGAGGAGATGGAGCTGATGGGTGAGTGGGTGAGTGAGTGGGTGAGTGGGTGAGTGATTGAGTGGCACGGGCTAGAGAAGAGACGGAGTGATGTGGTACAAGAGGACGTGGAGCTGAGTCGGCCTCTGTGGAGGAGGAGGTTCGTGAAGGACGCTGTTACTGGGAAGTGCCAGGCTAGGTGCAGCCTGAGGCTACTGGGCAGTGCCAGGCTAGGTGCACCCTGCGGCTACTGGGCAGTTGGGGGACAGTCCCCCTCCAACAACAACAGCGGAGGGCTGAGGAGCGAAGCTCACAACAACGAGCGGAGCGCAGGCAGATAAAATGCAGCCAGTTGGCATAGTAGGGGGCACAGGTGGTGCATCGGCCAGTCATCTCAGTCAGTCGACCCGTGGCACCTGGGTCTGCCCCGTGACCTCCTGCCAGCGGGCGTTCGACACTTCACGTGGCCTCAGGGTGCACATGGCCTGGCACAAGCGTCGTGGTGACGTCACCGCCACTTAGTGGCGAATGGCGGTTGTTGTTGTTGTTGTGTGTGTCTACCTGTGTGTGTACTGTGTGTGTGTACTGTGTGTGTGTGTACTGTGTGTGTGTAGTGTGTACTGTGTGTGTGTGTGTACTGTGTGTGTGTACTGTGTGCGTGTGTACTGTGTGTGCGTACTGTGTGTGTGTACTGTGTGTGTATTTATTAATAATTATTAGTTATCAACAATTTCAGTTAATATTGATTATTTATTAAGTATTCATAGTAATTGTTTATGAATATGTACTCACAATACGTATTATTCATCAACAATATAAATCATTATTCAGTAATTATTAATAGTCATTCATCATTATTGATCAACAACACGCGTATTATTAATCATCACGAAAAATGATTATTGATCACTCGCTATTATTCATTCACACGAATTTTGCCCCGATCTGATTGCTCCACCCCCCCCCCCCCGACCTAGGCACGAACAGCAGCGTGATGGCCCCGAGCCTGCAGTCGTTTGTCCCCGGAGCGCTCGAATCGTCGATTGCCGGGCCCTTCTACCGATACAGCGGCTCCCTCACGACGCCCACTTGCGACGAGTCGGTGATCTGGAGCGTCTTCCAGGCGCCACTCTTTCTGGGGCAGGCACAGGTGTGGAGTGTGTGTTAGTGTGTGTGTTAGTGTGTGTGTTAGTGTGTGTGTTAGTGTGTGTGTTAGTGTGTGTGTGTGTTAGTGTGTGTGTGTGTGTTAGTGTGTGTGTGTTAGTGTGTGTGTGTTAGTGTTTGTGTGTTAGTGTGTGTTAGTGTGTGTGTTAGTGTGTGTTAGTGTGTGTGTTAGTGTGTGTGTTAGTGTGTGTGTTAGTGTGTGTGTATGTGGTCCTGGACCGGCTCCAGTTTAACAGCAGAGGTCCCACTCCGAATCAGTCGAGCGCCAATATCTTTTCATCGGTTGCGTAACGCTGTGTGGAAGCTACCTGGTCTGTCGCTCCACACTAAGCTTCGGGTCTTCTCGGCCACGGTCGTTCCCTCCCTTCTCTACGCTTGCGAAACGTGGACCCCCCCCTAATGGAACATCGTCGCCGGTTAGAAACATTTAGGCTGGCCTGCCTACGATCCATCCTAGGTTTAACCAGACTGGATTGTGTGAGGAGCTCACAAATCCCTTGAAAGATCTGGGCAAGGTCCCATCGGTGAGCTCCTCCGGCGGACAAGGCTGCGATGGCTGGGTCATGTAGCCCGCATGCCCAGCCACCGCATGCCCAAACAGCTTTTGTTCGGCCGGATTGAGGGGGCTAAACTCGCGCGGCACAGGCTAGAGAAGAGATGGAGTGATGTGGTACAGGAGGACGTGGAGCTGAGTGGACTTGCCAATGACCGGTACCAGCGGTGTCAAGATCGGCCTCTGTGGAGGAGGCTCGTGAAGGACGCTACTGGGCAGTTGGAGGCAGTCGCCCTCCAACAACAACGGAGGGCGGAGGAGCGACGCTCACAACAACGAGCGGAGCGCCGGGTGGCTAAAGCACAGCAGGTCGGCACAGTAGGGGGCACAGGTGGTGCATCAGCCAGCCATCTCGGTCATCTCAGTCAGTCGACCCGTGGCACTTGGGTCTGCCCCTTGACCCTTGACTTCCTGCCAGCGGGTGTTCGACACTTGACGTGGCCTGAAGGTGCACCTAGCCTGGCACAAGCGTTGTGGTGACGTCACCGCCACTTAGTGGCGAATGGCGGTTGTTGTTGTTGTGTGGTAAACCGCTGCCCGAACTTCTCACCTGCCCGCACCGCCCCACAGCTGGATCTGTTCCGCACCCTCTTGTACTACGACGCCGAGGGGAAGGAGCCGCTGGTCAACAACTTCCGCCCCGTCCAGAACCTGGGCAGCCGTGCCGTCTACTACACGGGGACCGCCAACGCCACCACCACCGCCTCCACCAACGCCACCACCACCGCCTCCACCACCGCCTCCACCAACGCCACCACCAACGCCACCACCCTCTCGCCGGCCACAGCATCGCCCACAGCTGCAGCGCCCGGCCAACACCCTCCGTTGCCCGGCCTCACCACCTCCCTGCTCATCCTCGCATCGCTGCTCACCTGGGCAGCCGGCGCTCACCTGTAGAGGTGGGGGGTGGGGGGTGGTGGGTGGGTAGGGGGGGGGGGTGATAGGTGAGGTGGGTGATGGAGGACTCTCTCCTGGTAGGAGACGTTTCCTCGCACAGGTTGACTCACCTGTACGTGAAAGACTCACCTGTACGTGGGGGGGGGGGGGGGGGGGGGGGTGGAGGTTTTATCTACAAGCGGTTCCAACTCCTGCCGTAGAGAGTTGACTTGGCCCATCATCCTCGTCATCCTCGTCATCCTCGTCCTCCTACCAGCGGTCGATGACGACAACAACAAACAAACGAATTGGCACCACCTCCTGTTTGTGCAAATGATCTTTTTTGGCATCCGTCCTGAGCCGTTGCCATAGGAATGTGGAATGTCCATCAACGATTTTCTTTTTAACCAACAAAAATTTAAAACCTCAACGTGACCTTGACCTCAAACACAGCCAGTGGAGGGGGCAGTCAATCGACCAATCGGATGTGAGAGATTATTGATACGTAGGCGGCCAATCGCATGGCTGCGTGAATCCGTCCAATCCCTGAGGTCGTTCGCTAAGACTCCCCCCCGAATTCTGACGTCAGACTGACCCAACCCACCACCACCACCCTCTAACCTTTGACACTTTTTAAAAATGTGTGCGTTTTTAAATGTTCCGTCTCTTCGTAATTAAACCTGTTCAGGAAATGATTAGACACGCATCTGATTCGCGTTCACATGCCTCTCAACCCCTTAGCAGTGCTGCCCTGCCTTATAACAGACCAATTCAGAACTCACTGGTCACCCCGTGCCCCTTTATAAATGCAATGTGGTGAATACTTGACCAGTGGTAGTGGTCACTCTACTGACCACTGAGAAGTCACCCTAGCTGGCTAAACACGGCTGTAGTTGTCACTCTACTGACCACTGAGAAGTCACCCTAGCTGACTAAACACCACCGTGGTGGTCACTCTACTGACCACTGAGAGGCCACCCTAGCTGACTAAACACCACCGTGACGGTCACTCTACTGACCACTGAGAAGTCCCCCTAGCTGGCTAAACACCACTGTGGTGGTCACTCTACTGACCACTGAGAAGTCACCCTAGCTGGCTAAACACCACCGTGGTGGTCACTCTACTGACCACTGAGAGGTCACCCTAGCTGGCTAAACACCACTGTGGTGGTCACTCTACTGACCACTGAGAAGTCACCCTAGCTGGCTAAACACCACCGTGGTGGTCACTCTACTGACCACTGAGAAGTCACCCTAGCTGGCTAAACACCACCGTGACGGTCACTCTACTGACCACTGAGTAGTCACCCTAGCTGGCTAAACACCACCGTGGTGGTCACTCTACTGACCACTGAGTAGTCACCCTAGCTGACTAAACACCACTCTACTGACCACTCTACTGACCACTGAGAAGTCCCCCTAGCTGGCTAAACACGGCCGTGGTGGTCACTCTACTGACCACTGAGTAGTCACCCTAGCTGACTAAACACGGCCGTGGTGGTCACTCTACTGACCACTGAGAAGTCCCCCTAGCTGGCTAAACACCACCGTGGTGGTCACTCTACTGACCACTGAGTAGTCACCCTAGCTGACTAAACACCACCGTGGTGGTCACTCTACTGACCACTGAGAAGTCCCCCTAGCTGGCTAAACACCACCATGGAGGTCACTCTACTGACCACTGAGAAGACACCCTAGCTGACTAAACACCAACCGTGGTGGTCACTCTACTGACCACTGAGTAGTCACCCTAGCTGACTAAACACGGCCGTGACGGTCACTCTACTGACCACTGAGAAGACACCCTAGCTGACTAAACACCACCGTGGTGGTCACTCTACTGACCACTGAGAAGTCACCCTAGCTGGCTAAACACCACCGTGACGGTCACTCTACTGACCACTGAGAAGTCACCCTAGCTGACTAAACTCCACCGTGGTGGTCACTCTACTGACCACTGAGAAGTCACCCTAGCTGGCTAAACACCAACCGTGGTAATCACTCTACTGACCACTGAGAAGTCACCCTAGCTGACTAAACACCACCGTGGTGGTCACTCTACTGACCACTGAGAGGTCACCCTAGCTGACTAAACACCACCATGGAGGTCACTCTACTGACCACTGAGTAGTCACCCTAGCTGACTAAACACCACCATGAGGTCACTCTACTGACCACTGAGAAGTCCCCCTAGCTGGCTAAACACCACCATGGAGGTCATTCTACTGACCACTGAGAAGTCACCGCTAGCTGACTAAACACCACCGTGGTGGTCACTCTACCGACCACTGAGAAGTCACCCTAGCTGGCTAAACACCAACCGTGGTGGTCACTCTACTGACCACTGAGAAGTCACCCTAGCTGGCTAAACACCAACCGTGGTGGTCACTCTACTGACCACTGAGAGGTCACCCTAGCTGACTAAACACGGCCGTGGTGGTCACTCTACTGACCACTGAGAAGTCACCCTAGCTGGCTAAACACCACCGTGGTGGTCACTCTACTGACCACTGAGAGGTCACCCTAGCTGACTAAACACCACTGTGGTGGTCACTCTACTGACCACTGAGAGGTCACCCTAGCTGGCTAAACACCACCATGGTGGTCACTCTACTGACCACTGAGAAGTCACCCTAGCTGACTAAACACCACCGTGGTGGTCACTCTACTGACCACTGAGAAGTCACCCTAGCTGACTAAACACCACTGTGGTGGTCACTCTACTGACCACTGAGTAGTCACCCTAGCTGGCTAAACACCACCGTGACGGTCACTCTACTGACCACTGAGAGGCCACCCTAGCTGGTTAAACACCACCGTGGTGGTCACTCTACTGACCACTGAGAAGTCACCCTACTGACCACTCTACTGACCACTCTACTGACCACTGAGAAGTCACCCTAGCTGACTAAACACGGCCGTGGTTGTCACTCTACTGACCACTGAGAAGTCACCCTAGCTGACTAAACACCACCGTGGTGGTCACTCTACTGACCACTGAGTAGTCACCCTAGCTGGCTAAACACGGCTGTAGTTGTCACTCTACTGACCACTGAGAAGTCACCCTAGCTGACTAAACACCACCGTGGTGGTCACTCTACTGACCACTGAGAAGTCACCCTAGCTGGCTAAACACGGCTGTAGTTGTCACTCTACTGACCACTGAAAAGTCACCCTAGCTGACTAAACACCACCGTGACGGTCACTCTACTGACCACTGATAAGTCACCCTAGCTGGCTAAACACCACCGTGACGGTCACTCTACTGACCACGGAGTAGTCACCCTAGCTGGTTAAACACCACCGTGGTGGTCACTCTACTGACCACTGAGAAGTCACCCTAGCTGGCTAAACACCACCGTGTCGGTCACTCTACTGACCACTGAGTAGTCACCCTAGCTGGCTAAACACCACCGTGACGGTCACTCTACTGACCACTGAGTAGTCACCCTAGCTGGCTAAACACCACCGTGGTGGTCACTCTACTGACCACTGAGTAGTCACCCTCGCTGACTAAACTCCACCGTGGTGGTCACTCTACTGACCACTGAGTAGTCACCCTAGCTGGCTAAACACCACCGTGGTGGTCACTCTACTGACCACTGAGAGGTCACCCTAGCTGACTAAACACGGCCGTGGTAGTCACTCCACTGACCACTGAGAAGACACCCTAGCTGGCTAAACACCACCGTGGTGGTCACTCTACTGACCACTGAGTAGTCACCCTAGCTGGCTAAACACCACCGTGGTGGTCACTCTACTGACCACTGAGAAGTCCCCCTAGCTGGCTAAACACCAACCGTGGAGGTCACTCTACTGACCACTGAGTAGTCACCCTAGCTGGCTAAACACCACCGTGGTGGTCACTCTACTGACCACTGAGAAGACACCCTAGCTGGCTAAATACGGCTGTAGTTGTCACTCTACTGACCACTGAGAAGTCACCCTAGCTGACTAAACACCACCGTGGTGGTCACTCTACTGACCACTGAGAAGACACCCTAGCTGGCTAAACACCACCGTGGCGGTCACTCTACTGACCACTGAGTAGTCACCCTAGCTGGCGAAACACCACCGTGACGGTCACTCTATTGACCACTGAGTAGTCACCCTAGCTGGCTAAACACCACCGTGGTGGTCACTCTACTGACCACTGAGAAGTCACCCTAGCTGGCTAAACACCAACCGTGGTGGTCACTCTACTGACCACTGAGAAGTCACCCTAGCTGGTTAAACACCACCGTGGTGGTCACTCTACTGACCACTGAGAAGTCACCCTAGCTGGCTAAATACGGCTGTAGTTGTCACTCTACTGACCACTGAGAAGACACCCTAGCTGGCTAAACACCACCGTGATGGTCACTCTACTGACCACTGAGTAGTCACCCTAGCTGACTAAACACGGCCGTGGTGGTCACTCTACTGACCACTGAGAGGTCACCCTAGCTGACTAAACACCACCTTGGTGGTCACTCTACTGACCACTGAGTAGTCACCCTAGCTGGCTAAACACCACCATGGAGGTCACTCTACTGACCACTGAGTAGTCACCCTAGCTGGCTAAACACCACCGTGGTGGTCACTCTACTGACCACTGAGAGGTCACCCTAGCTGGCTAAACACCAACCGTGGAGGTCACTCTACTGACCACTGAGTAGTCACCCTAGCTGACTAAACACCACTGTGGTGGTCACTCTACTGACCACTGAGAGGTCACCCTAGCTGACTAAACACCACCGTGGTGGTCACTGTGGGGAGTGATAGTGTCGTGGTTACCGCTACAAAGCCGGCGACCCGAGTTCGATTCCCGCTCACGGCCAACGCCGGTGACGATTACCTGAACCGGTCCTGGGCCTCCTCCCCTAGGTCGACTCGGGTTCAAAAACGAGTCCCTGGTGTAGTGCAGTAAACATGGCCACTAGGGAGACAAAGGCGGCCGGGCGTGGTGCTGGTCACCCACCCCCTCGTGTGCCGTGGCCGGCCTTTCGTAGGTGGTGCTTACTCGCTAACAGCACTCGCCCCTACAGTCTGCCAAAGCTACATGGGAGATCTCTGTTTTTGTGAGCGAGATGGCGTGCGTGATCTGCAGGTGAACTTTGCACGAATTTGCACGAACGAAGTCGATTTTAAGTGCGGTACGGCGTTTGCCCCCTCAATCGGATGAACTGTAAACTATTTTTTTTTTTAATTCCACCACGTGTAAGGCCCACTATTGAGCTGCTATAATAGCTGTGATATTTCAGATAGCGACCTGGCTATAGCAAACGCCTCGCATATACAGGAGGTCGTGGGTTCGATCCTGATCCTTACTACTGCTGCTGTATACAGGGTGCTTAAAATAAAAAGTTTTTAACACTTATATGAGACTATCGTTTTTTAATTGAAAAAGAGCGGGTAACAATAACACCGTAACATGATCACAAATGGAATGTTAATAGCTTCAAAAGGTCAAAGAATCTCCCAATTATTCTTGGTTCTTTCGGTAAAGTCACGTAGAAGGGAAGCAATAAAATAATAAAAATATTAAACGATAAAATTGTCACGACGTTTCGACTGCAACACAAAGCAATCATCATCAGGTGTGAAAACCAAATTGTTCTTGCTGTGGTTTTCACACCTGATGATGACTGCTTGGTGTTGCAGTCGAAACGTGGTGATCATTTTATTGTTTTATATTTTTATAACTTCATTGTTTCCCTTCTAACGCGGTGGTGACTTTACCGAAAGAACCAAGAATATGAATCCCTGCAGTCACGAAAGCTTTAAATCAAAATTTAGTCTCCCAATTGCTCGTCATCGTTGTCAACCAACGCCCGGAGTCTGCTCCAGGTGGTCTCCAGAACCCTTGCGGTGTTGTTGCAAATTCTAGATTTGAAGCTTTCGTGACTGCAAGGATCCACACTCTTTGGTTCTATTCGGTAAAGTCGCGTCGGTGAAAAAATAAAACAACCAAAAATCACGACGTTTCGGCCACAACACAAGCGGCCTTCATCAGGTGAAGGGATCAGGCTGTCTGGAGGTCAGCGCTGTCCTCGAGACAGCCTAATCCCTTCACCTGATGAAGGCCGCTTGTGTTGTGGCCGAAACGTCGTGATTTTTGGTTGTTTTATTTTTCACCTACGCGACTTGTTGCAAATTCTCAGAAGTGTTAAAAAAACATTGTTTTTAAGCACCCTGCGTTTGCCTCTCTCTCTCTCTCCCCGTGGTTGGTCGCGTGGATTTTTATTCTCTCTCCCGTGTCCACCCCCCACCCCTGAGGTTTTTCCACATTTGAGAAACGCGACTCTTTAGAGTAACCTGGCTTCGGCTATGAATGCAAACTTTGACGTGAAACTTCCGCGACTGCGGGAATTTTATATTCTTGGTTCTTTCGGTAACGTAACGTCGATATAATAAACTAAAAAAATACAAAATTTCAATTAAAATAATAAATACATTTTAAATAATAAAATGTAAAAAAAAACACACACTCAAATAAAATAGTAAAAATAAAATGCAAATTTTAAAACGAATTGAAAATAAATTAAGCGAAACACACGCTCGCAACGTTTCGATCGCAACACATAGCGGTCTTCATCAGGCTATGAATGCCCCAAAAGAGCGCTACACAGCATGGCTCAGCGGGGCTTTATAAATCTTCGCGTCATGATGATGATATCGGCCGATTCGTTGAGCCGCGAAGCATTTGTTGATGGCCTGGTCGCCTCTGAAGAAGAGCTGCACAGCATTGTTCAGTGGGACCTTACCACCTTGACAAAATAACCAAAAACAAATAGTTTAGTTTATAGTTTAGAGCGTGAGACATCACGACACACGCGCAGGTGACACTCCACCATTTCTTTTGGGGTGGAGGGGAGTGGGGGAGTGGCAGACCCCTTCCGTGGAGAGGGGGGAGGTGGGTGGGGCGTGCGTGACGTCACCGTGACCAGAGCCAATGGGGCGAGACCGGAAGTTGTCACGTGACCCGGCACGGACGACACAACGGCGCGACGGGCCGACTTCGGGGAGCCGGTGGGGGAGGGGAGGGGCATTCGAACCGCTCACGGTGAAAATTTCAACATGGGGGGAGGGGCTAACTTACGGGTGCCTAATTAACGTACGGTGTAGCAGGGACGTGCGGTCAGGGGAAGGCAGGGGGAGAGGCAGGGCCTCACCTGCCACATGCTCCGGTGAAATTAGCGGTCACGAAAGTAACACAAAAAAATAATAATAATAATAAACAATAAAATAAATATTGAGATTTTTTTATTTTTTCCCCACTGATCTGCGTTATGAATGTGATTTCCGTACGATTCCAATCATTTTTTTCAGAGTCAAAATCGCCAAATTCGCCGAGCCCCGCCGCAAATGCAGGAAGAGACGAGAGGTGAGGCAGCGGCGAGCACAGCCTCACCTCTGATTGCGCAACCCCTCCAGTAACCGGACCAATGTAACGTTTGTGGGCGCCTTGGTCCCATGCCCTCGCCTTCCACACCCCAGGAGACTTACGTGATACACGAATGCGTACGAAGATGTTCAGGCTCGCTGGCCTCGTCGTGAAACTGCGATGGAAAAGCACCGGGGGGAGGCAGCCATCACGTCTGCCTCACCTGAGGCGGGACGTGCCTAACACGCCCCCCCCTCCCCGCCGCCCTTCAGCTAGGCCACGCCCCCCTCCATCCGTGAGGCCACGCCCCCCCCCATCCGTGTGGCCACGCCCCCATCCGTTAGGCCAGCGTGTGAATCTGGCTCTGACACTCGCCAGCCACTGACCTCACCGCACGTCACTGCGTTGTAGTACTCTGCACGCACGCGCGTGTGTGTGTGTGTGTGTACGTTGATCTTCTTCGATTCAAAGCTTTCGTGACCGCGAGGATTCGTCTTCTTTGGTTCTTTCGGTAAAGTCACCGCCACGTAGAATGAGAACAAAATAATAAATTGATAAAACAAAATGACGCCAATAAAATTCTCACGACGTTTCGGGCCACAACGACACAAGCGGCCTTCATCAGGTGACAGCGCTGTCCTCCACACAGTCTCGTCCCTTAGCTTAGCTGATTGGAGAATTTATATAGAGTTTATTGATAACATTGAGGTCATTTATATTTTAGTTTTTTATTGGTTCACTATGTAGTATTCATTATATTGTAGTGTATACACAGTTACTGTGAATAGCTCAGATGTGTAGGCCTTGACTTCAACATAGCCATTTCTGTGACCAGTCACAAGCTAATCACTCAGTTATTTCAATGCTAAATTCGCCTAGTTATTTCAATGCTAAATTCTCCTGTTTGATTTGTACTAGGTGCCTCTGTGAATGAATAAGCTATTTCTGTGACCAGTTACAAGCCAATCACTCAGCTATTTCAATGCTAAATTCTATGCTAATTCCTTTGTCAAGGGGTGCCTCTGTGGATGTGTATGCTTTGACTTTAACATAGCTATTTCTGTGACCAGTCACAAGCTAATCACTCAGTTATTTCAATGCTAAATTCTCCTGTTTGATTTGTACTAGGTGCCTCTGCAGATGTGTATGCTTTAACTTAGCTATTTCAATGCTAAATTCTATGCTAATTCCTTTGTCAAGGGGTGCCTCTGCGGATGTGTATGCTTTAACTTTAACATAGCCATTTCTGTGAACAGTCACAAGCTAATCACTCAGCCATTTCAATGCTAAATTATATGCTAATTCCTTTGTCAAGGCGCTTTGTTTCTTCTCACACAGATTAAAGGTCGCGATCTGAGCTTGGCTTTTTCACTCCAGCGCTGTCCTCCAGACAGTCTCGTCCCTTCACCTGATGAAGGCCGCTCGTGTCGTTGTGGCCCGAAACGTCGCGAGAATATTTTATCGCGTTATTTTATTTTATCAATTTATTATTTCATTCTCATTCTACGTGGCGGTGACTTTACCGAAAGAAACCAAAGAAGTTGATTCTTCTTCTTTCGCACCTTGACGTAGACTTCATCGGAGGTGCAAGGGAGTGGGGCGGGGAGGGGGGCGGTGGGTTGGAAAGCACGACAGACCACAACCGCTCGCCCCCGCTGTGTCCGTTCGAAGGGATCCGTTCGTCGGTGCAGGCGACGATTTTGAAAGGCGCGAAGGGAGAGGCGTTCGGGACGTACGGCTCACGTTGAACGCCGTCGGCGCCGTACGTAGCCAACGGCGCGCTCCAATCGGGAGGTTACGCCGGTGGGGCGAGATGAATACAACGGAACGGAACGCGACAGCGAGCAGGTCCGTGAAGCAACGGGCTTGTCAAATCCGGATGGTGATGATGATGATGATGATTCATAATCAAGGTTTTTGTTGGGTTAGTTCGCGTTGATTTGTAAATGTGTCGTAACCCTCCACCACCCGACACGGCCAATCAGCAAAACAAAAAAGTGTCACGTTGACAAAAGACAAAATAGTTCACTACTTTAGCCCACCGGTGTGTTGAAGAGTGAATCCAGTGGTGGAGGGTTATGAAACATTTATAAATAAACGCGATCTAACCCAAAAACCTTTATTATGAATAATATTGGTCGCGAAAGCCTACGTGTTAAACTGGTGATGATGATGATGATTTCGAAGCGTGCGCATCTCCCGGTGGCTTCCTGATATCGGGAGGGAGAGCGTTCCAGACGGGCGCGGGAGCGCGTCTGGAAGGTTCCGTAGCGATGAAGCGGTGACCGCCGTCTTTGTCCGATGGCAATCCGAAAGCCGCTGCCGCTGCTGCTGCTGCAAGGATGACCGGAGGAGTTGGCGTGACGATGGTTCATGCTCCTTGACCGAGATGGGCGAGGGAATTGCGGTTCATTTGTGGCAAGGCACTTCGTGTGTGTGTGTACCTGTGTATTGTGTACGTGTGTGTGTGTGTAATGGGTGCAATAAGTAACGTATCCTGATTTATGATGATTTCAATAAAGACGTTATATAGCAGTCGCACTAAACCTTTGAAGGCAATAAAGACTACATTACCATGTGTGTGTGTGTGCCTGTGTATTGTGTACATGTGTGTGTGTGTACCTGTGTATTGTGTACGTGTGTGCGTGTGTACCTGTGTATTGTGTACGTGTGTGTGTACCTGTGTATTGTGTACGTGTGTGTGTACCTGTGTATTGTGTACGTGTGTGTGTACCTGTGTATTGTGTACTGTGTGTGTGTGTACCTGTGTATTGTGTACGTTGTGGGGAGCGGTAGTGTAGCGGTTAGCGCGCTGCGCTATGAACCTGGCGACCCGGGTTCGATTCCCGCTCACGGCCAACACCAGTGACGATTATCTGAACCGGTCCCGGGCCTCCCCTAGGTCTACTCAGCCTCAAATGAGTACCTGGTGCGGTGTGTAAACATCGCCACTAGGGAGACAAAGGCGGTCGGGCGTGGTGCTGGCCACCCACCCCCTCGTGTACCGTTCCGGCCTTCATAGGTGCTCGCTAACAGCACTTGCCCCTACAGTCTGTTAAGGCTATATGGGGGATCTTTGTTATCTTTGTTTGTGTACGTGTGTACGTGTGTGTGTGTGTAATGGATGAAATAAGTAACGTATCCTGATTCATGATGATTTCAATAAAGACGTTATATAGCAGTCGCACTAAACCTTTGAAGGCAATAAAGACACCATTACCACGTGTGTGTGTGCGCCTGTGTATTGTGTACGTGTGTGTGTACCTGTGTATTGTGTACGTGTGTGTGTGTGTACCTGTGTATTGTGTACTGTGTGTGTGTACCTGTGTATTGTGTACTGTGTGTGTGTACCTGTGTATTGTGTACTGTGTGTGTGTACCTGTGTATAGTGTACTGTGTGTGTGCCTGTGTATTGTGTACGTGTGTGTATTGTGTGCGTGTGTGTACTTGTGTATTGTGTACGTGTGTGTACCTGTGTATTGTGTACGTGTGTGTGTACCTGTGTATTGTGTACATGTGTGTGTGTACCTGTGTATTGTGTACATGTGTGTGTACCTGTGTATTGTGTACGTGTGTGTGTACCTGTGTATTGTGTACTGTGTGTGTGTACCTGTGTATTGTGTACGTGTGCATAACTGTACGTGTGTGTGTCTGTGTAGGGAGCGGTAGTGTAGTGGTTAGCGGCAAGGCACTTCGTGTGTGTGTACCTGTGTATTGTGTACGTGTATGTGTGTGTGTGTACCTGTGTATTGTGTACGTGTGTGTACATGTGTATTGTGTACGTGTGTGTGTACCTGTGTATTGTGTACGTGTGTGTACCTGTATATTGTGTACGTGTGTGTGTGTACCTGTGTATTGTGTACGTGCGTGTGTGTGTGTGTACCTGTGTATTGTGTACGTGTGTGTGTACCTGTGCATTGTGTACGTGTGTGTGTGTACCTGTGTATTGTGTACGTGTGTGTGTACCTGTGTATTGTGTACGTGTGTGTGTGTACCTGTGTATTGTGTGCGTGTGTGTGTACCTGTGTAGTGTGTACCTGTGTATTGTGTACATGTGTGTGTGTGTACCTGTGTATTGTGTACATGTGTGTGTGTGCCTGTGTATTGTGTACTGTGTGTGTGTACCTGTGTATTGTGTGTGTGTACCTGTGTATTGTGTCCGTGTGTGTGTGTACCTGTGTACGTGTGTGTGTACCAGTGTATTGTGTATTGTGTACGTGTGTGTGTGTACCTGTGGATTGTGTACTGTGTGTGTATTGTGTACTGTGTGTGTACCTGTGTACTGTGTACTGTGTGTGTGTGCCTGTGTATTGTGTACGGTGTGTGTGTATTGTGTACATGTGTGTGTGTGTGTGTACCTGTGTAGTGTGTACCAGTGTATTGTGTACCTGTGTAGTATGTACCTGTGTATTGTGTACTGTGTGTACCTGTGTATTGTGTACGTGTGTGTGTACCTGTGTATTGTGTACGTGTGTGTGTGTGCCTGTGTATTGTGTACTGTGTGTGTGTACCTGTGTATTGTGTACTGTGTGTGTACCTGTGTATTGTGTACGTGTGTGTGTACCTGTGTACGTGTGTGTGTGTGTACCTGTGTATTGTGTATTGTGTACGTGTGTGTGTGTGTACCTGTGTATTGTGTACTGTGTGTGTACCTGTGTATTGTGTACTGTGTGTGTATTGTGTACTGTGTGTGTACCTGTGTATTGTGTACTGTGTGTGTGTGCCTGTGTATTGTGTACTGTGTGTGTGTACCTGTGTATTGTGTGTGTGTACCTGTGTATTGTGTCCGTGTGTGTGTGTACCTGTGTACGTGTGTGTGTACCAGTGTATTGTGTATTGTGTACGTGTGTGTGTGTACCTGTGTATTGTGTACTGTGTGTGTATTGTGTACTGTGTGTGTACCTGTGTACTGTGTACTGTGTGTGTGTGCCTGTGTATTGTGTACGGTGTGTGTGTATTGTGTACATGTGTGTGTGTGTACCTGTGTAGTGTGTACCAGTGTATTGTGTACCTGTGTAGTATGTACCTGTGTATTGTGTACTGTGTGTACCTGTGTATTGTGTACGTGTGTGTACCTGTGTATTGTGTACGTGTGTGTGTGTGTGCCTGTGTATTGTGTACTGTGTGTGTGTACCTGTGTATTGTGTACTGTGTGTGTACCTGTGTATTGTGTACTGTGTGTGTGTACCTGTGTATACTGTACTGTGTGTGTGCCTGTGTATTGTGTACGTGTGTGTATTGTGTGCGTGTGTGTGTACTTGTGTATTGTGTACGTGTGTGTACCTGTGTATTGTGTACGTGTGTGTGTACCTGTGTATTGTGTACATGTGTGTGTGTACCTGTGTATTGTGTACATGTGTGTGTACCTGTGTATTGTGTACGTGTGTGTGTACCTGTGTATTGTGTACTGTGTGTGTGTACCTGTGTATTGTGTACGTGTGCATAACTGTACGTGTGTGTGTCTGTGTAGGGAGCGGTAGTGTAGTGGTTAGCGGCAAGGCACTTCGTGTGTGTGTACCTGTGTATTGTGTACGTGTATGTGTGTGTGTGTACCTGTGTATTGTGTACGTGTGTGTACATGTGTATTGTGTACGTGTGTGTGTACCTGTGTATTGTGTACGTGTGTGTACCTGTATATTGTGTACGTGTGTGTGTGTACCTGTGTATTGTGTACGTGCGTGTGTGTGTGTGTACCTGTGTATTGTGTACGTGTGTGTGTACCTGTGCATTGTGTACGTGTGTGTGTGTACCTGTGTATTGTGTACGTGTGTGTGTGTACCTGTGTATTGTGTACGTGTGTGTGTGTACCTGTGTATTGTGTGCGTGTGTGTGTACCTGTGTAGTGTGTACCTGTGTATTGTGTACATGTGTGTGTGTGTACCTGTGTATTGTGTACATGTGTGTGTGTGCCTGTGTATTGTGTACTGTGTGTGTGTACCTGTGTATTGTGTGTGTGTACCTGTGTATTGTGTCCGTGTGTGTGTGTACCTGTGTACGTGTGTGTGTACCAGTGTATTGTGTATTGTGTACGTGTGTGTGTGTACCTGTGGATTGTGTACTGTGTGTGTATTGTGTACTGTGTGTGTACCTGTGTACTGTGTACTGTGTGTGTGTGCCTGTGTATTGTGTACGGTGTGTGTGTATTGTGTACATGTGTGTGTGTGTGTACCTGTGTAGTGTGTACCAGTGTATTGTGTACCTGTGTAGTATGTACCTGTGTATTGTGTACTGTGTGTACCTGTGTATTGTGTACGTGTGTGTGTACCTGTGTATTGTGTACGTGTGTGTGTGTGCCTGTGTATTGTGTACTGTGTGTGTGTACCTGTGTATTGTGTACTGTGTGTGTACCTGTGTATTGTGTACGTGTGTGTGTACCTGTGTACGTGTGTGTGTGTGTACCTGTGTATTGTGTATTGTGTACGTGTGTGTGTGTGTACCTGTGTATTGTGTACTGTGTGTGTACCTGTGTATTGTGTACTGTGTGTGTATTGTGTACTGTGTGTGTACCTGTGTATTGTGTACTGTGTGTGTGTGCCTGTGTATTGTGTACTGTGTGTGTGTACCTGTGTATTGTGTGTGTGTACCTGTGTATTGTGTCCGTGTGTGTGTGTACCTGTGTACGTGTGTGTGTACCAGTGTATTGTGTATTGTGTACGTGTGTGTGTGTACCTGTGTATTGTGTACTGTGTGTGTATTGTGTACTGTGTGTGTACCTGTGTACTGTGTACTGTGTGTGTGTGCCTGTGTATTGTGTACGGTGTGTGTGTATTGTGTACATGTGTGTGTGTGTGTACCTGTGTAGTGTGTACCAGTGTATTGTGTACCTGTGTAGTATGTACCTGTGTATTGTGTACTGTGTGTACCTGTGTATTGTGTACGTGTGTGTGTACCTGTGTATTGTGTACGTGTGTGTGTGTGTGCCTGTGTATTGTGTACTGTGTGTGTGTACCTGTGTATTGTGTACTGTGTGTGTACCTGTGTATTGTGTACGTGTGTGTGTACCTGTGTACGTGTGTGTGTGTGTGTACCTGTGTATTGTGTATTGTGTACGTGTGTGTGTGTGTACCTGTGTATTGTGTACTGTGTGTGTACCTGTGTATTGTGTACTGTGTGTGTATTGTGTACTGTGTGTGTGCCTGTGTATTGTGTACTGTGTGTGTGTGCCTGTGTATTGTGTACTGTGTGTGTGTATTGTGTACATGTGTGTGTGTGTGTACCTGTGTAGTGTGTACCAGTGTATTGTGTACCTGTGTAGTATGTACCTGTGTATTGTGTACTGTGTGTGTACCTGTGTATTGTGTACGTGTGTGTGTGTGTACCTGTGTATTGTGTACGTGTGTGTGTGTACCTGTGTATTGTGTACTGTGTGTGTACCTGTGTATTGTGTACGTGTGTGTGTGTGCCTGTGTATTGTGTACGTGTGTGTGTGTGTACCTGTGTATTGTGTACGTGTGTGTGTGTGTGCCTGTGTATTGTGTACATGTGTGTGTATGTACCTGTGTATTGTGTACGTGTGTGTGTGTACCTGTGTATTGTGTACGTGTGTTTGTGTGTCTACTTGTGTATTGTGTACGTGTGTTTGTGTGTGTACCTGTGTATTGTGTATGTGTGTATAACTGTGTGTGTGTCTGTGTAGGGAGTGGTGGGTGTAGTGGTTATCGCTACGCTGGGCTACGAACCCGTTGACCCGGGTTCGATTCTTTCTCCGGGCCAAAACCGGAGACGATTATCTTCACCGGTCCTGGGTCTCCCCTAAGTCGACTCGGCCTCAAACGAATACCTGGTGTGGTGTGTAAAACATCGCCACTAGGGAGACTAAGGCGGCCGGGCGTGGTGCTGGCCACCCACCCCCTCATGTGTAGCCACAGTTGCCAGCCTTCATAGGTGCTGCTACTCACTAAATAACTTGTCCCTTCAGCACTATTAGAGGCTACCTAGGGGAGCTTTGTCTGTGTGTGCATCATAGGTGGTGCTACTCGCCACTAGCAGCACTTGCCCCTACAGCTCTGCTAGAGGCACCTGGGGGAGCTTTGTCTGTGTGTGCATCACCACAAATATATATTGTAGTGTATACCCAGTTACTGTGAATAGCTCAGATGTGTAGGCCTTGACTTCAACATAGCCATTTCTGTGACCAGTCACAAGCTAATCACTCAGTTATTTCAATGCTAAATTCGCCTAGTTATTTCAATGCTAAATTCTCCTGTTTGATTTGTACTAGGTGCCTCTGTGAATGAATAAGCTATTTCTGTGACCATTTACAAGCTAATCACTCAGCTATTTCAATGCTAAATTCTATGCTAATTCCTTTGTCAAGGGGTGCCTCTGTGGATGTGTATGCTTTAACTTTAACATAGCCATTTCTGTGACCAGTCACAAGCTAATCACTCAGCTATTTCAATGCTAAATTCTATGCTAATTCCTTTGTCAAGGGGTGCCTCTGCAGATGTGTATGGTTTAACTTTAACATAGCCATTTCTATAACCAGTCACAAGCTAATCACTCAGCCATTTCAATGCTAAATTCTCCTGTTTGATTTGTACTAGGTGCCTCTGCAGATGTGTATGCTTTAACTTAGCCATTTCAATGCTAAATTATATGCTAATTCCTTTGTCAAGGCGCTTTGTTTCTTCTCACACAGATTAAAGGTCGCGATCTGAGCGTGGCTTTTTCACTCCAGCGCTGTCCTCCAGACAGTCTCGTCCCTTCACCTGATGAAGGCCGCTCGTGTCGTTGTGGCCCGAAACGTCGCGAGAATATTTTATCGCGTTATTTTATTTTAATCAATTTATTATTTCATTCTCATTCTACGTGGCGGTGACTTTACCGAAAGAAACCAAAGAAGTTGACTCTTCCTCTTTCGCACCTTGACGTAGACTTCATCGGAGGTGCAAGGGAGTGGGGCGGGGAGGGGGGCGGTGGATTGGAAAGCACGACAGACCGCAACCGCTCCTCCCCCCCCACCCCGCTGTGTCCGTTCGAAGGGATCCGTTCGTCGGTGCAGGCGACGATTTTGAAAGGCGCGAAGGGAGAGGCGTTCGGGACGTACGGCTCTCGTTGAACGCCGTCGGCGCCGTACGTAGCCAACGGCGCGCTCCAATCGGGAGGTTACGCCGGTGGGGCGAGATGAATACAACGGAACGGAACGCGACAGCGAGCAGGTCCGTGAAGCAACGGGCTTGTCAAATCCGGATGGTGATGATGATGATGATGATTCATAATCAAGGTTTTTGTTGGGTTAGATCGCGTTTATTTATAAATGTGTCGTAACCCTCCACCACCCGACACGGCCAATCAGCAAAACAAAAAAGTGTCACGTTGACAAAAGACAAAATAGTTCACTACTTTAGCCCACCGGTGTGTTGAAGAGTGAATGCACATTTGCTGATTGGCCGCGTCGGGTGGTGGAGGGTTACGACACATTTATAAATAAACGCGATCTAACCCAAAAACAACCTTTATTATGAAAAATATTGGTCGCGAAAGCCTACGTGTTAAACTGGTGATGATGATGATGATGATTTCGAAGCGTGCGCATCTCCCGGTGGCTTCCTGATATCGGGAGGGAGAGCGTTCCAGACGGGCGCGGGAGCGCGTCTGGAAGGTTCCGTAGCGATGAAGCGGTGACCGCCGTCTTTGTCCGATGGCAATCCGAAAGCCGCTGCCGCTGCTGCTGCTGCAAGGATGACCGGAGGAGTTGGCGTGACGATGGTTCATGCACCTTGACCGAGATGGGCAAGGGAATTGCGGTTCATTTGTGGCAAGGCACTTCGTGTGTGTGTGTACCTGTGTATAGTGTACGTGTGTGTGTGCAATGGGTGCAATAAGTAACGTATCCTGATTTATGATGATTTCAATAAAGACGTTATATAGCAGTCGCACTAAACCTTTGAAGGCAATAAAGACTACATTACCATGTGTGTGTGTGTGCCTGTGTATTGTGTACATGTGTGTGTGTGTACCTGTGTATTGTGTACGTGTGTGCGTGTGTACCTGTGTATTGTGTACGTGTGTGTGTACCTGTGTATTGTGTACGTGTGTGTGTACCTGTGTATTGTGTACGTGTGTGTGTACCTGTGTATTGTGTACTGTGTGTGTGTGTACCTGTGTATTGTGTACGTTGTGGGGAGCGGTAGTGTAGCGGTTAGCGCGCTGCGCTATGAACCTGGCGACCGGGGTTCGATTCCCGCTCACGGCCAACACCAGTGACGATTATCTGAACCGGTCCCGGGCCTCCCCTAGGTCTACTCAGCCTCAAATGAGTACCTGGTGCGGTGTGTAAACATCGCCACTAGGGAGACAAAGGCGGTCGGGCGTGGTGCTGGCCACCCACCCCCTCGTGTACCGTTCCGGCCTTCATAGGTGCTCGCTAACAGCACTTGCCCCTACAGTCTGTTAAGGCTATATGGGGGATCTTTGTTATCTTTGTTTGTGTACGTGTGTGTGTGTGTAATGGATGTAATAAGTAACGTATCCTGATTCATGATGATTTCAATAAAGACGTTATATAGCAGTCGCACTAAACCTTTGAAGGCAATAAAGACACCATTACCACGTGTGTGTGTACCTGTGTATTGTGTACTGTGTGTGTGTACCTGTGTATAGTGTACTGTGTGTGTACGTGTGTGTATTGTGTGCGTGTGTGTGTACCTGTGTATTGTGTACGTGTGTGTGCCTGTGTATTGTGTACGTGTGTGTGTACCTGTGTATTGTGTACGTGTGTGTGTACCTGTGTATTGTGTACATGTGTGTGCGTACCTGTGTATTGTGTACATGTGTGTGTACCTGTGTATTGTGTACGTGTGTGTACCTGTGTATTGTGTACTGTGTGTGTACCTGTGTATAGTGTACTGTGTGTGTGTGCCTGTGTATTGTGTACGTGTGCGTGTGTATTGTGTGCGTGTATGTGTGCCTGTGTATTGTGTGTGTAATGGGTGTAATAAGTAACGTATCCTGATTCATGATGATTTCGATAAAGAAGTTATATAGCAGTCGCACTAAACCTATTAAGGCAATAAAGACACCATTACCACGTGTGTGGTAATGGTTTGTGTACCTGTGTATTGTGTACGTGTGTTTGTGTGTACCTGTGTATTGTGTACGTGTGTATAACTGTGCGTGTGTCTGTGTAAGGAGTGGTAGTGTAGTGGTTAGCGGTAAGGCACTTCGTGTGTGTGTACCTGTGTATTGTGTACGTGTGTGTGCCCGTGTATTGTGTACGTGTGTGTGTGTACCTGTGTGTTGTGTACGTGTGTGTGTGTAATGGGTGTAATAAGTAACGTATCCTGATTCATGATGATTTCAATAAAAACGTTATATAGCAGTCGCACTAAACCTTTTAAGGCAATAAAGATTAAATTACCACGTGTGTGTGTACCTGTGTATTGTGTGTGTGTGTGCCTGTGCATTGTGTACTGTGTGTGTGTACCTGTGTATTGTGTACCGTGTGTGTGTGTACCTATGTATTGTGTACTGTGTGTGTGTATTGTGTGCGTGTGTGTGTGTACCTGTGTATTGTGTACGTGTGTGTGTACCTGTGTATTGTGTACGTGTGTGTGTACCTGTGTATTGTGTACTGTGTGTGTACCTGTGCATTGTGTACGTGTGTGTGTGTACCTGTGTATTGTGTACGTGTGTAACTGTGTATTTTGTACGTGTGTGTGTGTACCTGTGTATTGTGTACGTGTGTGTACCTGTGTATTGTGTACGTGTGTGTGTGTACCTGTGTATTGAGTACGTGTGTGTGTACCTGTGTATTGTGTACGTGTTTGTGTGTGTGCCTGTGTTTTGTGTTTGTGTGTACCTGTGTATTGTGTAAGTGTGTGTGTGCCTGTGTATTGTGTACCTGTGTGTGTGTGCCTGTGTATTGTGTACTGTGTGTGTGTACCTGTGTATTGTGTACGTGTGTGTGTACCTGTGTATTGTGTACGTGTGTGTGTGTAATGGGTGTAATAAGTAACGTATCCTGATTCATGATGATTTCAATAAAAACGTTATATAGCAGTCGCACTAAACCTTTTAAGGCAATAAAGACACCATTACCACGTGTGTGTGTACCTGTGTATTGTGTACTGTGTGTGTGTATTGTGTACGTGTGTGTGTGTACCTGTGTATTGTGTACGTGTGTGTGTACCTGTGTATTGTGTACTGTGTGTGTATGCCTGTGTATTGTGTACTGTGTGTGTGTGTATTGTGTACGTGTGTGTGTGTGTACCTGTGTAGTGTGTACCTGTGTATTGTGTACCTGTGTAGTGTGTACCTGTGTATTGTGTACTGTGTGTGTACCTGTGTATTGTGTACTGTGTGTGTACCAGTGTATTGTGTACGTGTGTGTGTACCTGTGTATTGTGTACGTGTGTGTATGTGTGCCTGTGTATTGTGTACGTGTGTGTGTACCTGTGTATTGGGTACGTGTGTTTACCTGTGTATTGTGTACGTGTGTGTGTGTACCTGTGTATTGTGTATGTGTACCTGTGTATTGTGTGTGTACCTGTGAATGGTGTGTGTACCTGTGTATTGTGTGTGTACCTGTGTATTGTGTACTGTGTGTGTGTACCTGTGTATTGTGTACTGTGTGTGTACTTGTGTATTGTGTACTGTGTGTGTACTTGTGTATTGTGTACTGTGTGTGTGTACCTGTGTATTGTGTACTGTGTGTGTGTGTACCTGTGTAGTGTGTACCTGTGTATTGTGTACCTGTGTAGTGTGTACCTATGTATTGTGTACGTGTGTGTGTACCTGTGTATTGTGTACGTGTGTGTGTGTGTACCTGTGTATTGTGTACGTGTGTGTGTACCTGTGTATTGTGTACATGTATGTGTGTGTACCTGTGTATTGTGTACGTGTGTGTGTGTACCTGTGTATTGTGTACATGTGTGTGTGTGTACCTGTGTATTGTGTACATGTGTGTGTGTACCTGTGTATTGTGTACGTGTGTGTGTGTACCTGTGTATTGTGTACGTGTGTGTACCTGTGTATAGTGTACTGTGTGTGTGTGCCTGTGTATTGTGTACGTGTGCGTGTGTATTGTGTGCGTGTGTATGTGTACCTGTGTATTGTGTGTGTGTAATGGGTGTAATAAGTAACGTATCCTGATTCATGATGATTTCGATAAAGAAGTTATATAGCAGTCGCACTAAACCTTTTAAGGCAATAAAGACACCATTACCACGTGTGTGGTTTTGGTTTGTGTACCTGTGTATTGTGTACGTGTGTGTGTGTGTGTACCTGTGTATTGTGTACGTGTGTATAACTGTGCGTGTGTCTGTGTAAGGAGTGGTAGTGTAGTGGTTAGCGGTAAGGCACTTCGTGTGTGTGTACCTGTGTATTGTGTACGTGTGTGTGTGTACCTGTGTATTGTGTACGTGTGTGTGTACCTATGTATTGTGTACGTGTGTGTGTGTGTGTAATGGGTGTAATAAGTAACATATCCTGATTCATGATGATTTCAATAAAGCCGTTATATAGCAGTCGCACTAAACCTTTTAAGGCAATAAAGACTACATTACCAGGTGTGTGTGTGTGTGTGTGCCTGTGTATTGTGTGTGTGTATTGTGTACATGTGTGTGTGTACCTGTGTATTGTGTACTGTGTGTGTACCTGTGTATTGTGTACGTGTGTGTGTGTACCTGTATAGGTGTGTGTACCTGTGTATTGTGTACTGTGTGTGTACCTGTGTATTGTGTACGTGTGTGTGTGTACCTGTGTACGTGTGTGTGTACCTGTGTATTGTGTGTGTGTACCTGTGTATTGTGTACGTGTGTGTGTACCTGTGTATTGTGTACGTGTGTGTGTGTACCTGTGTATTGTGTACTGTGTGTGGACCTGTGTATTGTGTACTGTGTGTGTGTATTGTGTACTGTGTATTTGTATACCTGTGTATTGTGTACTGTGTGTGTGAGCCTGTGTATTGTGTACTGTGTGTGTGTATTGTGTACATGTGTGTGTGTGTGTACCTGTGTAGTGTGTACCTGTGTATTGTGTACCTGTGTAGTATGTACCTGTGTATTGTGTACTGTGTGTGTACCTGTGTATTGTGTACGTGTGTGTGTACCTGTGTTTTGTGTACGTGTGTGTGTGTACCTGTGTATTGTGTACTGTGTGTGTACCTGTGTATTGTGTACGTGTGTGTGTACCTGTGTGTTGTGTACGTGTGTGTGTGTACCTGTGTATTGTGTACGTGTGTGTGTGTACCTGTGTATTGTGTACGTGTGTGTGTATCTGTGTATTGTGTACGTGTGTGTGTGCCTGTGTATTGTGTACGTGTGTGTGTGTGTACCTGTGTATTGTGTACGTGTGTGTGTGCCTGTGTATTGTGTACGTGTGTGTACCTGTGTATTTTGTACGTGTGTGTGTGTACCTGTGTATTGTGTACTGTGTGTGGACCTGTGTATTGTGTACTGTGTGTGTATTGTGTACTGTGTATGTGTATACCTGTGTATTGTGTACTGTGTGTGTGTGCCTGTGTATTGTGTACTGTGTGTGTATTGTGTACATGTGTGTGTGTACCTGTGTGGTGTGTGCCTGTGTATTGTGTACCTGTGTAGTATGTACCTGTGTATTGTGTACTGTGTGTGTACCTGTGTATTGTGTACGTGTGTGTGTACCTGTGTATTGTGTACGTGTGTGTGTGTACCTGTGTATTGTGTACTGTGTGTGTGTACTTGTGTATTGTGTACGTGTGTGTGTACCTGTGTGTTGTGTACGTGTGTGTGTGTACCTGTGTATTGTGTACGTGTGTGTGTGTGTACCTGTGTATTGTGTACGTGTGTGTGTGTACCTGTGTATTGTGTACGTGTGTGTGTGTGCCTGTGTACTGTGTACGTGTGTGTGTGTACCTGTGTATTGTGTACGTGTGTGTGTGTGCCTGTGTATTGTGTACGTGTGTGTGTGTACCTGTGTATTGTGTACGTGTGTGTGTGTACCTGTGTATTGTGTACGTGTGTGTACCTGTGTATTGTGTACGTGTGTGTGTGTACCTGTGTATTTTGTACGTGTGTGTGTGTGTACCTATGTATTGTGTACGTGTGTGTGTGTGTACCTGTGTATTGTGTACGTGTGTTTGTGTGTGTACCTGTGTATTGTGTACGTGTGTGTGTGTACCTGTGTATTGTGTACGTGTGTATAACTGCACGTGTGTGTGTGTGTAGGGAGTGGTGGGTGTAGTGGTTATCGCTACGCTGGGCTACGAACCCATTGACCCGGGTTCGATTCTTTCTCCCGGCCAAAACCGGAGACGATTATCTGCACCGGTCCTGGGTCTCCCCTAGGTCGACTCGGCCTCAAACGAATACCTGGTGCGGTGTGTAAAACATCGCCACTAGGGAGACAAAGGCGGCCAGGCGTGGTGCTGGCCACCCACCCCCTCATGTGTAGCCATAGTTGCCAACCTTCATAGGTGCTGCTACTCACTAAAGAACTTGTCCCTTCAGCCCTATTAGAGGCTACCTAGGGGAGCTTTGTCTGTGTGTGCATCATAGGTGGTGCTACTCGCCACTAGCAGCACTTGCCCCGACAGCCCTGCTAGAGGCTACCTGGGGGAGCTTTGTCTGTGTATGCATCACCACAAAATTTACACTGCGAAAAAAACACCCCACACTGAGTGACGTCCGTGAGTGTCACCGCTCGTCCGTGACGTCAGTGAGTGTCACAGCTCGTCCGTGACGTCGGTGTCACCGCTCGCGCGTGACGTCAGTGTCACCGCTCGCGAGTGACGTCCGTGGGTGTCACCGCTCGTGCGTGACGTCGGTGAGTGTCACCGCTCGTGCGTGACGTCAGTGAGTGTCACCGCTCGTGCGTGACGTCAGTGAGTGTCACCGCTCGCGCGTGACGTCGGTGAGTGTCATCGCTCGTGCGTGACGTCAGTGGGTGTCACCGCTCGTGCGTGACGTCGTTGAGTGTCACAGCTCGTCTGTGACGTCAGTGAGTGTCACCGCTCGTGCGTGACGTCAGTGAGTGTCACCGATCGTCCGTGCCACAAAAGCCAAGATGGTCGAAACGTCGTGAGAATTTTTTTATTGTTTTATATATATTTTATTATTTTATTGTTTCCCTTCAACGTGACTTTACCGAAAGAACTAAGCATATAAAAATCGAAAGGAAATTGGAGGTTTAACTCGAGCCACAATACGTTTCCCTTAAAAGGCAAAGAAGAAGATTCATAAAATATATTGACATGATATATATGTAAATATATTATTTAAAAAATATAGTAAAATGGTAACTTCATTCTCTCCTCCCAAGAGCGACAGCGATAGCGGTAGCTGTAGGCCTGTAGCGATCTCACTATCTAGCTGGCTAGCTGGCTATCTAGCTGGCTATCTGACTAGCTGGCTGGCTAGCTGGCTATCTAGCTGGCTGGCTATCTAGCTGGCTAGATGGCTATCTAGCTGGATGGTTATTTAGCTGGCTAGCTGGCTGTCTAGCTGGCTGGCTATCTAGCTGGCTGGCTATCTAGCTGGCTGGCTATCTAGCTGGCTGGCTATCTAGCTGGCTGGCTATCTAGCTGGCTGGCTATCTAGCTGGCTTGCTGGCTATCTAGCTGGCTGGCTATCTAGCTGGCTGGCTATCTAGTTGGCTAGCTGGCTATCTAGCTGGCTGGCTATCTAGCTGGCTAGCTGGCTATCTAGCTGGCTGGCTATCTAGCTGGCTAGCTTGCCATCTAGCTGGCTGGCTATCTAGCTGGATAGCTGGCTATCTAGCTGGCTATCTAGCTGGCTATCTGACTAGCTGGCTGGCTAGCTGGCTATCTAGCTGGCTGGCTATTTAGCTGGCTAGCTGGCTATCTAGCTGGCTAGCTAGATATCTAGCTGGCTGGCTATCTAGCTAGCTGGTTATCTAGCTGGCTGGCTATCTAGCTGGCTGGCTATCTAGCTGGCTAGCTGGCTATCTAGCTGGCTGGCTATCTAGCTGGCTAGCTGGCTATCTAGCTGGCTGGCTATCTAGCTGGATAGCTGGCTATCTAGCTGGCTGGCTATCTCGCTGGCTAGCTGGCTATCTAGCTGGCTGGCTATCTAGCTGGCTAGCTGGCTATCTAGCTGGCTAGCTGGCTGGCTATCTGACCAGCTAGCTGGCTGGATATCTAGCTGGCTGGCTATCTAGCTGGCTGGCTATCTAGCTGGCTGGGTGTCTAGCTGGCTTGGTATCTAGCTAGCTGTCTATCTAGCTGGCTATCTGTCTAGCTAGCTATCTGTCTGCCTGGCTAGCTGGTTAGCTGGCTAGCTAGCTGGCTATGTGGCTATCTGACTGGCTGGCTAACTGGCTATGTGGTTATCTGGCTGGCTGGCTAACTGGTTATGTGGCTGTCTTGCTGGCTGGCTATCTGGCTATCTGGCTGGCTAGCTATTTGGCTAGTTGGTTATCTGGTTAACTTGCTATCTGGATAGCTGTCTGGCTGGCTAGCTGGTTATCTGGCTAGCTGGCTATCTGGCTGGCTAGCTCTCTGGCTAGCTAGCTATCTGGCTGGCTGGCGAGCTGGCTATCTGGCTATGTGGCTATCTGGCTGGCTAGCTGTCTGGCTAGTTGGCTATCTGGTTAACTTGCTATCTGGATATCTGGCTGGCTGGCTATCCGGCTATCTGGCTGGCTAGCTATCTGGCTAGTTAGCTATCTGGTCAACTTGCTATATGGATATCTGGCTGGCTGGCTATCCGGCTATCTGGCTGGCTAGCTATTTGGATAGTTAGCTATCTGGTTAACTTGCTATCTGCATATCTGGCTGGCTGGCTAGCTGATTATCTGGCTAGCTGGCTTTCTAGCTATCTGGCTGGCTAGCTATCTGGCTAGTTGGCTATCTGGTTAACTTGATATCTGGATATCTGGCTGGATGGCTATCTGGCTATCTGGCTTGCTAGCTATCTGGCTAGTTGGCTATCTGGTTAACTTGCTATCTGGATATCTGGCTGGCCGGCTAGCCGGTTATCTGTCGAGCTGGCTATCTGGCTATCTGGCTGGCTAGCTATCTGGCTAGTTGGCTATCTGGTTAACTTGCTATCTGGATATCTGGCTGGCTGGCTATCCGGCTATCTGGCTATCTGGATGGGAGCAGAGCCAGAGGCGCTTCGCCGTCGTCAGTAAGGGAGGTTCCCCTCGATCCAGGCGAGGGATTTCCACACGCGCCCGTAGGCGGCCGGCTGGGTGGCGTTTGCACAGTCGGCACGGCGGCTGTCGATGCCTGTCAGGTACCACCTCCTGTCCGTGCCCAGGCAAAAGACGCCACCGCCCTGGCCCAGCTGAGAAAGGCAGAAAGGCGGACGGTGGATTGACTTTGATGATGTTTCGTGAATCCAGGTTGAGACACCCATTGTCCGTTTGTGTGTGTGTCTGTATGTTTGTGTGTGTCTGTATATGTGCGTGTGTACATGTGAGGTGTGGACAGTCCTATACACGGGGCAGGAGACTGCCAAACAACAGGGTGTGGCTCTTCTTCTGAACAAAATAATGAAGGGGGCTTGGGGGCGTGGCGGTGAGGCGTGAGAACCTGTAAGCCCCAGACTACTTTGGGCTCGCTTTCCGATAAATCAGAGGCGAGGAGTGGTGGTCGTGGTTACTTATGCCCCCACCGAAGACGAACATCAGTGGAGGGATGCAGGCAAGGCCGATGAGTCAGATGCCTTCTATGACCTCCTGTCACAGGTGCTGGCTAAAGTGGCCCCTCAGGATAGAGTCATCTTGTTGGGTGACTTCAATGCTTGAGGTGGTCATGTTGCTGGAACCTGGTCTGGAGTGATTGGAAGGCATGGGCCAGATCAGCTCAATAACAACGGTAGGAGGCTGCTAGATTTGTGTACAGCCCATGGGCTTGTAATTACCAACATGCTGTTCCGGCATCGGCGCATCCACACAACATCATGGATGCATGCCGGGTCCAAGCAAGAACATCTGCTGGACTACATAGTGACAGATCAACTGATGCAGGCCCATGTCCTTGACACCAGGACCTACCGTAGAGCTTATCTGCCCTCTGACCATCGACTTGTGATCTGTAAGATGCGCCTGCCATTCTTCCACTCCAGTGGTGGGTATACACCCAGGACCCCATTCTAACCTAAGGTGGCCTGGTCTCAGTTAGCTGATGAAAGTTGGAAGCGAGAATTTCATCATCGCTTGTGGCAGGGGTTGGCATCGTCCCACACTCCTCCTGATGGCGAGGGTAAATGGGCAAGGTTTAGGACTGTGACTCATGCAGCTGCAATGGCTGCTTTGGGTACGCGGTCCAGATCTCTCCGAAGACCCTGGCTGACAGAGGAGCTGTTCAGGCTGGCTGAGAAAAACCGACAGGCCCACTCTCATCGTCTACAGCATCCCACGTCAGAGAATGAGGAGTCTTACCGCAGCCTTCACTCGGAGGTTCGGAGAGCCTTGAGGCGCTGCAAGGATGGATGGTGGTCGCGGGTTGCTGAGGAGATGGAGTCTGCCTCAGTGGCCCGTGATCACAAATCCCTATTTAACTCCATCAGAAAAGTAACCTGCAGTGCCACACCTATTACCATCATTAGGGGAAAAAAGGAGATCCAATCTCTGACCTCCAGGAACAGGTTGGCAGATTTGCTGAGCATTTCTGTGAGGTCCTGGGAGAGGGGAAATCCCTCAGCCAGGAAAACATCATTGCACAAAGTGGGGATGACCCTGCTGAGGCTGCGGTGCCTCAAATATTGGAAGAAGTCACCCCCTGTGAGTGGCTGGTTGAGGTGCCATCACTTGAGGAAGTACTGAAGGCGATCCAGAGTCTGAGACTAGGAAAGGCACTGGGCAGAGATGATCTCGCAAGGGAAATGCTGAGGGAGGGTTGCGTTTGTGCACAGACTGCCCTGCATGACATCATAACAACAGTCTGGACCACTGGACGGGTTCCGCAGGATTGAAAAGATGCCCTAGTGGTCCACTTCTTTAAGAAGGGGGACTTTACAGACTGTAACAACTAAGGGGCATCTCACTCCTCAGTGTGCCAGGAAAGATACTGGCGAGGATTATTCAACATCGCCTTGCTAGGCACGCTGAGGAGAGGCTTGCAGAGCCCCAATGCGGTTTCAGGTAAAGGCGGTCTTGCACAGATGCCATATTTTCTGTCCGTCTGCTACAGCAGAGGTGTAGGGAATTCCAGTAAGACCTACATCCCTGCTTTATTAACCTGGGCAAGGCCTATGATACCATCAGTAGGCCTGGGCTCTGGGTTGTTCTTTGTGCTTTCACAGTCCCTGACCCTCTGCTCACGATCATTAAGGACCTTCATGATGGTGAGCGGCCCTGGTTAATACTACGTGGCCGGGAGACAGAGCCATTTCCTGTACACCTTGGGGTGCGACAGGGATGTCCTCTGGCTCCCACATTATTTAACATCTATTTTGAGCACGTAGTTCGTGAAGCCTTTAATAGCTGTACCGGGGGAATTTCCATTTGGTACAGATATAATGGAAGGCTGATTGATGCCCGGGTGCGGTCAAGGGATGGCTCCATATTGCTCAACCACGTTATGTATGCCGATGATTTGGTAATTGCTGCTCATTCAGAGGAGGAGTTGGAGACACTTCTGCTGAAACTGGAGCGTGCCACTAAGAGGTGGGGCCTTACCATCAGCCCCACCAAAACTAAGCACCCGCCTGAGTATTTTGTACGATCGGACACTCCGCCCCCACAACTCCCAATCGGTGATGGGGCAGTTGTGGAGCGAGTGGAGAGTTTACCATAACTGGGCAGTGTGCTCATGACCGGCTCCGAATTGGCAGCGGAGGTCTCACTCCGAATCAGTCGAGCGACAATATATTTTTGCAGTTGCGTAACGCTGTGTGGAAGCTGCCTGGTCTGTCGCTCCACACGAAGCTTCAGGTCTTCTCAGCCACGGTCATTCCCTCCTTTCTCTACGCTTGCGAAACGTGGACCCCCCTAATGGAACATCTTTGCCGGTTAGAAACATTTAGGCTGGCCTGCCTACGATCCATCCTGGGTTTAACCAGGCTGGATTGTGTGAAGAGCTCACAAATCTTTGAAAGATCTGGGCAAGGTCCCATCGGTGAGCTCCTCCGGCAGGCACGGCTGCGTTGGCTGGGTCATGTAGCCCACATGCCCAGCCACCGCATGCCGAAACAGCTTTTGTTCGGCCGGATCGAGGGGGCTAAATGGGCGCGGCACGGGCTAGAGAAGAGATGGAGTGATGTGGTACAGGAGGACTTGGAGCTGAGTGGACTTGCCGATGACCGGTACCAGCGGTGTCAAGATCGGCCTCTGTGGAGGAGGCTCGTGAAGGACGCTGCTACTGGGCAGTTGGAGGCAGTCGCCCTCCAACAACAACGGAGGGCGGAGGAGCGACGCTCACAACAACGAGCGGAGTGTCGCGTGGCTAAAGCACAGCAGGTTGGCACAGTAGGGAGCACAGGTGGTGCATCAGCCAGTCACCTCAGTCAGTCGACCCGTGGCACCTGGGTCTGCCCAGTGACCTCCTGCCAGCGGGCGTTCGACACTTCACGTGGCCTCAGGGTGCACATAGCCTGGCACAAGCATCGTGGTGACGTCACCGCCACTTAGTGGCGAATGGCGGTTGTTGTTGTATGTATGTATAGTGTCGTGTATCGTGTAGTGTATAGTGTAGTGTATTTTGTAGTGTGTAGTGTATAGTGTAGTGTATAGTGTAGTGTATAGTGTAGTGTATAGTGTAGTGTATAGTGTAGTGTATAGTGTAGTGTCTAGTGTGTAGTGTAGTGTAGTGTATAGTGTAGTGTATAGTAGTGTCGTGTATAGTGTAGTGTTTAGTGTAGTGTATAATGTAGTGTATATTGTAGTGTATAGTGTAGTGTATAGTGTAGTGTGTAGTGTAGTGTGTAGTGTAGTGTATAGTGTAGTGTATAGTGTAGTGTATCGTGTAGTGTATCGTGTAGTGTATAGTAGTGTAGTGTATCGTGTAGTGTATAGTGTAGTTTATCGTGTAGTGTATAGTGTAGTGTATAGTGTAGTGTATAGTGTAGTGTATAGTGTAGTGTAGTGTATAGTGTAGTGTATAGTGTAGTGTGTGGTGTAGTGTATATTGTAGTGTGTAGTGTAGTGTATAGGGTAGTGTGTAGTAAATGTATAGTGTAGTGTATAGTGTAGTGTATAGTGTAGTGTATCGTGTAGTGTATAATGTAGTGTATAGTATAGTGTATATTGTAGTGTGTGGTGTAGTGTACAGTGTAGTGTATAGTGTAGTGTATAGTGTAGTGTATAGTGTCGTGTATAGTAGTGTCGTGTATAGTGTAGTGTTGGGGTCACCTGACAGCTACTGGCCCAACCCTGACGCTTGGCTGCACACATCATCATCCCGCGGGTGAAGTTGCCCCACGACTGCCTGCACAGCGACTCGTTCACCACGCGCACGTTGCCCTCAGCGGCGGGGGCCGACACAGAGCCTGAGGCGTTTAGGGGGGGGGGGGGAGACACGACGATGATGTCACAGGTGTAGATGATGATGTCACAGGCGCACTGGCCGTGACATCATCGGCATCGTTGCTAATGTGATCGCCGATAATGTCACGCACGTACACTAAATGACGTATTCCAGTACATTAGATATACACTATACACTACATGACGTACACTAACGTACTAGCTGTACACTATACACTACATGACGTACACTAACGTACTAGCTATACAATATACACTACATGACGTACACTAACGTACTAGCTATACACTATACACTACATGACGTACCCTAACGTACTAGCTATACACTACACACTACATGACGTACACTAACGTACTAGCTATACACTATACACTACATGACGTACACTAACGTACTAGCTATACACTATACACTACATGACGTACACTAACGTACTAGCTATACACTATACACTACATGATGTACACTAACGTACTAGCTATACACTACACACTACATGACGTACACTAACGTACTAGCTATACACTATACACTACATGACGTACACTAACGTACTAGCTATACACTACATGACGTACACTAACGTACTAGCTGTACACTACATGACGTACACTAACGTACTAGCTATACACTACACACTACATGACGTACACTAACGTACTAGCTATACACTACATGACGTACACTAACGTACTAGCTGTACACTACATGACGTACACTAACGTACTAGCTGTACACTACATGACGTACACTAACGTACTAGCTATACACTATACACTACATAACGTACACTAACCTACTAGCTGTACACTACATGACGTACACTAACGTACTAGCTATACACTACACACTACCTGACGTACACTAACGTACTAGCTATACACTACACACTACATGACGTACACTAACGTACTAGCTGTACACTACATGACGTACACTAACGTACTAGCTATACACTACACACTACATGACGTACACTAACGTACTAGCTATACACTACATGACGTACACTAACCTACTAGCTATACACTACACACTACATGACGTACACTAACGTACTAGCTATACACTATACACTACATGACGTACACTAACGTACTAGCTATACACTATACACTACATGACGTACACTAACGTACTAGCTATACACTACACACTACATGACGTACACTAACGTACTAGCTATAAACTACATGACGTACACTAACGTACACTATACACTACACACTACATGACGTACACTAACGTACTAGCTGTACACTATACACTACATGACGTACACTAACGTACTAGCTATACACTATACACTACATGACGTACACTAACCTACTAGCTATACACTATACACTACATGACGTACACTACCCTACTAGCTATACACTACACACTACATGACGTACACTAACGTACTAGCTATACACTACATGACGTACACTAACGTACTAGCTATACACTATACACTGCATGACGTACACTAACGTACGAGCTATACGCTATACACTACATGACGTACACTAACGTACGAGCTATACACTACACACTACATGACGTACACTAACGTACTAGCTATACACTATACACTACATGACGTACACTAACGTACTAGCTGTACACTATACACTACATGACGTACACTAACGTACTAGCTATACACTACATGACGTACACTAACGTACTAGCTATACACTACACACTACATGACGTACACTAACGTACTAGCTATACACTATACACTACATGAGGTACACTAACGTACTAGCTGTACACTATACACTACATGACGTACACTAACGTACTAGCTATACACTACATGACCTACACTAACGTACTAGCTATACACTATACACTACATAATGTACACTAACGTACTAGCTATACACTACACACTACATGACGTACACTAACCTACTAACTGTACACTATACACTACATGACGTACACTAACCTACTAGCTGTACACTATACACTACATGACGTACACTAACGTACTAGCTATACACTACACACTACATGACGTACACTAACCTACTAGCTATACACTCCATGACGTACATTAACGTACTAGCTGTACATTACATGACGTACACTAACGTACGAGCTATACACTACACACTACATGACGTACACTAACGTACTAGCTATACACTACACACTACATGACGTACACTAACGTACTAGCTATACACTATACACTACATGACGTACACTAACGTACTAGCTGTACACTACATGACGTACACTAACGTACTAGCTGTACACTATACACTACATAACGTACACTAACCTACTAGCTGTACACTACATGACGTACACTAACGTACTAGCTATACACTACACACTACATGACGTACACTAACGTACTAGGTATACACTATACACTACATGACGTACACTAACGTACTAGCTATACACTATACACTACATGACGTACACTAACGTACTAGCTGTACACTATACACTACATGACGTACACTAACCTACTAGCTATACACTACACACTACATGACGTACACTAACGTACTAGCTATACACTACACACTGCATGACGTACACTAACGTACTAGCTGTACACTACATGACGTACACTAACGTACTAGCTGTACACTATACACTACATGACGTACACTAACCTACTAGCTATACACTACACACTACATGACGTACACTAACGTACTAGCTGTACACTACGTGACGTACACTAACGTACTAGCTATACACTACACACTACATGACGTACACTAACGTACTAGCTGTACACTATACACTACATGACGTACACTAACGTACTAGCTATACACTACACACTACATGACGTACACTAACCTACTAGCTATACACTATACACTACATGACGTACACTAACGTACTAGCTGTACACTACATGACGTACACTAACGTACTAGCTATACACTACACACTACATGACGTACACTAACGTACTAGCTATACACTATACACTACATGACGTACACTAACGTACTAGCTATACACTATACACTACATGACGTACACTAACGTACTAGCTATACACTACACACTACATGACGTACACTAACGTACTAGCTATAAACTACATGACGTACACTAACGTACACTATACACTACACACTACATGACGTACACTAACGTACTAGCTGTACACTATACACTACATGACGTACACTAACGTACTAGCTATACACTATACACTACATGACGTACACTAACCTACTAGCTATACACTATACACTACATGACGTACACTACCCTACTAGCTATACACTACACACTACATGACGTACACTAACGTACTAGCTATACACTACATGACGTACACTAACGTACTAGCTATACACTATACACTGCATGACGTACACTAACGTACGAGCTATACGCTATACACTACATGACGTACACTAACGTACGAGCTATACACTACACACTACATGACGTACACTAACGTACTAGCTATACACTATACACTACATGACGTACACTAACGTACTAGCTGTACACTATACACTACATGACGTACACTAACGTACTAGCTATACACTACATGACGTACACTAACGTACTAGCTATACACTACACACTACATGACGTACACTAACGTACTAGCTATACACTATACACTACATGAGGTACACTAACGTACTAGCTGTACACTATACACTACATGACGTACACTAACGTACTAGCTATACACTACATGACCTACACTAACGTACTAGCTATACACTATACACTACATAATGTACACTAACGTACTAGCTATACACTACACACTACATGACGTACACTAACCTACTAACTGTACACTATACACTACATGACGTACACTAACCTACTAGCTGTACACTATACACTACATGACGTACACTAACGTACTAGCTATACACTACACACTACATGACGTACACTAACCTACTAGCTATACACTCCATGACGTACATTAACGTACTAGCTGTACATTACATGACGTACACTAACGTACGAGCTATACACTACACACTACATGACGTACACTAACGTACTAGCTATACACTACACACTACATGACGTACACTAACGTACTAGCTATACACTATACACTACATGACGTACACTAACGTACTAGCTGTACACTACATGACGTACACTAACGTACTAGCTGTACACTATACACTACATAACGTACACTAACCTACTAGCTGTACACTACATGACGTACACTAACGTACTAGCTATACACTACACACTACATGACGTACACTAACGTACTAGGTATACACTATACACTACATGACGTACACTAACGTACTAGCTATACACTATACACTACATGACGTACACTAACGTACTAGCTGTACACTATACACTACATGACGTACACTAACCTACTAGCTATACACTACACACTACATGACGTACACTAACGTACTAGCTATACACTACACACTGCATGACGTACACTAACGTACTAGCTGTACACTACATGACGTACACTAACGTACTAGCTGTACACTATACACTACATGACGTACACTAACCTACTAGCTATACACTACACACTACATGACGTACACTAACGTACTAGCTGTACACTACGTGACGTACACTAACGTACTAGCTATACACTACACACTACATGACGTACACTAACGTACTAGCTGTACACTATACACTACATGACGTACACTAACGTACTAGCTATACACTACACACTACATGACGTACACTAACCTACTAGCTATACACTATACACTACATGACGTACACTAACGTACTAGCTGTACACTACATGACGTACACTAACGTACTAGCTATACACTACACACTACATGACGTACACTAACCTACTAGCTATACACTATACACTACATGACGTACACTAACGTACTAGCTATACACTACATGACGTACACTAACGTACTAGCTATACACTATACACTACATGACGTACACTAACCTACTAGTTATACACTATACACTACATGACGTACACTAACGTACTAGCTATACACTACATGACGTACACTAACGTACTAGCTATACACTACACACTACATGACGTACACTAACCTACTAGCTGTACACTACACACTACATGACGTACACTAACGTACTAGCTATACACTACACACTACATGACGTACACTAACCTACTAGCTATACACTACACACTACATGACGTACACTAACCTACTAGCTATACACTACACACTACATGACGTACACTAACCTACTAGCTGTACACTATACACTACATGACGTACACTAACGTACTAGCTATACACTACACACTACATGACGTACACTAACCTACTAGCTATACACTATACACTACATGACGTACACTAACGTACTAGCTGTACACTACATGACGTACACTAACGTACTAGCTATACACTACACACTACATGACGTACACTAACCTACTAGCTATACACTATACACTACATGACGTACACTAACGTACTAGCTATACACTACATGACGTACACTAACGTACTAGCTATACACTATACACTACATGACGTACACTAACCTACTAGTTATACACTATACACTACATGACGTACACTAACGTACTAGCTATACACTACATGACGTACTCTAACGTACTAGCTATACACTACACACTACATGACGTACACTAACCTACTAGCTGTACACTGCACACTACATGACGTACACTAACCTACTAGCTATACACTACACACTACATGACGTACACTAACCTACTAGCTATACACTACACACTACATGACGTACACTAACCTACTAGCTGTACACTATACACTACATGACGTACACTAACGTACGAGCTATACACTATACACTACATGACGTACACTAACCTACTAGCTATACACTATACACTACATGACGTACACTAACGTACTAGCTATACACTACATGACGTACACTAACGTACTAGCTATACACTACACACTACATGACGTACACTAACCTACTAGCTGTACACTACACACTACATGACGTACACTAACCTACTAGCTATACACTACACACTACATGACGTACACTAACCTACTAGCTATACACTACACACTACATGACGTACACTAACCTACTAGCTGTACACTATACACTACATGACGTACACTAACGTACGAGCTATACACTATACACTACATGACGTACACTAACCTACTAGCTATACACTATACACTACATGACGTACACTAACCTACTAGCTATACACTACATGACGTACACTAACGTACTAGCTATACACTACACACTACATGACGTACACTAACCTACTAGCTGTACACTACACACTACATGACGTACACTAACCTACTAGCTATACACTACACACTACATGACGTACACTAACCTACTAGCTATACACTACACACTACATGACGTACACTAACCTACTAGCTGTACACTATACACTACATGACGTACACTAACGTACGAGCTATACACTATACACCGCATGACGTACACTAACCTACTAGCTACACACTATACACTACATGACGTACACTAACGTACTAGCTATACACTACACACTACATGACGTACACTAACCTACTAGCTACACACTACATGACGTACACTAACGTACTAGCTATACACTACATGACGTACACTAACCTACTAGCTATACACTATACACTACCCACCGTCGCTGCGCCTCAAGCCCAGCGCCTGGCAGCTGCGTCCCAGCGTGGGGCTCTGCTCGTGTCGCCTGGGCAGGCACACCGCCTGGGCTGCCGCCGGCCCCAACGTGGCCGGCTGGCCCAGCCGCAGCATAGCGACGTCGTGGCCGCCGCCGGTCACCGCGGAGAACTTGGGGTGGACCGCCACGGACGTCGCCGCCAGACGCTCGCCCGAGACCGTGGCGCAGATCCAGGTGTAGTTGTTGGGGCTGAGCGGACGTGCACGCGCGTACACGCACACACGCACGTACACGTACACACACACACACACACGTACACATACATACATACACACATATATACACATATACACACATACACACACATACACACATACACACGTACACACACACACAAACACACACATACACACGTACGTACACACATACACACACACACATACACACACGTACACACGTACAGACACACACACACATACACACACATACACACATACAGACATACACACACACACATGCACACATACACACACATACACACGAATACACACACACACATACTCACACATACACACAAACACACATACACTTACACAAACACATACACACATACGCACACATACACACACACGTATATACACACACACATACACACACATACACACACATATACATACATACACACATATACACATACACACGTACAGATACACACACACACATACAAACACACACGTACACACACACATACACAAACATACATACACACACATACACACATACACACATACACACACGTACACACTTACACATACACACATACGCGCCTACATACACACACACATACAACAACAACCGCCATTCGCCACTAAGTGGCGGTGACGTCACCACGACGCTTGTGCCAGGCTATGTGCACCGTGAGGCCACGTGAAGTGTCGAACGCCCGCTGGCAGGAGGTCACTGGGCAGACCCAGGTGCCACGGGTCGACTGACTGAGATGACTGGCTGATGCACCACCTGTGCCCCCTACTGTGCCAACCTCCTGTGCTTTAGCCACCCGGCGCTCCGCTCGTTGTTGTGAGCGTCGCTCCTCCGCCCTCCGTTGTTGTTGGAGGGCGACTGCCTCCAACTGCCCAGTAGCGTCCTTCACGAGCCTCCTCCACAGAGGCCGATCTCGACACCGCTGGTACCAGTCATCGGCAAGTCCACTCAGCTCCACGTCCTCTTGTACCACATCACTCCATCTCTTCTCTAGCCCGTGCCGCGCCCGCTTAGCCTCCTCAATCCGGCCAAACAAAAGCTGTTTCGGCATGCGGTGGCTGGGCATGCGGGCTACATGACCCAGCCATCGCAGCCTTCCCTGCCGGAGGAGCTCACCGATGGGACCCTGCCCAGATCTTCCAAGGATTTGTGAGCTCCTCACACAATCCAGTCTGGTTAAACCCAGGATGGATCGTAGGCAGGCCAGCCTAAATGTTTCTAACCGGCGAAGATGTTCCATTAGGGGGGTCCACGTTTCGCAAGCGTAGAGAAGGGAGGGAATGACCGTGGCCGAGAAGACCCGAAGCTTAGTGCGGAGCGACAGACCAGGTAGCTTCCACACAGCGTTACGCAACCGATGAAAAGATATTGCCGCTCGACTGATTCGGAGTGAGACCTCTGCTGTTAAACTGGAGCCAGTCATAAGCACACTGCCCAGGTATGGGAAACTCTCCACTTTCTCCACAACTGCCCCATCACCGATTGGGAGTTGTGGGGGTGGAGTGTCCGATGGTACAAAATGCCCAGGCAGGTGCTTAGTTTTGGTGGGGCTGATGGTAGGCCCCATCTCTTAGTGGCACGCTTCAGTCTCAGCAGCAGCGTATCCAACTCTTCCTCTGAATGAGCAGCTATTACCAAATCATCGGCATACATAACGTGGTTGAGCAATAGGGAGCCATCCCTTGACCGCACCCGGGCATCGATCAGCCTCCCATTATATCTGTACCAAATGTAGATTCCCCGGGTACAGCTATTGAAGGCTTCACGAACTACGTGGCCAAATTAGATGTTAAATAATGTGGTAGCCAGAGGACATCCCTGTCGCACCCCAAGGTGTACAGGGAATGGCTCTGACTCTCGGCCACGTAGTTTTACCCGGGCCCACTCACCATCATGAAGGTCCTTAATGATCGTGAGCAGAGGGTCAGGGACTCCAAAAGCACGAAGAACAACCCAGAGCTCAGGCCTACTGATGGTATCATAGGCCTTGACCAGGTCAATAAAGCAGAGATGTAGGTCTTGTTGGAATTCCCTACATCTCTGCTGTAGCAGACAGACAGAAAATATGGCATCTGTGCAGGACCGCCCTTTCCTGAAACCGCATTGGGGCTCCGCAAGCCTCTCCTCAGTGTGGCTGGCAAGGCGATGTTGAATAATCCTCGCCAGGACCTTTCCCGGCACACTGAGGAGTGAGATGCCCCTGTTGTTGTTACAGTCTGTGCGGTCCCCCTTCTTAAAGAGGGGGACCACCAGGGCATCCTTCCAATCCTGCGGAACCTGTCCAGTGGTCCAGACTGTTGTTATGATGTCATATAGTGCAGTCTGTGCACAAACGCCACCCTCCCTCAGCATTTCGCTTGGGAGATCATCTCTGCCCGCTGCCTTTCCTGGTCTCAGACTCTAGATCGCCTTCAGTACTTCCTCAACAGATGGTACTTCAGCCAGCCACTCACAGGGGGTGACTTCTTCCAATATTTGAGGCACCACAGCCTCAGCAGGGTCATCCTCACTTTGTGCCACGATGTTTTCCTGTCTAAGGGATTCTCCCTCCCCCAGGACCTCACAGAAATGCTCAGCAAATCTGCAAACCTGTTTCTGGGGGTCGGAGATTGGATCACCGTTTTTTCCCCTAATGATGGTAATAGGTGTGGCGCTGCAGGTTACTTTTATGATGGAGTTAAATAGAGATTTGTGATCGCGGGCCACTGAGGTAGACTCCATCTCCTCAGCAACCTGCGACCACCACCCATCCTTGCAGCACCTCACGGCTCTCCGAACCTCCGAGCGAAGGCAGCGGTAAGCCTCCTCATTCTCTGACGTGGGATTCTGTAGCCGATGACAATGGGCCTGTCACTTTTTCTCAACCATCCTGAACACCTCTGTCAGCCAGGGTCTCAGGGGAAGTCTGGACCGCATACCCAAAGCAGCCATTTCAGCTGCATTAGTCACAGTCCTAAACCTCGCCCATTAACCCTCGACATCAGGAGGAGTGGGGGATGATGCCAATCCCAGCCGCAAGCGATGATGAAATTCTCGCTTGCAACTTTCATCAGATAACTGAGACCAGGCCACTTTAGGTTAGAATGGGGTCCTGGGTGTACACTCACCACCGGAGTGGAAGAATGGCAGGCGCATCTTACAGATGACTAGTCGATGGTCAGAGGGCAGATTAGCTCCACGGTAGGTCCTGGTGTCAAGGACTTGGGCTCGCATCCGCTGGTCCGTCACTATGTAGTCCAGCAGATGTTCTTGCTTGGACCTGGCATGCATCCATGATGTTGTGTGGATGCGCTGATGCCGGAACAGCATGTTGGTAATTACAAGCCCATGGGCTGCACAAAAATCTAGCAGCCTCCTACCGTTGTTATTGAGCTGATATGGCCCATGCCCTCCAATCACTGCAGACCAGGTGCCAGCATCATGACCAACTCGGGCATTGAAGTCACCCAACATGATGACTCTATCTCGAGGTGCCACTTTAGCCAGCACCTGTGACAGGAGGTCATAGAAGGCATCTGACTCATCAGCTTTGCTTGCATCCCTCCACGGATGTTCGTCTTCGGTGGGGGCATAAGTAACCACGGCCACCACTCCTCGCCTCCGGTTGATGGGAAGGCGAGCCTAAAGTAGCCTGGGGCTTACAGCTTCTCACACCTCACCGCCACGCTCCCACGCCCCCTTCATTCTTTTGTTCAAAAGAAGAGCCACACCCTGTTGTTTGGCAATCTGCTGCCCCGAGTAGAGGACTGTCCACCCCTCATGGTGGCAGGAGCCAGAACCGGCCCACCGGACCTCCTGAATGCCACAGAGATCCAGGCGGTACTGGTCCAGCTCCCGACAGAGGAGTGGCAGCCTCTCCTCCGCAGTGAGTGTTCGAACATTCCACGTGGCCAACCGTAGTGGCTTTTTGTTGTTTCTGGAGGAGCCCCGAGGCTAGAGATTCAATCTCCTGGCTCCGCCAATTGGGGTTTGGCCAGGAGACGTCATAGACGCCTGTCCACCTGGAGCCTCCGGCACAAGCTTACTAGTTACATATTTCAGTTTAACTCGTGGTTTAGTGGTAATTAATTGAAAGTGGAGGGGTTACCAGCCCCTCGCACCCGTCCAGAGCCCCCGTTTAGCCACTGTGGTGGAAACAGACGCCATGAGGGGAGGAGCCAATCGGAATTGGCCCTCCCCCCACAGCATTGTCCACGACAGAGTTGCCCATCCGGCACCGCGAGGAGACACACACGTACATACACACATACACGCGCTTACACACATGCAAAAACACACGTACACGAGTGTGAAAGTTGGTTGGTGGTCTGGCATGCACGCTCGCGAGTAGGGAATTATTGTGCCAATTCAGTAACTCGCAAATATGGGAAACTCGCAAATATAGTTATTGTATAATGAGGGATTAATGAACACATTTTGTAACTCGAGAATTCTGAAGTCGGACACAGCCAGGGATCAATGAACACATTTAGTAACTCGATAACTCAGGAGTGTGACACTTAGCGAGGGATTAATGAAAACATTTAGTAACTCGATATCTCAGGAGTGGGACAATTAGCGAGGGATTAATGAACACATTTAGTAACTCGATAACTCAGGAGTGTGACACTTAGCGAGAGATTAATGAACACATTTAGTAACTCGATAACTCAGGAGTGTGACACTTAGCCAGGGATTAATGAACACATTTAGTAACTCGATATCTCAGAAGTGGGACACTTAGCCAGGGATTAATGAACACATTTAGTAACTCGATAACTCAGGAGTGTGACACTTAGCCAGGGATTAATGAACACATTTAGTAACTCGATAACTCAGGAGTGTGACACTTAGCCAGGGATTAATGAACACATTTAGTAACTCGATATCTCAGAAGTGGGACACTTAGCCAGGGATTAATGAACACATTTAGTAACTCGATAACTCAGGAGTGGGACACGTAGCCAGGGATTAATGAACACATTTAGTAACTCGATAACTCAAGAGTGTGACACTTAGCGAGGGATTAATGAACACATTTAGTAACTCGATAACTCAGGAGTGTGACACTTAGCGAGGGATTAATGGACACATTTAGTAACTCCACAACTCAGAAGGGGACACGTAGCGAGGGATTAATGAACACATTTAGTAACTCGATAACTCAGGAGCGGGACACTTAGCTAGGGATTAATTAACACATTTAGTAACTCGATAACTCAGGAGTGTGACACTTAGCGAGGGATTAATGAACACATTTAGTAACTCGATAACTCAGAAGTGAGACACTTAGCGAGGGATTAATGAGCACATTTAGTAACTCGATAACTCAGGAGTGTGACACTTAGCGAGGGATTAATGAACACATTTAGTAACTCGATAACTCAGGAGTGTGACACTTAGCGAGGGATTAATGAACACATTTAGTAACTCTATAACTCAAGAGTGTGACACGTAGCGAGGGATCAATGAACACATTTAGTAACTCGATAACTCAGGAGTGTGACACTTAGCGAGGGATTAATGAACACATTTAGTAACTCGATATCTCAGGAGTGGGACAATTAGCGAGGGATTAATGAACACATTTAGTAACTCGATAACTCAGGAGTGTGACACTTAGCGAGAGATTAATGAACACATTTAGTAACTCGATAACTCAGGAGTGTGACACTTAGCGAGGGATTAATGAACACATTTAGTAACTCGATAACTCAGGAGTGTGACACTTAGCGTGGGATTAATGAACACATTTAGTAACTCGATAACTCAGGAGTGTGACACTTAGCGAGGGATTAATGAACACATTTAGTAACTCGATAACTCAGGAGCGGGACAATTAGCCAGGGATTAATGAACACATTTAGTAACTCGATAACTCAGGAGTGGGACAATTAGCGAAGGATTAATGAACACATTTAGTAACTCGATAACTCAGGAGTGTGACACTTAGCGAGGGATTAATGAACACATTTAGTAACTCGATAACTCAGGAGTGTGACACTTAACGAGGGATTAATGAACACATTTAGTAACTCGATAACTCAGAAGTGTGACACTTAGCGAGGGATTAATGAACACATTTAGTAACTCGATAACTCAGAAGTGAGACACTTAGCGAGGGATTAATGAACACATTTAGTAACTCGATAACTCAGGAGTGTGACACTTAGCCAGGGATTAATGAACGTATTTAGTAACTCGATATCTCAGAAGTGAGACACTTAGCGAGGGATTAATGAACACATTTAGTAACTCGATAACTCAGGAGTGTGACACTTAGCCAGGGATTAATGAACGTATTTAGTAACTCGATATCTCAGAAGTGGGATGCTTAGCGAGGGATTAATGAACACATTTAGTAACTCGATAACTCAGGAGTGGGACACTTAGCCAGGGATTAATGAACGCATTTAGTAACTCGATAACTCAGAAGTGTGACACTTAGCGAGGGATTAATGTGAACGTATTTAGTAACTCGACAATACGGTGGGAAAACTCGCGAAATCCCGAACTCGAGGTGGCCTCTAGGTGACAATTCTGGGGACTGCCTTGACGAAGGCCCCGGGGCTGACCTCTCCAGCAGGCAGCTCGCCGCTGTCACCACCCAGGAGTTGGACAGCAGGGAGCCGAGGCACTGCAGGTCGTCCCCAAGCCTCGTGATGGTCACCTGCCAGGGCCAGGCGCTCAGGACGGACGCGTTGGCGATGCCGCAGCCTTGCGGGAGGGTGGCGGAGATCGCATCGACAGGAGGGGGTGCGGTGAGTGGGTGGGTGGGCGTGGTGGGTAGGGTGGGTGGGTGGGTGGGGGGTGGGTGAGTGGATGGGGTGGGTGGGTGAGTGGAATGGGGTGGTTGGGTGGAGTATGTGAGTGGGTTTGTGAGTGGGTGGAGTATGTGAGTGGGTTTGTGAGTGGGTGGGTGGGTATGTGAGTGGGTGGGTGGGTATGTGAGTGGGTGGGTGGGTATGTGAGTGGGTGGGTGGGTGGGTATATGAGTGGGTGGGTGGGTATGTGAGTGGGTGGGTGGGTATGTTAGTGAGTGGAGTGGGTGGGTGGAGTATGTGAGTGGGTTTGTGAGTGGGTGGGTGGGCGTGGTGGGTAGGGTGGGTGGGTGGGTGGGGGGTGGGTGAGTGGATGGGGTGGGTGGGTGAGTGGATGGGGTGGTTGGGTGGAGTATGTGAGTGGGTTTGTGAGTGGGTGGAGTATGTGAGTGGGTTTGTGAGTGGGTGGGTGGGTATGTGAGTGGGTGGGTGGGTATGTGAGTGGGTGGGTGGGTATGTGAGTGGGTGGGTGGGTATATGAGTGGGTGGGTGGGTATGTGAGTGGGTGGGTGGGTATGTTAGTGAGTGGGGTGGGTGGGTGGAGTATGTGAGTGGGTTTGTGAGTGGGTAGGTGGGTATGTGAGTGGGTGGGTATGTTAGTGAGTGGAGTGGGTGGGTGGAGTATGTGAGTGGGTTTGTGAGTGGGTGGAGTATGTGAGTGGGTTTGTGAGTGGGTGGGTATGTGAGTGGGTGGGTGGGTATGTGAGTGGGTGGGTGGGTGGGTATATGAGTGGGTGGGTGGGTATCTGAGTGGGTGGGTATGTTAGTGAGTGGAGTGGGTGGGTGGAGTATGTGAGTGGGTTTGTGAGTGGGTGGGTGGGTATGTGAGTGGGTGAGTGGATGGGGTTGTTGAGTCTCTCTCTGTGTCTCTGTGTTGTCTCTCTCTGCTTGTGTGTCTGTCTGTCTCCGTGTCTATGTGTGTGTCTCTCTGTGTGTCTCTGTGTGAGTCTCTCTCTGTGTGTCTATGTGTGAGTCTCTCTCTCTGTGTCTCTGTGTGAGTCTCTCTGTCTCTCTCTCTTTGTGTCTCTCTCTGTGTGTCTCTGTGTGAGTCTCTCTCTGCTTGTGTGTCTGTCTGTGTGTCTATGTTTGTCTCTCTCTCTGTGTGTCTCTGTGTGAGTCTCTCTCTGTGTGTCTCTATGTTGTATCTCTCTGCTTGTGTGTCTGTGTGTCCTTGTTGTGTGTCTCTCTCTGTGTGTCTCTGTGTGCGTCTCTCTCTGCTTGTGTGTCTCCCTGTGTGTCCATGTTGTGTGTCTCTCTCTGTGTGTCTCTGTGTTGTCTCTCTCTGCTTGTGTCTCTCTCTGTGTTTCTATGTTGTGTGTCTCTCTCTGTGTGCCTCTGTGTGAGTCTCTCTCTGCTTGTGTGTCTCTCTGTGTGTCTATGTTGTGTGTCTCTCTCTGTGTGTCTCTGTGTGAGTCTCTCTCTGCTTGTGTGTGTCTCTCTGTGTTGTCTCTCTCTGCTTGTGTGTCTCCCTGTGTGTCTATGTTGTGTGTCTCTCTCTGTGTGTCTCCGTGTGAGTCTCTCTCTGCTTGTCTGTCTGTCTGTCTCCGTGTCTATGTTGTGTGTCTCTCTGTGTGTCTCTGTGTGAGTCTTTCTCTGCTTGTGTGTCTCCCTGTGTGTCTATGTTGTGTGTCTCTCTCTGTGTGTCTCTGTGTGAGTCTCTCTCTGCTTGTGTGTCTCTGTGTGAGTCTCTCTCTGTGTGTCTCTGTGTTGTCTCTCTCTGCTTGTGTGTCTCCCTGTGTGTCTATGTTGTGTGTCTCTCTCTGTGTTTCTATGTTGTGTGTCTCTCTCTGTGTGTCTCTGTGTGAGTCTCTCTCTGCTTGTGTGTCTCCCTGTGTGTCTATGTTGTGTGTCTCTCTCTGTGTGTCTCTGTGTGAGTCTCTCTCTCTCTGTGTGTCTGTGTGAGTTTCTCTCTGTGTGTCTCTGTGTTGTCTCTCTCTGCTTGTGTGTCTCCCTGTGTGTCAATGTTGTGTGTCTCTCTCTGTGTTTCTATGTTGTGTGTCTCTTTCTGTGTGTCTCTGTGTGAGTCTCTCTCTGCTTGTGTGTTTCTCTGTGTGTCTATGTTGTGTGTCTCTCTCTGTGTGTCTCCGTGTGAGTCTCTCTCTCTGCTTGTCTGTGTGTCTGTCTCCGTGTCTATGTTGTGTGTCTCTCTGTGTGTCTATGTTGTGTGTCTCTCTCTGTGCGTCTCTGTGTGAGTCTCTCTCTGCTTGTGTCTCTCTCTGTGTGTCTCTGTGCGAGTCTCTCTCTGCTTGTGTCTCTCTCTGTGTGTCTATGTTGTGTCTCTCTCTGTGTTTCTATGTTGTGTGTCTCTCTCTGTGTGTCTCTGTGTGAGTCTCTCTCTGCTTGTGTCTCTCTCTGTGTGTCTATGTTGTGTGTCTCTCTGTGTGCCTCTGTCTGTGTCTCTCTCTGCCTGTCTGTCTGTCTCCGTGTCTATGTTTTGTCTCTCAAATTTAGCAATCTTTGGAAGGACGTTAATCAACCAGGTGGGGTGTTGACTGTTGTGTTGGCCGACTCTCTGTGTTGTATCGCATTATATTTCCAAGTTTTTGCTACGTTTCTTTCCTCATTCATTTCTACCTGATGATGGTTGCCCGTGTTGCGATCGAAACGTCGTACTCAATCATGATTTAATTTAATTTCGCTCGACGTCACTTTACCGAAAGTACCCAAAGAGCAGTTCCTGCAGTCACGAAGGCCTCGAATCGAGTTTCACAGCTGAAAACGTGTCGAAGCAACGCGGCTTTGTGATCCAGTGAGGTGCACTCGGCTCTGTTGCTCCGTACTCACTTGTCGAGACCTTAATGGGATTCATCGTTTCGAAGTTCACGACAACTCCGTCCCCTGTGCAACAAACAACAACAACAACAACGATAAACAAACAAAGTTATTTAACTTCCTTTAACAAACTCGAGTTGCTGAGTTTCGGGGAAGTTTCGATAGCAGTGCGACGCGTGGGACGGGGGGGGGGGGGGGTAAGATTTGTGTGAGATTTGTGACGCTGAGTAAGATTTGTGTGAGATTTATGACGCTGAGTAAGATTTGTGTGAGATTTGTGACGCTGAGTAAGATTTGTGTGAAATTTGTGACGCTGAGTAAGATTTGTGTGAAATTTGTGACGCTGAGTAAGATTTGTGTGAGATTTGTGACGCTGAGTAAGATTTGTGTGAGATTTGTGACGCTGAGTAAGATTTGCGTGAGATTTGTGACGCTGAGTAAGATTTGTGTGAGATTTATGACGCTGAGTAAGATTTGTGTGAGATTTGTGATGCTGAGTAAGATTTGTGTGAGATTTGTGACGCTGAGTAAGATTTGTGTGAGATTTGTGACGCTGAGTAAGATTTGTGTGAGATTTGTGACGCTGAGTAAGATTTGTGTGAGATTTGTGACGCTGAGTAAGATTTGTGTGAGATTTGTGACGCTGAGTAAGATGTGTGTGAGATTTGTGACGCTGAGTAAGATTTGTGTGAGATTTGTGACGCTGAGTAAGATTTGTGTGAGATTTGTGACGCTGAGTAAGATTTGTGTGAGATTTGTGACGCTGAGTAAGATTTGTGTGAGATTTGTGACGCTGAGTAAGATTTGTGTGAGATTTGTGACGCTGAGAAAGATTTGCGTGAGATTTGTGACGCTGAGTAAGATTTGTGTGAGATTTGTGATGCTGAGTAAGATTTGTGTGAGATTTGTGACGCTGAGTAAGATTTGCGTGAGATTTGTGACGCTGAGTAAGATTTGCGTGAGATTTGTGATGCTGAGTAAGATTTGTGTGAGATTTGTGATGCTGAGTAAGATTTGTGTGAGATTTGTGACGCTGAGTAAGATTTGTGTGAGATTTGTGACGCTGAGTAAGATTTGTGTGAGATTTGTGATGCTGAGTAAGATTTGTGTGAGATTTGTGATGCTGAGAAAGATTTGTGTGAGATTTGTGACGCTGAGTAAGATTTGTGTAGATTTGTGACGCTGAGTAAGATTTGTGTGAGATTTGTGACGCTGAGTATGATTTGTGTGAGATTTGTGACGCTGAGTAAGATTTGTGTGATATTTGTGACGTTGAGTAAGATTTGTGTGAGATTTGTGACGCTGAGTAAGATTTGTGTGAGATTTGTGACGCTGAGTAAGATTTGTGTGAGATTTGTGACGCTGAGTAAGATTTGTGTGAGATTTGTGATGCTGAGTAAGATTTGTGTGAGATTTGTGATGCTGAGTAAGATTTGTGTGAGATTTGTGATGCTGAGTAAGATTTGTGTGAGATTTGTGATGCTGAGTAAGATTTGTGTGAGATTTGTGACGCTGAGTAAGATTTGTGTGAGATTTATGGCGCTGAGTAAGATTTGTGTGAGATTTGTGACGCTGAGTAAGATTTGTGTGAGATTTGTGACGCTGAGTAAGATTTGTGTGAGATTTGTGATGCTGAGTAAGATTTGTGTGAGATTTGTGATGCTGAGAAAGATTTGTGTGAGATTTGTGACGCTGAGTAAGATTTGTGTAGATTTGTGACGCTGAGTAAGCTTTGTGTGAGATTTGTGACGCTGAGTATGATTTGTGTGAGATTTGTGACGCTGAGTAAGATTTGTGTGAGATTTGTGACGTTGAGTAAGATTTGTGTGAGATTTGTGACGCTGAGTAAGATTTGTGTGAGATTTGTGACGCTGAGTAAGATTTGTGTGAGATTTGTGACGCTGAGTAAGATTTGTGTGAGATTTGTGATGCTGAGTAAGATTTGTGTGAGATTTGTGATGCTGAGTAAGATTTGTGTGAGATTTGTGATGCTGAGTAAGATTTGTGTGAGATTTGTGATGCTGAGTAAGATTTGTGTGAGATTTGTGACGCTGAGAAAAATTTGTGTGAGATTTGTGACGCTGAGTAAGATTTGTGTAGATTTGTGATGCTGAGTAAGATTTGTGTGAGATTTGTGACGCTGAGTAAGATTTGCGTGAGATTTGTGACGCTGCGTAAGATTTGTGTGAGATTTGTGATGCTGAGTAAGATTTGCGTGAGATTTGTGATGCTGAGTAAGATTTGCGTGAGATTTGTGACGCTGAGTAAGATTTGCGTGAGATTTGTGACGCTGAGTAAGATTTGTGTGAGATTTGTGACGCTGAGAAAGATTTGTGTGAGATTTGTGACGCTGAGTAAGATTTGTGTAGATTTGTGACGCTGAGTAAGATTTGTGTGAGATTTGTGACGCTGAGTAAGATTTGTGTAGATTTGTGACGCTGAGTATGATTTGTGTGAGATTTGTGACGCTGAGTAAGATTTGCGTGAGATTTGTGACGCTGAGTAAGATTTGCGTGAGATTTGTGACGCTGAGTAAGATTTGCATGAGATTTGTGACGCTGAGTAAGATTTGCGTGAGATTTGTGACGCTGAGTAAGATTTGTGTGAGATTTGTGACGCTGAGAAAGATTTGTGTGAGATTTGTGACGTTGAGTAAGATTTGTGTAGATTGGTGATGCTGAGTATGATTTGTGTGAGATTTGTGACGCTGAGTAAGATTTGTGTGAGATTTGTGACGCTGAGTAAGATTTGCGTGAGATTTGTGACGCTGAGTAAGATTTGCGTGAGATTTGTGACGCTGAGTAAGATGTGTGTGAGATTTGTGACGCTGAGTAAGATTTGCGTGAGATTTGTGACGCTGAGTAAGATTTGTGTGAGATTTGTGACGCTGAGAAAGATTTGTGTGAGATTTGTGACGCTGAGTAAGATTTGTGTAGATTTGTGACGCTGAGTAAGATTTGTGTGAGATTTGTGACGCTGAGTAAGATTTGTGTAGATTTGTGACGCTGAGTATGATTTGTGTGAGATTTGTGACGCTGAGTAAGATTTGTGTGAGATTTGTGACGTTGAGTAAGATTTGTGTGAGATTTGTGACGCTGAGTAAGATATGTGTGAGATTTGTGACGCTGAGTAAGATTTGTGTGAGATTTGTGACGCTGAGTAAGATTTGCGTGAGATTTGTGACGCTGAGTAAGATTTGCGTGAGATTTGTGATGCTGAGTAAGATTTGTGTGAGATTTGTGACGCTGAGTAAGATTTGCGTGAGATTTGTGACGCTGCGTAAGATTTGTGTGAGATTTGTGATGCTGAGTAAGATTTGCGTGAGATTTGTGACGCTGAGTAAGATTTGCGTGAGATTTGTGACGCTGAGTAAGATTTGCGTGAGATTTGTGACGCTGAGTAAGATTTGTGTGAGATTTGTGACGCTGAGAAAGATTTGTGTGAGATTTGTGACGCTGAGTAAGATTTGTGTAGATTTGTGACGCTGAGTAAGATTTGTGTGAGATTTGTGACGCTGAGTAAGATTTGTGTAGATTTGTGACGCTGAGTATGATTTGTGTGAGATTTGTGACGCTGAGTAAGATTTGCGTGAGATTTGTGACGCTGAGTAAGATTTGCGTGAGATTTGTGACGCTGAGTAAGATTTGCATGAGATTTGTGACGCTGAGTAAGATTTGCGTGAGATTTGTGACGCTGAGTAAGATTTGTGTGAGATTTGTGACGCTGAGAAAGATTTGTGTGAGATTTGTGACGTTGAGTAAGATTTGTGTAGATTGGTGATGCTGAGTATGATTTGTGTGAGATTTGTGACGCTGAGTAAGATTTGTGTGAGATTTGTGACGCTGAGTAAGATTTGCGTGAGATTTGTGACGCTGAGTAAGATTTGCGTGAGATTTGTGACGCTGAGTAAGATGTGTGTGAGATTTGTGACGCTGAGTAAGATTTGCGTGAGATTTGTGACGCTGAGTAAGATTTGTGTGAGATTTGTGACGCTGAGAAAGATTTGTGTGAGATTTGTGACGCTGAGTAAGATTTGTGTAGATTTGTGACGCTGAGTAAGATTTGTGTGAGATTTGTGACGCTGAGTAAGATTTGTGTAGATTTGTGACGCTGAGTATGATTTGTGTGAGATTTGTGACGCTGAGTAAGATTTGTGTGAGATTTGTGACGTTGAGTAAGATTTGTGTGAGATTTGTGACGCTGAGTAAGATATGTGTGAGATTTGTGACGCTGAGTAAGATTTGTGTGAGATTTGTGACGCTGAGTAAGATTTGCGTGAGATTTGTGACGCTGAGTAAGATTTGCGTGAGATTTGTGACGCTGAGTAAGATTTGCGTGGGATTTGTGACGCTGAGTAAGATTTGTGTGAGATTTGTCACGCTGAGTAAGATTTGTGTGAGATTTGTGACGCTGAGTAAGATTTGCGTGAGATTTGTGACGCTGAGTAAGATTTGTGTGAGATTTGTGACGCTGAGTAAGATTTGTGTGAGATTTGTGACGCTGAGTAAGATTTGTGTGAGATTTGTGACGCTGAGTAAGATTTGTGTGAGATTTGTGATGCTGAGTAAGATTTGTGTGAGATTTGTGACGCTGAGTAAGATTTGTGTGAGATTTGTGACGCTGAGTAAGATTTGTGTGAGATTTGTGACACTGAGTAAGATTTGTGTGAGATTTGTGACGCTGAGTAAGATTTGTGTGAGATTTGTGACGCTGAGTAAGATTTGCGTGAGATTTGTGACGCTGAGTAAGATTTGCGTGAGATTTGTGACGCTGAGTAAGATTTGCGTGAGATTTGTGACGCTGAGTAAGATTTGTGTGAGATTTGTGACGCTGAGTAAGATTTGTGTGAGATTTGTGATGCTGAGTAAGATTTGTGTAGATTTGTGACGCTGAGTAAGATTTGTGTGAGATTTGTGACGCTGAGTAAGATTTGTGTAGATTTGTGACGCTGAGTATGATTTGTGTGAGATTTGTGACGCTGAGTAAGATTTGTGTGAGATTTGTGACGTTGAGTAAGATTTGTGTGAGATTTGTGACGCTGAGTAAGATGTGTGTGAGATTTGTGACGCTGAGTAAGATTTGTGTGAGATTTGTGACGCTGAGTAAGATTTGTGTGAGATTTGTGACGCTGAGTAAGATTTGTGTGAGATTTGTGACGCTGAGTAAGATTTGTGTGAGATTTGTGACGCTGAGTAAGATTTGTGTGAGATTTGTGACGCTGAGTAAGATTTGTGTGAGATTTGTGATGCTGAGTAAGATTTGTGTGAGATTTGTGATGCTGAGAAAGATTTGTGTGAGATTTGTGACGCTGAGTAAGATTTGTGTAGATTTGTGACGCTGAGTAAGATTTGTGTGAGATTTGTGACGCTGAGTATGATTTGTGTGAGATTTGTGACGCTGAGTAAGATTTGTGTGAGATTTGTGACGTTGAGTAAGATTTGTGTGAGATTTGTGACGCTGAGTAAGATTTGTGTGAGATTTGTGACGCTGAGTAAGATTTGTGTGAGATTTGTGACGCTGAGTAAGATTTGTGTGAGATTTGTGATGCTGAGTAAGATTTGTGTGAGATTTGTGATGCTGAGTAAGATTTGTGTGAGATTTGTGACGCTGAGTAAGATTTGTGTGAGATTTATGACGCTGAGTAAGATTTGTGTGAGATTTGTGACGCTGAGTAAGATTTGTGTGAGATTTGTGACGCTGAGTAAGATTTGTGTGAGATTTGTGACGCTGAGTAAGATTTGTGTGAGATTTGTGATGCTGAGTAAGATTTGTGTGAGATTTGTGATGCTGAGAAAGATTTGTGTGAGATTTGTGACGCTGAGTAAGATTTGTGTAGATTTGTGACGCTGAGTAAGATTTGTGTGAGATTTGTGACGCTGAGTATGATTTGTGTGAGATTTGTGACGCTGAGTAAGATTTGTGTGAGATTTGTGACGTTGAGTAAGATTTGTGTGAGATTTGTGACGCTGAGTAAGATTTGTGTGAGATTTGTGACGCTGAGTAAGATTTGTGTGAGATTTGTGACGCTGAGTAAGATTTGTGTGAGATTTGTGATGCTGAGTAAGATTTGTGTGAGATTTGTGATGCTGAGTAAGATTTGTGTGAGATTTGTGATGCTGAGTAAGATTTGTGTGAGATTTGTGATGCTGAGTAAGATTTGTGTGAGATTTGTGACGCTGAGAAAAATTTGTGTGAGATTTGTGACGCTGAGTAAGATTTGTGTAGATTTGTGATGCTGAGTAAGATTTGTGTGAGATTTGTGACGCTGAGTAAGATTTGCGTGAGATTTGTGACGCTGCGTAAGATTTGTGTGAGATTTGTGATGCTGAGTAAGATTTGCGTGAGATTTGTGACGCTGAGTAAGATTTGCGTGAGATTTGTGACGCTGAGTAAGATTTGCGTGAGATTTGTGACGCTGAGTAAGATTTGTGTGAGATTTGTGACGCTGAGAAAGATTTGTGTGAGATTTGTGAGGCTGAGTAAGATTTGTGTAGATTTGTGACGCTGAGTAAGATTTGTGTGAGATTTGTGACGCTGAGTAAGATTTGTGTAGATTTGTGACGCTGAGTATGATTTGTGTGAGATTTGTGACGCTGAGTAAGATTTGTGTGAGATTTGTGACGCTGAGTAAGATTTGCGTGAGATTTGTGACGCTGAGTAAGATTTGCGTGAGATTTGTGACGCTGAGTAAGATTTGCGTGAGATTTGTGACGCTGAGTAAGATTTGTGTGAGATTTGTGACGCTGAGAAAGATTTGTGTGAGATTGTGACGCTGAGTAAGATTTGTGTAGATTGGTGATGCTGAGTATGATTTGTGTGAGATTTGTGACGCTGAGTAAGATTTGTGTGAGATTTGTGACGCTGAGTAAGATTTGCGTGAGATTTGTGACGCTGAGTAAGATTTGCGTGAGATTTGTGATGCTGAGTAAGATTTGCGTGAGATTTGTGACGCTGAGTAAGATTTGTGTGAGATTTGTGACGCTGAGAAAGATTTGTGTGAGATTTGTGACGCTGAGTAAGATTTGTGTAGATTTGTGACGCTGAGTAAGATTTGTGTGAGATTTGTGACGCTGAGTAAGATTTGTGTAGATTTGTGACGCTGAGTATGATTTGTGTGAGATTTGTGACGCTGAGTAAGATTTGTGTGAGATTTGTGACGTTGAGTAAGATTTGTGTGAGATTTGTGACGCTGAGTAAGATATGTGTGAGATTTGTGACGCTGAGTAAGATTTGTGTGAGATTTGTGACGCTGAGTAAGATTTGCGTGAGATTTGTGACGCTGAGTAAGATTTGCGTGAGATTTGTGACGCTGAGTAAGATTTGCGTGGGATTTGTGACGCTGAGTAAGATTTGTGTGAGATTTGTCACGCTGAGTAAGATTTGTGTGAGATTTGTGACGCTGAGTAAGATTTGCGTGAGATTTGTGATGCTGAGTAAGATTTGTGTGAGATTTGTGACGCTGAGTAAGATTTGTGTGAGATTTGTGACGCTGAGTAAGATTTGTGTGAGATTTGTGACGCTGAGTAAGATTTGTGTGAGATTTGTGATGCTGAGTAAGATTTGTGTGAGATTTGTGACGCTGAGTAAGATTTGTGTGAGATTTGTGACGCTGAGTAAGATTTGTGTGAGATTTGTGACACTGAGTAAGATTTGTGTGAGATTTGTGACGCTGAGTAAGATTTGTGTGAGATTTGTGACGCTGAGTAAGATTTGCGTGAGATTTGTGACGCTGAGTAAGATTTGCGTGAGATTTGTGACGCTGAGTAAGATTTGCGTGAGATTTGTGACGCTGAGTAAGATTTGTGTGAGATTTGTGACGCTGAGTAAGATTTGTGTGAGATTTGTGACGCTGAGTAAGATTTGTGTAGATTTGTGACGCTGAGTAAGATTTGTGTGAGATTTGTGACGCTGAGTAAGATTTGTGTAGATTTGTGACGCTGAGTATGATTTGTGTGAGATTTGTGACGCTGAGTAAGATTTGTGTGAGATTTGTGACGTTGAGTAAGATTTGTGTGAGATTTGTGACGCTGAGTAAGATGTGTGTGAGATTTGTGACGCTGAGTAAGATTTGTGTGAGATTTGTGACGCTGAGTAAGATTTGTGTGAGATTTGTGACGCTGAGTAAGATTTGTGTGAGATTTGTGACGCTGAGTAAGATTTGTGTGAGATTTGTGACGCTGAGTAAGATTTGTGTGAGATTTGTGATGCTGAGTAAGATTTGTGTGAGATTTGTGATGCTGAGTAAGATTTGTGTGAGATTTGTGACGCTGAGTAAGATTTGTGTGAGATTTGTGACACTGAGTAAGATTTGTGTGAGATTTGTGACGCTGAGTAAGATTTGTGTGAGATTTGTGACGCTGAGTAAGATTTGTGTGAGATTTGTGACGCTGAATAAGATTTGTGTGAGATTTGTGACGCTGAGAAAGATTTGTGTGAGATTTGTGACGCGGAGTAAGATTTGTGTAGATTTGTGACGCTGAGTAAGATTTGTGTGAGATTTGTGATGCTGAGTATGATTTGTGTGAGATTTGTGACGTTGAGTAAGATTTGTGTGAGATTTGTGACGCTGAGTAAGATTTGTGTGAGATTTGTGATGCTGAGTAAGATTTGTGTGAGATTTGTCACGCTGAGTAAGATTTGTGTGAGATTTGTGACGCTGAGTAAGATTTGCGTGAGATTTGTGACGCTGAGTAAGATTTGCGTGAGATTTGTGACGCTGAGTAAGATTTGCGTGGGATTTGTGACGCTGAGTAAGATTTGTGTGAGATTTGTGATGCTGAGTAAGATTTGTGTGAGATTTGTGATGCTGAGTAAGATTTGTGTGAGATTTGTGATGCTGAGTAAGATTTGTGTGAGATTTGTGATGCTGAGTAAGATTTGTGTGAGATTTGTGATGCTGAGTAAGATTTGTGTGAGATTTGTGACGCTGAGTAAGATTTGCATGAGATTTGTGACGCTGCGTAAGATTTGTGTGAGATTTGTGATGCTGAGTAAGATTTGCGTGAGATTTGTGACGCTGAGTAAGATTTGCGTGAGATTTGTGACGCTGAGTAAGATTTGCGTGAGATTTGTGACGCTGAGTAAGATTTGTGTGAGATTTGTGACGCTGAGAAAGATTTGTGTGAGATTTGTGACGCTGAGTAAGATTTGTGTAGATTTGTGACGCTGAGTATGATTTGTGTGAGATTTGTGACGCTGAGTAAGATTTGTGTGAGATTTGTGACGCTGAGTAAGATTTGTGTAGATTTGTGACGCTGAGTATGATTTGTGTGAGATTTGTGACGCTGAGTAAGATTTGTGTGAGATTTGTGACGCTGAGTAAGATTTGCGTGAGATTTGTGACGCTGAGTAAGATTTGCGTGAGATTTGTGACGCTGAGTAAGATTTGCGTGAGATTTGTGACGCTGAGTAAGATTTGTGTGAGATTTGTGACGCTGAGAAAGATTTGTGTGAGATTTGTGACGCTGAGTAAGATTTGTGTAGATTGGTGATTCTGAGTATGATTTGTGTGAGATTTGTGACGCTGAGTAAGATTTGTGTGAGATTTGTGACGCTGAGTAAGATTTGCGTGAGATTTGTGACGCTGAGTAAGATTTGTGTGAGATTTGTGACGCTGAGAAAGATTTGTGTGAGATTGTGACGCTGAGTAAGATTTGTGTAGATTGGTGATGCTGAGTATGATTTGTGTGAGATTTGTGACGCTGAGTAAGATTTGTGTGAGATTTGTGACGCTGAGTAAGATTTGCGTGAGATTTGTGACGCTGAGTAAGATTTGCGTGAGATTTGTGATGCTGAGTAAGATTTGCGTGAGATTTGTGACGCTGAGTAAGATTTGTGTGAGATTTGTGACGCTGAGAAAGATTTGTGTGAGATTTGTGACGCTGAGTAAGATTTGTGTAGATTTGTGACGCTGAGTAAGATTTGTGTGAGATTTGTGACGCTGAGTAAGATTTGTGTAGATTTGTGACGCTGAGTATGATTTGTGTGAGATTTGTGACGCTGAGTAAGATTTGTGTGAGATTTGTGACGTTGAGTAAGATTTGTGTGAGATTTGTGACGCTGAGTAAGATATGTGTGAGATTTGTGACGCTGAGTAAGATTTGTGTGAGATTTGTGACGCTGAGTAAGATTTGTGTGAGATTTGTGACGCTGAGTAAGATTTGCGTGAGATTTGTGACGCTGAGTAAGATTTGCGTGAGATTTGTGACGCTGAGTAAGATTTGCGTAAGATTTGTGACGCTGAGTAAGATTTGTGTGAGATTTGTCACGCTGAGTAAGATTTGTGTGAGATTTGTGACGCTGAGTAAGATTTGCGTGAGATTTGTGACGCTGCGTAAGATTTGTGTGAGATTTGTGATGCTGAGTAAGATTTGCGTGAGATTTGTGACGCTGAGTAAGATTTGCGTGAGATTTGTGACGCTGAGTAAGATTTGCGTGAGATTTGTGACTCTGAGTAAGATTTGTGTGAGATTTGTGACGCTGAGAAAGATTTGTGTGAGATTTGTGACGCTGAGTAAGATTTGTGTAGATTTGTGACGCTGAGTAAGATTTGTGTGAGATTTGTGACGCTGAGTAAGATTTGTGTAGATTTGTGACGCTGAGTATGATTTGTGTGAGATTTGTGACGCTGAGTAAGATTTGTGTGAGATTTGTGACGCTGAGTAAGATTTGCGTGAGATTTGTGACGCTGAGTAAGATTTGCGTGAGATTTGTGACGCTGAGTAAGATTTGCGTGAGATTTGTGACGCTGAGTAAGATTTGTGTGAGATTTGTGACGCTGAGAAAGATTTGTGTGAGATTGTGACGCTGAGTAAGATTTGTGTAGATTGGTGATGCTGAGTATGATTTGTGTGAGATTTGTGACGCTGAGTAAGATTTGTGTGAGATTTGTGACGCTGAGTAAGATTTGCGTGAGATTTGTGACGCTGAGTAAGATTTGCGTGAGATTTGTGATGCTGAGTAAGATTTGCGTGAGATTTGTGACGCTGAGTAAGATTTGTGTGAGATTTGTGACGCTGAGAAAGATTTGTGTGAGATTTGTGACGCTGAGTAAGATTTGTGTAGATTTGTGACGCTGAGTAAGATTTGTGTGAGATTTGTGACGCTGAGTAAGATTTGTGTAGATTTGTGACGCTGAGTATGATTTGTGTGAGATTTGTGACGCTGAGTAAGATTTGTGTGAGATTTGTGACGTTGAGTAAGATTTGTGTGAGATTTGTGACGCTGAGTAAGATATGTGTGAGATTTGTGACGCTGAGTAAGATTTGTGTGAGATTTGTGACGCTGAGTAAGATTTGCGTGAGATTTGTGACGCTGAGTAAGATTTGCGTGAGATTTGTGACGCTGAGTAAGATTTGCGTGGGATTTGTGACGCTGAGTAAGATTTGTGTGAGATTTGTCACGCTGAGTAAGATTTGTGTGAGATTTGTGACGCTGAGTAAGATTTGCGTGAGATTTGTGATGCTGAGTAAGATTTGTGTGAGATTTGTGACGCTGAGTAAGATTTGTGTGAGATTTGTGACGCTGAGTAAGATTTGTGTGAGATTTGTGACGCTGAGTAAGATTTGTGTGAGATTTGTGATGCTGAGTAAGATTTGTGTGAGATTTGTGACGCTGAGTAAGATTTGTGTGAGATTTGTGACGCTGAGTAAGATTTGTGTGAGATTTGTGACACTGAGTAAGATTTGTGTGAGATTTGTGACGCTGAGTAAGATTTGTGTGAGATTTGTGACGCTGAGTAAGATTTGCGTGAGATTTGTGACGCTGAGTAAGATTTGCGTGAGATTTGTGACGCTGAGTAAGATTTGCGTGAGATTTGTGACGCTGAGTAAGATTTGTGTGAGATTTGTGACGCTGAGTAAGATTTGTGTGAGATTTGTGACGCTGAGTAAGATTTGTGTAGATTTGTGACGCTGAGTAAGATTTGTGTGAGATTTGTGACGCTGAGTAAGATTTGTGTAGATTTGTGACGCTGAGTATGATTTGTGTGAGATTTGTGACGCTGAGTAAGATTTGTGTGAGATTTGTGACGTTGAGTAAGATTTGTGTGAGATTTGTGACGCTGAGTAAGATGTGTGTGAGATTTGTGACGCTGAGTAAGATTTGTGTGAGATTTGTGACGCTGAGTAAGATTTGTGTGAGATTTGTGACGCTGAGTAAGATTTGTGTGAGATTTGTGACGCTGAGTAAGATTTGTGTGAGATTTGTGACGCTGAGTAAGATTTGTGTGAGATTTGTGATGCTGAGTAAGATTTGTGTGAGATTTGTGATGCTGAGTAAGATTTGTGTGAGATTTGTGACGCTGAGTAAGATTTGTGTGAGATTTGTGGCACTGAGTAAGATTTGTGTGAGATTTGTGACGCTGAGTAAGATTTGTGTGAGATTTGTGACGCTGAGTAAGATTTGTGTGAGATTTGTGACGCTGAATAAGATTTGTGTGAGATTTGTGACGCTGAGAAAGATTTGTGTGAGATTTGTGACGCGGAGTAAGATTTGTGTAGATTTGTGACGCTGAGTAAGATTTGTGTGAGATTTGTGATGCTGAGTATGATTTGTGTGAGATTTGTGACGTTGAGTAAGATTTGTGTGAGATTTGTGACGCTGAGTAAGATTTGTGTGAGATTTGTGATGCTGAGTAAGATTTGTGTGAGATTTGTCACGCTGAGTAAGATTTGTGTGAGATTTGTGACGCTGAGTAAGATTTGCGTGAGATTTGTGACGCTGAGTAAGATTTGCGTGAGATTTGTGACGCTGAGTAAGATTTGCGTGGGATTTGTGACGCTGAGTAAGATTTGTGTGAGATTTGTGATGCTGAGTAAGATTTGTGTGAGATTTGTGATGCTGAGTAAGATTTGTGTGAGATTTGTGATGCTGAGTAAGATTTGTGTGAGATTTGTGATGCTGAGTAAGATTTGTGTGAGATTTGTGACGCTGAGAAAAATTTGTGTGAGATTTGTGACGCTGAGTAAGATTTGTGTTTATTTGTGATGCTGAGTAAGATTTGTGTGAGATTTGTGACGCTGAGTAAGATTTGCGTGAGATTTGTGACGCTGCGTAAGATTTGTGTGAGATTTGTGATGCTGAGTAAGATTTGCGTGAGATTTGTGACGCTGAGTAAGATTTGCGTGAGATTTGTGACGCTGAGTAAGATTTGCGTGAGATTTGTGACGCTGAGTAAGATTTGTGTGAGATTTGTGACGCTGAGAAAGATTTGTGTGAGATTTGTGACGCTGAGTAAGATTTGTGTAGATTTGTGACGCTGAGTATGATTTGTGTGAGATTTGTGACGCTGAGTAAGATTTGTGTGAGATTTGTGACGCTGAGTAAGATTTGTGTAGATTTGTGACGCTGAGTATGATTTGTGTGAGATTTGTGACGCTGAGTAAGATTTGTGTGAGATTTGTGACGCTGAGTAAGATTTGCGTGAGATTTGTGACGCTGAGTAAGATTTGCGTGAGATTTGTGACGCTGAGTAAGATTTGCGTGAGATTTGTGACGCTGAGTAAGATTTGTGTGAGATTTGTGACGCTGAGAAAGATTTGTGTGAGATTTGTGACGCTGAGTAAGATTTGTGTAGATTGGTGATTCTGAGTATGATTTGTGTGAGATTTGTGACGCTGAGTAAGATTTGTGTGAGATTGGTGACGCTGAGTAAGATTTGCGTGAGATTTGTGACGCTGAGTAAGATTTGTGTGAGATTTGTGACGCTGAGAAAGATTTGTGTGAGATTGTGACGCTGAGTAAGATTTGTGTAGATTGGTGATGCTGAGTATGATTTGTGTGAGATTTGTGACGCTGAGTAAGATTTGTGTGAGATTTGTGACGCTGAGTAAGATTTGCGTGAGATTTGTGACGCTGAGTAAGATTTGCGTGAGATTTGTGATGCTGAGTAAGATTTGCGTGAGATTTGTGACGCTGAGTAAGATTTGTGTGAGATTTGTGACGCTGAGAAAGATTTGTGTGAGATTTGTGACGCTGAGTAAGATTTGTGTAGATTTGTGACGCTGAGTAAGATTTGTGTGAGATTTGTGACGCTGAGTAAGATTTGTGTAGATTTGTGACGCTGAGTATGATTTGTGTGAGATTTGTGACGTTGAGTAAGATTTGTGTGAGATTTGTGACGCTGAGTAAGATATGTGTGAGATTTGTGACGCTGAGTAAGATTTGTGTGAGATTTGTGACGCTGAGTAAGATTTGCGTGAGATTTGTGACGCTGAGTAAGATTTGCGTGAGATTTGTGACTCTGAGTAAGATTTGCGTGGGATTTGTGACGCTGAGTAAGATTTGTGTGAGATTTGTCACGCTGAGTAAGATTTGTGTGAGATTTGTGACGCTGAGTAAGATTTGCGTGAGATTTGTGATGCTGAGTAAGATTTGTGTGAGATTTGTGACGCTGAGTAAGATTTGTGTGAGATTTGTGACGCTGAGTAAGATTTGTGTGAGATTTGTGACGCTGAGTAAGATTTGTGTGAGATTTGTGATGCTGAGTAAGATTTGTGTGAGATTTGTGACGCTGAGTAAGATTTGTGTGAGATTTGTGACGCTGAGTAAGATTTGTGTGAGATTTGTGACACTGAGTAAGATTTGTGTGAGATTTGTGACGCTGAGTAAGATTTGTGTGAGATTTGTGACGCTGAGTAAGATTTGCGTGAGATTTGTGACGCTGAGTAAGATTTGCGTGAGATTTGTGACGCTGAGTAAGATTTGCGTGAGATTTGTGACGCTGAGTAAGATTTGTGTGAGATTTGTGACGCTGAGTAAGATTTGTGTGAGATTTGTGACGCTGAGTAAGATTTGTGTAGATTTGTGACGCTGAGTAAGATTTGTGTGAGATTTGTGACGCTGAGTAAGATTTGTGTAGATTTGTGACGCTGAGTATGATTTGTGTGAGATTTGTGACGCTGAGTAAGATTTGTGTGAGATTTGTGACGTTGAGTAAGATTTGTGTGAGATTTGTGACGCTGAGTAAGATGTGTGTGAGATTTGTGACGCTGAGTAAGATTTGTGTGAGATTTGTGACGCTGAGTAAGATTTGTGTGAGATTTGTGACGCTGAGTAAGATTTGTGTGAGATTTGTGATGCTGAGTAAGATTTGTGTGAGATTTGTGATGCTGAGTAAGATTTGTGTGAGATTTGTGACGCTGAGTAAGATTTGTGTGAGATTTGTGACACTGAGTAAGATTTGTGTGAGATTTGTGACGCTGAGTAAGATTTGTGTGAGATTTGTGACGCTGAGTAAGATTTGTGTGAGATTTGTGACGCTGAATAAGATTTGTGTGAGATTTGTGACGCTGAGAAAGATTTGTGTGAGATTTGTGACGCGGAGTAAGATTTGTGTAGATTTGTGACGCTGAGTAAGATTTGTGTGAGATTTGTGATGCTGAGTATGATTTGTGTGAGATTTGTGACGTTGAGTAAGATTTGTGTGAGATTTGTGACGCTGAGTAAGATTTGTGTGAGATTTGTGATGCTGAGTAAGATTTGTGTGAGATTTGTCACGCTGAGTAAGATTTGTGTGAGATTTGTGACACTGAGTAAGATTTGCGTGAGATTTGTGACGCTGAGTAAGATTTGCGTGAGATTTGTGACGCTGAGTAAGATTTGCGTGGGATTTGTGACGCTGAGTAAGATTTGTGTGAGATTTGTGATGCTGAGTAAGATTTGTGTGAGATTTGTGATGCTGAGTAAGATTTGTGTGAGATTTGTGATGCTGAGTAAGATTTGTGTGAGATTTGTGATGCTGAGTAAGATTTGTGTGAGATTTGTGACGCTGAGAAAAATTTGTGTGAGATTTGTGACGCTGAGTAAGATTTGTGTTTATTTGTGATGCTGAGTAAGATTTGTGTGAGATTTGTGACGCTGAGTAAGATTTGCGTGAGATTTGTGACGCTGCGTAAGATTTGTGTGAGATTTGTGATGCTGAGTAAGATTTGCGTGAGATTTGTGACGCTGAGTAAGATTTGCGTGAGATTTGTGACGCTGAGTAAGATTTGTGTGAGATTTGTGACGCTGAGAAAGATTTGTGTGAGATTTGTGACGCTGAGTAAGATTTGTGTAGATTTGTGACGCTGAGTATGATTTGTGTGAGATTTGTGACGCTGAGTAAGATTTGTGTGAGATTTGTGACGCTGAGTAAGATTTGTGTAGATTTGTGACGCTGAGTATGATTTGTGTGAGATTTGTGACGCTGAGTAAGATTTGTGTGAGATTTGTGACGCTGAGTAAGATTTGCGTGAGATTTGTGACGCTGAGTAAGATTTGCGTGAGATTTGTGACGCTGAGTAAGATTTGCGTGAGATTTGTGACGCTGAGTAAGATTTGTGTGAGATTTGTGACGCTGAGAAAGATTTGTGTGAGATTTGTGACGCTGAGTAAGATTTGTGTAGATTGGTGATTCTGAGTATGATTTGTGTGAGATTTGTGACGCTGAGTAAGATTTGTGTGAGATTTGTGACGCTGAGTAAGATTTGCGTGAGATTTGTGACGCTGAGTAAGATTTGCGTGAGATTTGTGACGCTGAGTAAGATTTGCGTGAGATTTGTGACGCTGAGTAAGATTTGTGTGAGATTTGTGACGCTGAGAAAGATTTGTGTGAGATTTGTGACGCTGAGTAAGATTTGTGTAGATTTGTGACGCTGAGTAAGATTTGTGTGAGATTTGTGACGCTGAGTAAGATTTGTGTAGATTTGTGACGCTGAGTATGATTTGTGTGAGATTTGTGACGCTGAGTAAGATTTGTGTGAGATTTGTGACGTTGAGTAAGATTTGTGTGAGATTTGTGACGCTGAGTAAGATATGTGTGAGATTTGTGATGCTGAGTAAGATTTGTGTGAGATTTGTGACGCTGAGTAAGATTTGCGTGAGATTTGTGACGCTGAGTAAGATTTGCGTGAGATTTGTGACGCTGAGTAAGATTTGCGTGGGATTTGTGACGCTGAGTAAGATTTGTGTGAGATTTGTCACGCTGAGTAAGATTTGTGTGAGATTTGTGACGCTGAGTAAGATTTGCGTGAGATTTGTGACGCTGAGTAAGATTTGTGTGAGATTTGTGACGCTGAGTAAGATTTGTGTGAGATTTGTGACGCTGAGTAAGATTTGTGTGAGATTTGTGACGCTGAGTAAGATTTGTGTGAGATTTGTGATGCTGAGTAAGATTTGTGTGAGATTTGTGACGCTGAGTAAGATTTGTGTGAGATTTGTGACGCTGAGTAAGATTTGTGTGAGATTTGTGACACTGAGTAAGATTTGTGTGAGATTTGTGACGCTGAGTAAGATTTGTGTGAGATTTGTGACGCTGAGTAAGATTTGCGTGAGATTTGTGACGCTGAGTAAGATTTGCGTGAGATTTGTGACGCTGAGTAAGATTTGCGTGAGATTTGTGACGCTGAGTAAGATTTGTGTGAGATTTGTGACGCTGAGAAAGATTTGTGTGAGATTTGTGACGCTGAGTAAGATTTGTGTAGATTTGTGACGCTGAGTAAGATTTGTGTGAGATTTGTGACGCTGAGTAAGATTTGTGTAGATTTGTGACGCTGAGTATGATTTGTGTGAGATTTGTGACGCTGAGTAAGATTTGTGTGAGATTTGTGACGTTGAGTAAGATTTGTGTGAGATTTGTGACGCTGAGTAAGATGTGTGTGAGATTTGTGACGCTGAGTAAGATTTGTGTGAGATTTGTGACGCTGAGTAAGATTTGTGTGAGATTTGTGACGCTGAGTAAGATTTGTGTGAGATTTGTGACGCTGAGTAAGATTTGTGTGAGATTTGTGACGCTGAGTAAGATTTGTGTGAGATTTGTGATGCTGAGTAAGATTTGTGTGAGATTTGTGACGCTGAGTAAGATTTGTGTGAGATTTGTGACGCTGAGTAAGATTTGTGTGAGATTTGTGACACTGAGTAAGATTTGTGTGAGATTTGTGACGCTGAGTAAGATTTGTGTGAGATTTGTGACGCTGAGTAAGATTTGTGTGAGATTTGTGACGCTGAATAAGATTTGTGTGAGATTTGTGACGCTGAGAAAGATTTGTGTGAGATTTGTGACGCGGAGTAAGATTTGTGTAGATTTGTGACGCTGAGTAAGATTTGTGTGAGATTTGTGATGCTGATTATGATTTGTGTGAGATTTGTGACGTTGAGTAAGATTTGTGTGAGATTTGTGACGGTGAGTAAGATTTGTGTGAGATTTGTGACGCTGAGTAAGATTTGTGTGAGATTTGTCACGCTGAGTAAGATTTGTGTGAGATTTGTGACGCTGAGTAAGATTTGCGTGAGATTTGTGATGCTGAGTAAGATTTGCGTGAGATTTGTGACGCTGAGTAAGATTTGCGTGGGATTTGTGACGCTGAGTAAGATTTGTGTGAGATTTGTGACGCTGAGTAAGATGTGTGTGAGATTTGTGACGCTGAGTAAGATTTGTGTGAGATTTGTGACGCTGAGTAAGATTTGTGTGAGATTTGTGACGCTGAGTAAGATTTGTGTGAGATTTGTGACGCTGAGTAAGATTTGTGTGAGATTTGTGACGCTGAGTAAGATTTGTGTGAGATTTGTGATGCTGAGTAAGATTTGTGTGAGATTTGTGACGCTGAGTAAGATTTGTGTGAGATTTGTGACGATGAGTAAGATTTGTGTGAGATTTGTGACACTGAGTAAGATTTGTGTGAGATTTGTGACACTGAGTAAGATTTGTGTGAGATTTGTGACGCTGAGTAAGATTTGTGTGAGATTTGTGACGCTGAGTAAGATTTGTGTGAGATTTGTGACGCTGAATAAGATTTGTGTGAGATTTGTGACGCTGAGAAAGATTTGTGTGAGATTTGTGACGCGGAGTAAGATTTGTGTAGATTTGTGACGCTGAGTAAGATTTGTGTGAGATTTGTGATGCTGATTATGATTTGTGTGAGATTTGTGACGTTGAGTAAGATTTGTGTGAGATTTGTGACGGTGAGTAAGATTTGTGTGAGATTTGTGACGCTGAGTAAGATTTGTGTGAGATTTGTCACGCTGAGTAAGATTTGTGTGAGATTTGTGACGCTGAGTAAGATTTGCGTGAGATTTGTGATGCTGAGTAAGATTTGCGTGAGATTTGTGACGCTGAGTAAGATTTGCGTGGGATTTGTGACGCTGAGTAAGATTTGTGTGAGATTTGTGACGCTGAGTAAGATGTGTGTGAGATTTGTGACGCTGAGTAAGATTTGTGTGAGATTTGTGACGCTGAGTAAGATTTGTGTGAGATTTGTGACGCTGAGTAAGATTTGTGTGAGATTTGTGACGCTGAGTAAGATTTGTGTGAGATTTGTGACGCTGAGTAAGATTTGTGTGAGATTTGTGACGCTGAGTAAGATTTGTGTGAGATTTGTGATGCTGAGTAAGATTTGTGTGAGATTTGTGATGCTGAGTAAGATTTGTGTGAGATTTGTGACGCTGAGTAAGATTTGTGTGAGATTTGTGACGATGAGTAAGATTTGTGTGAGATTTGTGACACTGAGTAAGATTTGTGTGAGATTTGTGACGCTGAGTAAGATTTGTGTGAGATTTGTGACGCTGAGTAAGATTTGTGTGAGATTTGTGACGCTGAATAAGATTTGTGTGAGATTTGTGACGCTGAGAAAGATTTGTGTGAGATTTGTGACGTGGAGTAAGATTTGTGTAGATTTGTGACGCTGAGTAAGATTTGTGTGAGATTTGTGACGCTGAGTATGATTTGTGTGAGATTTGTGACGTTGAGTAAGATTTGTGTGAGATTTGTGACGCTGAGTAAGATTTGTGTGAGATTTGTGACGCTGAGTAAGATTTGTGTGAGATTTGTGACGCTGAGTAAGATTTGTGTGAGATTTGTGACGCTGAGTAAGATTTGCATGAGATTTGTGACGCTGAGTAAGATTTGCGTGAGATTTGTGACGCTGAGTAAGATTTGCGTGAGATTTGTGACACTGACTAAGATTTGCGTGAGATTTGTGATGCTGAGTAAGATTTGTGTGAGATTTGTGATGCTGAGTAAGATTTGTGTGAGATTTGTGATGCTGAGTAAGATTTGTGTGAGATTTGTGATGCTGAGTAAGATTTGTGTGAGATTTGTGATGCTGAGTAAGATTTGTGTGAGATTTGTGACGCTGAGAAAGATTTGTGTGAGATTTGTGACGCTGAGTAAGATTTGTGTGAGATTTGTGACGCTGAGTAAGATTTGTGTGAGATTTGTGACGCTGAGTAAGATTTGTGTGAGATTTGTGACGCTGAATAAGATTTGTGTGAGATTTGTGACGCTGAGAAAGATTTGTGTGAGATTTGTGACGCGGAGTAAGATTTGTGTAGATTTGTGACGCTGAGTAAGATTTGTGTGAGATTTGTGATGCTGATTATGATTTGTGTGAGATTTGTGACGTTGAGTAAGATTTGTGTGAGATTTGTGACGGTGAGTAAGATTTGTGTGAGATTTGTGACGCTGAGTAAGATTTGTGTGAGATTTGTCACGCTGAGTAAGATTTGTGTGAGATTTGTGACGCTGAGTAAGATTTGCGTGAGATTTGTGATGCTGAGTAAGATTTGCGTGAGATTTGTGACGCTGAGTAAGATTTGCGTGGGATTTGTGACGCTGAGTAAGATTTGTGTGAGATTTGTGACGCTGAGTAAGATGTGTGTGAGATTTGTGACGCTGAGTAAGATTTGTGTGAGATTTGTGACGCTGAGTAAGATTTGTGTGAGATTTGTGACGCTGAGTAAGATTTGTGTGAGATTTGTGACGCTGAGTAAGATTTGTGTGAGATTTGTGACGCTGAGTAAGATTTGTGTGAGATTTGTGACGCTGAGTAAGATTTGTGTGAGATTTGTGATGCTGAGTAAGATTTGTGTGAGATTTGTGATGCTGAGTAAGATTTGTGTGAGATTTGTGACGCTGAGTAAGATTTGTGTGAGATTTGTGACGATGAGTAAGATTTGTGTGAGATTTGTGACACTGAGTAAGATTTGTGTGAGATTTGTGACGCTGAGTAAGATTTGTGTGAGATTTGTGACGCTGAGTAAGATTTGTGTGAGATTTGTGACGCTGAATAAGATTTGTGTGAGATTTGTGACGCTGAGAAAGATTTGTGTGAGATTTGTGACGTGGAGTAAGATTTGTGTAGATTTGTGACGCTGAGTAAGATTTGTGTGAGATTTGTGACGCTGAGTATGATTTGTGTGAGATTTGTGACGTTGAGTAAGATTTGTGTGAGATTTGTGACGCTGAGTAAGATTTGTGTGAGATTTGTGACGCTGAGTAAGATTTGTGTGAGATTTGTGACGCTGAGTAAGATTTGTGTGAGATTTGTGACGCTGAGTAAGATTTGCATGAGATTTGTGACGCTGAGTAAGATTTGCGTGAGATTTGTGACGCTGAGTAAGATTTGCGTGAGATTTGTGACACTGACTAAGATTTGCGTGAGATTTGTGATGCTGAGTAAGATTTGTGTGAGATTTGTGATGCTGAGTAAGATTTGTGTGAGATTTGTGATGCTGAGTAAGATTTGTGTGAGATTTGTGATGCTGAGTAAGATTTGTGTGAGATTTGTGATGCTGAGTAAGATTTGTGTGAGATTTGTGACGCTGAGAAAGATTTGTGTGAGATTTGTGACGCTGAGTAAGATTTTTGTAGATTTGTGACGCTGAGTAAGATTTGCGTGAGATTTGTGACGCTGAGTAAGATTTGTGTGAGATTTGTGACGCTGAGTAAGATTTGTGTGAGATTTGTGACGCTGAGTAAGATTTGTGTGATATTTGTGATGCTGAGTAAGATTTGTGTGAGATTTGTGACGCTGAGTAAGATTTGTGTGAGATTTGTGACGCTGAGTAAGATTTGTGTGAGATTTGTGACGCTGAGTAAGATTTGTGTGAGATTTGTGACGCTGAGTAAGATTTGTGTGAGATTTGTGACGCTGAGTAAGATTTGTGTGAGATTTGTGACGCTGAGTAAGATTTGTGTGAGATTTGTGATGCTGAGTAAGATTTGTGTGAGATTTGTGACGCTGAGTAAGATTTGTGTGAGATTTGTGACGCTGAGTAAGATTTGTGTGAGATTTGTGACACTGAGTAAGATTTGTGTGAGATTTGTGACGCTGAGTAAGATTTGTGTGAGATTTGTGACGCTGAGTAAGATTTGTGTGAGATTTGTGACGCTGAATAAGATTTGTGTGAGATTTGTGACGCTGAGAAAGATTTGTGTGAGATTTGTGACGCGGAGTAAGATTTGTGTAGATTTGTGACGCTGAGTAAGATTTGTGTGAGATTTGTGATGCTGATTATGATTTGTGTGAGATTTGTGACGTTGAGTAAGATTTGTGTGAGATTTGTGACGGTGAGTAAGATTTGTGTGAGATTTGTGACGCTGAGTAAGATTTGTGTGAGATTTGTCACGCTGAGTAAGATTTGTGTGAGATTTGTGACGCTGAGTAAGATTTGCGTGAGATTTGTGATGCTGAGTAAGATTTGCGTGAGATTTGTGACGCTGAGTAAGATTTGCGTGGGATTTGTGACGCTGAGTAAGATTTGTGTGAGATTTGTGACGCTGAGTAAGATGTGTGTGAGATTTGTGACGCTGAGTAAGATTTGTGTGAGATTTGTGACGCTGAGTAAGATTTGTGTGAGATTTGTGACGCTGAGTAAGATTTGTGTGAGATTTGTGACGCTGAGTAAGATTTGTGTGAGATTTGTGACGCTGAGTAAGATTTGTGTGAGATTTGTGACGCTGAGTAAGATTTGTGTGAGATTTGTGATGCTGAGTAAGATTTGTGTGAGATTTGTGATGCTGAGTAAGATTTGTGTGAGATTTGTGACGCTGAGTAAGATTTGTGTGAGATTTGTGACGATGAGTAAGATTTGTGTGAGATTTGTGACACTGAGTAAGATTTGTGTGAGATTTGTGACGCTGAGTAAGATTTGTGTGAGATTTGTGACGCTGAGTAAGATTTGTGTGAGATTTGTGACGCTGAATAAGATTTGTGTGAGATTTGTGACGCTGAGAAAGATTTGTGTGAGATTTGTGACGTGGAGTAAGATTTGTGTAGATTTGTGACGCTGAGTAAGATTTGTGTGAGATTTGTGACGCTGAGTATGATTTGTGTGAGATTTGTGACGTTGAGTAAGATTTGTGTGAGATTTGTGACGCTGAGTAAGATTTGTGTGAGATTTGTGACGCTGAGTAAGATTTGTGTGAGATTTGTGACGCTGAGTAAGATTTGTGTGAGATTTGTGACGCTGAGTAAGATTTGCGTGAGATTTGTGACGCTGAGTAAGATTTGCGTGAGATTTGTGACGCTGAGTAAGATTTGCGTGAGATTTGTGACACTGACTAAGATTTGCGTGAGATTTGTGATGCTGAGTAAGATTTGTGTGAGATTTGTGATGCTGAGTAAGATTTGTGTGAGATTTGTGATGCTGAGTAAGATTTGTGTGAGATTTGTGATGCTGAGTAAGATTTGTGTGAGATTTGTGATGCTGAGTAAGATTTGTGTGAGATTTGTGACGCTGAGAAAGATTTGTGTGAGATTTGTGACGCTGAGTAAGATTTTTGTAGATTTGTGACGCTGAGTAAGATTTGCGTGAGATTTGTGACGCTGAGTAAGATTTGTGTGAGATTTGTGACGCTGAGTAAGATTTGTGTGAGATTTGTGACGCTGAGTAAGATTTGTGTGATATTTGTGATGCTGAGTAAGATTTGTGTGAGATTTGTGACGCTGAGTATGATTTGTGTGAGATTTGTGACGCTGAGTAAGATTTGTGTGAGATTTGTGACACTGAGTAAGATTTGTGTGAGATTTGTGACGCTGAGTAAGATTTGTGTGAGATTTGTGACGCTGAGTAAGATTTGTGTGAGATTTGTGACGCTGAATAAGATTTGTGTGAGATTTGTGACGTTGAGAAAGATTTGTGTGAGATTTGTGACGCGGAGTAAGATTTGTGTAGATTTGTGACGCTGAGTAAGATTTGTGTGAGATTTGTGACGCTGAGTATGATTTGTGTGAGATTTGTGACGTTGAGTAAGATTTGTGTGAGATTTGTGACGCTGAGTAAGATTTGTGTGAGATTTGTGACACTGAGTAAGATTTGTGTGAGATTTGTCACGCTGAGTAAGATTTGTGTGAGATTTGTGACGCTGAGTAAGATTTGTGTGAGATTTGTGATGCTGAGTAAGATTTGTGTGAGATTTGTGACGCTGAGTAAGATTTGTGTGAGATTTGTGACGCTGAGTAAGATTTGTGTGAGATTTGTGATGCTGAGTAAGATTTGTGTGAGATTTGTGACGCTGAGTAAGATTTGTGTGAGATTTGTGACGCTGAGTAAGATTTGTGTGAGATTTGTGACACTGAGTAAGATTTGTGTGAGATTTGTGACGCTGAGTAAGATTTGTGTGAGATTTGTGACGCTGAGTAAGATTTGTGTGAGATTTGTGACGCTGAATAAGATTTGTGTGAGATTTGTGACGCTGAGAAAGATTTGTGTGAGATTTGTGACGCGGAGTAAGATTTGTGTAGATTTGTGACGCTGAGTAAGATTTGTGTGAGATTTGTGACGCTGAGTATGATTTGTGTGAGATTTGTGACGTTGAGTAAGATTTGTGTGAGATTTGTGACGCTGAGTAAGATTTGTGTGAGATTTGTGACGCTGAGTAAGATTTGTGTGAGATTTGTGACGCTGAGTAAGATTTGTGTGAGATTTGTGACGCTGAGTAAGATTTGCGTGAGATTTGTGACGCTGAGTAAGATTTGCGTGAGATTTGTGATGCTGAGTAAGATTTGCGTGAGATTTGTGACGCTGACTAAGATTTGCGTGAGATTTGTGATGCTGAGTAAGATTTGTGTGAGATTTGTGATGCTGAGTAAGATTTTTGTGAGATTTGTGATGCTGAGTAAGATTTGTGTGAGATTTGTGATGCTGAGTAAGATTTGTGTGAGATTTGTGATGCTGAGTAAGATTTGTGTGAGATTTGTGACGCTGAGAAAGATTTGTGTGAGATTTGTGACGCTGAGTAAGATTTTTGTAGATTTGTGATGCTGAGTAAGATTTGTGTGAGATTTGTGACGCTGAGTGAGATTTGCGTGAGATTTGTGACGCTGAGTAAGATTTGCGTGAGATTTGTGACGCTGAGTAAGATTTGTGTGAGATTTGTGACGCTGAGAAAGATTTGTGTGAGATTTGTGATGCTGAGTAAGATTTGTGTAGATTTGTGACGCTGAGTAAGATTTGTGTGAGATTTGTGACGCTGAGTAAGATTTGCGTGAGATTTGTGACGCTGAGTAAGATTTGCGTGAGATTTGTGACGCTGAGTAAGATTTGTGTGAGATTTGTGACGCTGAGAAAGATTTGTGTGAGATTTGTGACGCGGAGTAAGATTTGTGTAGATTTGTGACGCTGAGTAAGATTTGTGTGAGATTTGTGATGCTGATTATGATTTGTGTGAGATTTGTGACGTTGAGTAAGATTTGTGTGAGATTTGTGACGGTGAGTAAGATTTGTGTGAGATTTGTGACGCTGAGTAAGATTTGTGTGAGATTTGTCACGCTGAGTAAGATTTGTGTGAAATTTGTGACGCTGAGTAAGATTTGCGTGAGATTTGTGATGCTGAGTAAGATTTGCGTGAGATTTGTGACGCTGAGTAAGATTTGCGTGGGATTTGTGACGCTGAGTAAGATTTGTGTGAGATTTGTGACGCTGAGTAAGATGTGTGTGAGATTTGTGACGCTGAGTAAGATTTGTGTGAGATTTGTGACGCTGAGTAAGATTTGTGTGAGATTTGTGACGCTGAGTAAGATTTGTGTGAGATTTGTGACGCTGAGTAAGATTTGTGTGAGATTTGTGACGCTGAGTAAGATTTGTGTGAGATTTGTGACGCTGAGTAAGATTTGTGTGAGATTTGTGATGCTGAGTAAGATTTGTGTGAGATTTGTGATGCTGAGTAAGATTTGTGTGAGATTTGTGACGCTGAGTAAGATTTGTGTGAGATTTGTGACGATGAGTAAGATTTGTGTGAGATTTGTGACACTGAGTAAGATTTGTGTGAGATTTGTGACGCTGAGTAAGATTTGTGTGAGATTTGTGACGCTGAGTAAGATTTGTGTGAGACTTGTGACGCTGAATAAGATTTGTGTGAGATTTGTGACGCTGAGAAAGATTTGTGTGAGATTTGTGACGTGGAGTAAGATTTGTGTAGATTTGTGACGCTGAGTAAGATTTGTGTGAGATTTGTGACGCTGAGTATGATTTGTGTGAGATTTGTGACGTTGAGTAAGATTTGTGTGAGATTTGTGACGCTGAGTAAGATTTGTGTGAGATTTGTGACGCTGAGTAAGATTTGTGTGAGATTTGTGACGCTGAGTAAGATTTGTGTGAGATTTGTGACGCTGAGTAAGATTTGCGTGAGATTTGTGACGCTGAGTAAGATTTGCGTGAGATTTGTGACGCTGAGTAAGATTTGCGTGAGATTTGTGACACTGACTAAGATTTGCGTGAGATTTGTGATGCTGAGTAAGATTTGTGTGAGATTTGTGATGCTGAGTAAGATTTGTGTGAGATTTGTGATGCTGAGTAAGATTTGTGTGAGATTTGTGATGCTGAGTAAGATTTGTGTGAGATTTGTGATGCTGAGTAAGATTTGTGTGAGATTTGTGACGCTGAGAAAGATTTGTGTGAGATTTGTGACGCTGAGTAAGATTTTTGTAGATTTGTGACGCTGAGTAAGATTTGCGTGAGATTTGTGACGCTGAGTAAGATTTGTGTGAGATTTGTGACGCTGAGTAAGATTTGTGTGAGATTTGTGACGCTGAGTAAGATTTGTGTGATATTTGTGATGCTGAGTAAGATTTGTGTGAGATTTGTGACGCTGAGTAAGATTTGTGTGAGATTTGTGACGCTGAGTAAGATTTGTGTGAGATTTGTGACACTGAGTAAGATTTGTGTGAGATTTGTGACGCTGAGTAAGATTTGTGTGAGATTTGTGACGCTGAGTAAGATTTGTGTGAGATTTGTGACGCTGAATAAGATTTGTGTGAGATTTGTGACGCTGAGAAAGATTTGTGTGAGATTTGTGACGCGGAGTAAGATTTGTGTAGATTTGTGACGCTGAGTAAGATTTGTGTGAGATTTGTGACGCTGAGTATGATTTGTGTGAGATTTGTGACGTTGAGTAAGATTTGTGTGAGATTTGTGACGCTGAGTAAGATTTGTGTGAGATTTGTGACACTGAGTAAGATTTGTGTGAGATTTGTCACGCTGAGTAAGATTTGTGTGAGATTTGTGACGCTGAGTAAGATTTGTGTGAGATTTGTGATGCTGAGTAAGATTTGTGTGAGATTTGTGACGCTGAGTAAGATTTGTGTGAGATTTGTGACGCTGAGTAAGATTTGTGTGAGATTTGTGATGCTGAGTAAGATTTGTGTGAGATTTGTGACGCTGAGTAAGATTTGTGTGAGATTTGTGACGCTGAGTAAGATTTGTGTGAGATTTGTGACACTGAGTAAGATTTGTGTGAGATTTGTGACGCTGAGTAAGATTTGTGTGAGATTTGTGACGCTGAATAAGATTTGTGTGAGATTTGTGACGCTGAGAAAGATTTGTGTGAGATTTGTGACGCGGAGTAAGATTTGTGTAGATTTGTGACGCTGAGTAAGATTTGTGTGAGATTTGTGACGCTGAGTATGATTTGTGTGAGATTTGTGACGTTGAGTAAGATTTGTGTGAGATTTGTGACGCTGAGTAAGATTTGTGTGAGATTTGTGACGCTGAGTAAGATTTGCGTGAGATTTGTGACGCTGAGTAAGATTTGCGTGAGATTTGTGATGCTGAGTAAGATTTGCGTGAGATTTGTGACGCTGACTAAGATTTGCGTGAGATTTGTGATGCTGAGTAAGATTTGTGTGAGATTTGTGATGCTGAGTAAGATTTTTGTGAGATTTGTGATGCTGAGTAAGATTTGTGTGAGATTTGTGATGCTGAGTAAGATTTGTGTGAGATTTGTGATGCTGAGTAAGATTTGTGTGAGATTTGTGACGCTGAGAAAGATTTGTGTGAGATTTGTGACGCTGAGTAAGATTTTTGTAGATTTGTGATGCTGAGTAAGATTTGTGTGAGATTTGTGACGCTGAGTAAGATTTGTGTGAGATTTGTGACGATGAGTAAGATTTGTGTGAGATTTGTGACACTGAGTAAGATTTGTGTGAGATTTGTGACGCTGAGTAAGATTTGTGTGAGATTTGTGACGCTGAGTAAGATTTGTGTGAGATTTGTGACGCTGAATAAGATTTGTGTGAGATTTGTGACGCTGAGAAAGATTTGTGTGAGATTTGTGACGTGGAGTAAGATTTGTGTAGATTTGTGACGCTGAGTAAGATTTGTGTGAGATTTGTGACGCTGAGTATGATTTGTGTGAGATTTGTGACGTTGAGTAAGATTTGTGTGAGATTTGTGACGCTGAGTAAGATTTGTGTGAGATTTGTGACGCTGAGTAAGATTTGTGTGAGATTTGTGACGCTGAGTAAGATTTGTGTGAGATTTGTGACGCTGAGTAAGATTTGCGTGAGATTTGTGACGCTGAGTAAGATTTGCGTGAGATTTGTGACGCTGAGTAAGATTTGCGTGAGATTTGTGACACTGACTAAGATTTGCGTGAGATTTGTGATGCTGAGTAAGATTTGTGTGAGATTTGTGATGCTGAGTAAGATTTGTGTGAGATTTGTGATGCTGAGTAAGATTTGTGTGAGATTTGTGATGCTGAGTAAGATTTGTGTGAGATTTGTGATGCTGAGTAAGATTTGTGTGAGATTTGTGACGCTGAGAAAGATTTGTGTGAGATTTGTGACGCTGAGTAAGATTTTTGTAGATTTGTGACGCTGAGTAAGATTTGCGTGAGATTTGTGACGCTGAGTAAGATTTGTGTGAGATTTGTGACGCTGAGTAAGATTTGTGTGAGATTTGTGACGCTGAGTAAGATTTGTGTGATATTTGTGATGCTGAGTAAGATTTGTGTGAGATTTGTGACGCTGAGTATGATTTGTGTGAGATTTGTGACGCTGAGTAAGATTTGTGTGAGATTTGTGACACTGAGTAAGATTTGTGTGAGATTTGTGACGCTGAGTAAGATTTGTGTGAGATTTGTGACGCTGAGTAAGATTTGTGTGAGATTTGTGACGCTGAATAAGATTTGTGTGAGATTTGTGACGTTGAGAAAGATTTGTGTGAGATTTGTGACGCGGAGTAAGATTTGTGTAGATTTGTGACGCTGAGTAAGATTTGTGTGAGATTTGTGACGCTGAGTATGATTTGTGTGAGATTTGTGACGTTGAGTAAGATTTGTGTGAGATTTGTGACGCTGAGTAAGATTTGTGTGAGATTTGTGACACTGAGTAAGATTTGTGTGAGATTTGTCACGCTGAGTAAGATTTGTGTGAGATTTGTGACGCTGAGTAAGATTTGTGTGAGATTTGTGATGCTGAGTAAGATTTGTGTGAGATTTGTGACGCTGAGTAAGATTTGTGTGAGATTTGTGACGCTGAGTAAGATTTGTGTGAGATTTGTGATGCTGAGTAAGATTTGTGTGAGATTTGTGACGCTGAGTAAGATTTGTGTGAGATTTGTGACGCTGAGTAAGATTTGTGTGAGATTTGTGACACTGAGTAAGATTTGTGTGAGATTTGTGACGCTGAGTAAGATTTGTGTGAGATTTGTGACGCTGAGTAAGATTTGTGTGAGATTTGTGACGCTGAATAAGATTTGTGTGAGATTTGTGACGCTGAGAAAGATTTGTGTGAGATTTGTGACGCGGAGTAAGATTTGTGTAGATTTGTGACGCTGAGTAAGATTTGTGTGAGATTTGTGACGCTGAGTATGATTTGTGTGAGATTTGTGACGTTGAGTAAGATTTGTGTGAGATTTGTGACGCTGAGTAAGATTTGTGTGAGATTTGTGACGCTGAGTAAGATTTGTGTGAGATTTGTGACGCTGAGTAAGATTTGTGTGAGATTTGTGACGCTGAGTAAGATTTGCGTGAGATTTGTGACGCTGAGTAAGATTTGCGTGAGATTTGTGATGCTGAGTAAGATTTGCGTGAGATTTGTGACGCTGACTAAGATTTGCGTGAGATTTGTGATGCTGAGTAAGATTTGTGTGAGATTTGTGATGCTGAGTAAGATTTTTGTGAGATTTGTGATGCTGAGTAAGATTTGTGTGAGATTTGTGATGCTGAGTAAGATTTGTGTGAGATTTGTGATGCTGAGTAAGATTTGTGTGAGATTTGTGACGCTGAGAAAGATTTGTGTGAGATTTGTGACGCTGAGTAAGATTTTTGTAGATTTGTGATGCTGAGTAAGATTTGTGTGAGATTTGTGACGCTGAGTGAGATTTGCGTGAGATTTGTGACGCTGAGTAAGATTTGCGTGAGATTTGTGACGCTGAGTAAGATTTGTGTGAGATTTGTGACGCTGAGAAAGATTTGTGTGAGATTTGTGATGCTGAGTAAGATTTGTGTAGATTTGTGACGCTGAGTAAGATTTGTGTGAGATTTGTGACGCTGAGTAAGATTTGCGTGAGATTTGTGACGCTGAGTAAGATTTGCGTGAGATTTGTGACGCTGAGTAAGATTTGTGTGAGATTTGTGACGCTGAGAAAGATTTGTGTGAGATTTGTGACGCGGAGTAAGATTTGTGTAGATTTGTGACGCTGAGTAAGATTTGTGTGAGATTTGTGATGCTGATTATGATTTGTGTGAGATTTGTGACGTTGAGTAAGATTTGTGTGAGATTTGTGACGGTGAGTAAGATTTGTGTGAGATTTGTGACGCTGAGTAAGATTTGTGTGAGATTTGTCACGCTGAGTAAGATTTGTGTGAAATTTGTGACGCTGAGTAAGATTTGCGTGAGATTTGTGATGCTGAGTAAGATTTGCGTGAGATTTGTGACGCTGAGTAAGATTTGCGTGGGATTTGTGACGCTGAGTAAGATTTGTGTGAGATTTGTGACGCTGAGTAAGATGTGTGTGAGATTTGTGACGCTGAGTAAGATTTGTGTGAGATTTGTGACGCTGAGTAAGATTTGTGTGAGATTTGTGACGCTGAGTAAGATTTGTGTGAGATTTGTGACGCTGAGTAAGATTTGTGTGAGATTTGTGACGCTGAGTAAGATTTGTGTGAGATTTGTGACGCTGAGTAAGATTTGTGTGAGATTTGTGATGCTGAGTAAGATTTGTGTGAGATTTGTGATGCTGAGTAAGATTTGTGTGAGATTTGTGACGCTGAGTAAGATTTGTGTGAGATTTGTGACGATGAGTAAGATTTGTGTGAGATTTGTGACACTGAGTAAGATTTGTGTGAGATTTGTGACGCTGAGTAAGATTTGTGTGAGATTTGTGACGCTGAGTAAGATTTGTGTGAGACTTGTGACGCTGAATAAGATTTGTGTGAGATTTGTGACGCTGAGAAAGATTTGTGTGAGATTTGTGACGTGGAGTAAGATTTGTGTAGATTTGTGACGCTGAGTAAGATTTGTGTGAGATTTGTGACGCTGAGTATGATTTGTGTGAGATTTGTGACGTTGAGTAAGATTTGTGTGAGATTTGTGACGCTGAGTAAGATTTGTGTGAGATTTGTGACGCTGAGTAAGATTTGTGTGAGATTTGTGACGCTGAGTAAGATTTGTGTGAGATTTGTGACGCTGAGTAAGATTTGCGTGAGATTTGTGACGCTGAGTAAGATTTGCGTGAGATTTGTGACGCTGAGTAAGATTTGCGTGAGATTTGTGACACTGACTAAGATTTGCGTGAGATTTGTGATGCTGAGTAAGATTTGTGTGAGATTTGTGATGCTGAGTAAGATTTGTGTGAGATTTGTGATGCTGAGTAAGATTTGTGTGAGATTTGTGATGCTGAGTAAGATTTGTGTGAGATTTGTGATGCTGAGTAAGATTTGTGTGAGATTTGTGACGCTGAGAAAGATTTGTGTGAGATTTGTGACGCTGAGTAAGATTTTTGTAGATTTGTGACGCTGAGTAAGATTTGCGTGAGATTTGTGACGCTGAGTAAGATTTGTGTGAGATTTGTGACGCTGAGTAAGATTTGTGTGAGATTTGTGACGCTGAGTAAGATTTGTGTGATATTTGTGATGCTGAGTAAGATTTGTGTGAGATTTGTGACGCTGAGTAAGATTTGTGTGAGATTTGTGACGCTGAGTAAGATTTGTGTGAGATTTGTGACACTGAGTAAGATTTGTGTGAGATTTGTGACGCTGAGTAAGATTTGTGTGAGATTTGTGACGCTGAGTAAGATTTGTGTGAGATTTGTGACGCTGAATAAGATTTGTGTGAGATTTGTGACGCTGAGAAAGATTTGTGTGAGATTTGTGACGCGGAGTAAGATTTGTGTAGATTTGTGACGCTGAGTAAGATTTGTGTGAGATTTGTGACGCTGAGTATGATTTGTGTGAGATTTGTGACGTTGAGTAAGATTTGTGTGAGATTTGTGACGCTGAGTAAGATTTGTGTGAGATTTGTGACACTGAGTAAGATTTGTGTGAGATTTGTCACGCTGAGTAAGATTTGTGTGAGATTTGTGACGCTGAGTAAGATTTGTGTGAGATTTGTGATGCTGAGTAAGATTTGTGTGAGATTTGTGACGCTGAGTAAGATTTGTGTGAGATTTGTGACGCTGAGTAAGATTTGTGTGAGATTTGTGATGCTGAGTAAGATTTGTGTGAGATTTGTGACGCTGAGTAAGATTTGTGTGAGATTTGTGACGCTGAGTAAGATTTGTGTGAGATTTGTGACACTGAGTAAGATTTGTGTGAGATTTGTGACGCTGAGTAAGATTTGTGTGAGATTTGTGACGCTGAGTAAGATTTGTGTGAGATTTGTGACGCTGAATAAGATTTGTGTGAGATTTGTGACGCTGAGAAAGATTTGTGTGAGATTTGTGACGCGGAGTAAGATTTGTGTAGATTTGTGACGCTGAGTAAGATTTGTGTGAGATTTGTGACGCTGAGTATGATTTGTGTGAGATTTGTGACGTTGAGTAAGATTTGTGTGAGATTTGTGACGCTGAGTAAGATTTGTGTGAGATTTGTGACGCTGATTAAGATTTGCGTGAGATTTGTGACGCTGAGTAAGATTTGCGTGAGATTTGTGATGCTGAGTAAGATTTGCGTGAGATTTGTGACGCTGACTAAGATTTGCGTGAGATTTGTGATGCTGAGTAAGATTTGTGTGAGATTTGTGATGCTGAGTAAGATTTTTGTGAGATTTGTGATGCTGAGTAAGATTTGTGTGAGATTTGTGATGCTGAGTAAGATTTGTGTGAGATTTGTGATGCTGAGTAAGATTTGTGTGAGATTTGTGACGCTGAGAAAGATTTGTGTGAGATTTGTGACGCTGAGTAAGATTTTTGTAGATTTGTGATGCTGAGTAAGATTTGTGTGAGATTTGTGACGCTGAGTGAGATTTGCGTGAGATTTGTGACGCTGAGTAAGATTTGCGTGAGATTTGTGACGCTGAGTAAGATTTGTGTGAGATTTGTGACGCTGAGTAAGATTTGCGTGAGATTTGTGACGCTGAGTAAGATTTGCGTGAGATTTGTGACGCTGAGTAAGATTTGTGTGAGATTTGTGACGCTGAGAAAGATTTGTGTGAGATTTGTGACGCTGAGTAAGATTTGTGTAGATTTGTGATGCTGAGTAAGATTTGTGTGAGATTTGTGACGCTGAGTAAGATTTGTGTAGATTTGTGACGCTGAGTATGATTTGTGTGAGATTTGTGACGCTGAGTAAGATTTGTGTGAGATTTGTGACGTTGAGTAAGATTTGTGTGAGATTTGTGACGCTGAGTAAGATGTGTGTGAGATTTGTGACGCTGAGTAAGATTTGTGTGAGATTTGTGACGCTGAGTAAGATTTGTGTGAGATTTGTGACGCTGAGTAAGATTTGTGTGAGATTTGTGACGCTGAGTAAGATTTGTGTGAGATTTGTGACGCTGAGTAAGATTTGTGTGAGATTTGTGACGCTGAGTAAGATTTGTGTGAGATTTGTGATGCTGAGTAAGATTTGTGTGAGATTTGTGACGCTGAGTAAGATTTGTGTGAGATTTGTGACGCTGAGTAAGATTTGTGTGAGATTTGTGACACTGAGTAAGATTTGTGTGAGATTTGTGACGCTGAGTAAGATTTGTGTGAGATTTGTGACGCTGAGTAAGATTTGTGTGAGATTTGTGACGCTGAATAAGATTTGTGTGAGATTTGTGACGCTGAGAAACATTTGTGTGAGATTTGTGACGCGGAGTAAGATTTGTGTAGATTTGTGACGCTGAGTAAGATTTGTGTGAGATTTGTGACGCTGAGTATGATTTGTGTGAGATTTGTGACGTTGAGTAAGATTTGTGTGAGATTTGTGACGCTGAGTAAGATTTGTGTGAGATTTGTGACGCTGAGTAAGATTTGTGTGACATTTGTCACGCTGAGTAAGATTTGTGTGAGATTTGTGACGCTGAGTAAGATTTGCGTGAGATTTGTGACGCTGAGTAAGATTTGCGTGAGATTTGTGACGCTGAGTAAGATTTGCGTGGGATTTGTGACGCTGAGTAAGATTTGTGTGAGATTTGTGACGCTGAGTAAGATTTGTGTGAGATTTGTGACGCTGAGTAAGATTTGCATGAGATTTGTGACGCTGAGTAAGATTTGCGTGAGATTTGTGACGCTGAGTAAGATTTGCGTGAGATTTGTGACGCTGAGTAAGATTTGTGTGAGATTTGTGACGCTGAGTAAGATGTGTGTGAGATTTGTGACGCTGAGTAAGATTTGCGTGAGATTTGTGACGCTGAGTAAGATTTGTGTGAGATTTGTGATGCTGAGTAAGATTTGTGTGAGATTTGTGATGCTGAGTAAGATTTGTGTGAGATTTGTGATGCTGAGTAAGATTTGTGTGAGATTTGTGATGCTGAGTAAGATTTGTGTGAGATTTGTGACGCTGAGAAAGATTTGTGTGAGATTTGTGATGCTGAGTAAGATTTGTGTAGATTTGTGATGCTGAGTAAGATTTGTGTGAGATTTGTGACGCTGAGTAAGATTTGTGTGAGATTTGTGACGCTGAATAAGATTTGTGTGAGATTTGTGACGCTGAGTAAGATTTGTGTGAGATTTGTGATGCTGAGTAAGATTTGTGTGAGATTTGTGACGCTGAGTAAGATTTGTGTGAGATTTGTGACGCTGAGTAAGATTTGTGTGAGATTTGTGACGCTGAGTAAGATTTGTGTGAGATTTGTGACGCTGAGTAAGATTTGTGTGAGATTTGTGATGCTGAATAAGATTTGTGTGAGATTTGTGACGCTGAGAAAGATTTGTGTGAGATTTGTGACGCGGAGTAAGATTTGTGTAGATTTGTGACGCTGAGTAAGATTTGTGTGAGATTTGTGACGCTGAGTATGATTTGTGTGAGATTTGTGACGTTGAGTAAGATTTGTGTGAGATTTGTGACGCTGAGTAAGATTTGTGTGAGATTTGTGACGCTGAGTAAGATTTGTGTGACATTTGTCACGCTGAGTAAGATTTGTGTGAAATTTGTGATGCTGAGTAAGATTTGCGTGAGATTTGTGACGCTGAGTAAGATTTGCGTGAGATTTGTGACGCTGAGTAAGATTTGCGTGGGATTTGTGACGCTGAGTAAGATTTGTGTGAGATTTGTGATGCTGAGTAAGATGTGTGTGAGATTTGTGACGCTGAGTAAGATTTGTGTGAGATTTGTGACGCTGAGTAAGATTTGTGTGAGATTTGTGACGCTGAGTAAGATTTGTGTGAGATTTGTGACGCTGAGTAAGATTTGTGTGAGATTTGTGACGCTGAGTAAGATTTGTGTGAGATTTGTGACGCTGAGTAAGATTTGTGTGAGATTTATGACGCTGAGTAAGATTTGTGTGAGATTTGTGACGCTGAGTAAGATTTGTGTGAGATTTGTGACGCTGAGTAAGATTTGTGTGATATTTGTGACGCTGAGTAAGATTTGTGTGAGATTTGTGATGCTGAGTAAGATTTGTGTGAGATTTGTGATGCTGAGAAAGATTTGTGTGAGATTTGTGACGTTGAGTAAGATTTGTGTGAGATTTGTGATGCTGAGTAAGATTTGTGTGAGATTTGTGACGCTGAGTAAGATTTGTGTGAGATTTGTGACGCTGAGTAAGATTTGTGTGAGATTTGTGACGCTGAGTAAGATTTGTGTGAGATTTGTGATGCTGAGTAAGATTTGCGTGGGATTTGTGACGCTGAGTAAGATTTGCGTGAGATTTGTGACGCTGAGTAAGATTTGCGTGAGATTTGTGACGCTGAGTAAGATTTGCGTGAGATTTGTGACGCTGAGTAAGATTTGTGTGAGATTTGTGATGCTGAGTAAGATTTGTGTGAGATTTGTGATGCTGAGTAAGATTTGTGTGAGATTTGTGATGCTGAGTAAGATGTGCGTGAGATTTGTGACGCTGAGTAAGATTTGTGTGAGATTTGTGACGCTGAGTAAGATGTGTGTGAGATTTGTGACGCTGAGTAAGATTTGCGTGAGATTTGTGACGCTGAGTAAGATTTGTGTGAGATTTGTGATGCTGAGTAAGATTTGTGTGAGATTTGTGATGCTGAGTAAGATTTGTGTGAGATTTGTGATGCTGAGTAAGATTTGTGTGAGATTTGTGATGCTGAGTAAGATTTGTGTGAGATTTGTGACGCTGAGAAAGATTTGTGTGAGATTTGTGACGCTGAGTAAGATTTGTGTAGATTTGTGATGCTGAGTAAGATTTGTGTGAGATTTGTGACGCTGAGTAAGATTTGTGTGAGATTTGTGACGCTGAGTAAGATTTGTGTGAGATTTGTGACGCTGAGTAAGATTTGTGTGAGATTTGTGACGCTGAGTAAGATTTGTGTGAGATTTGTGATGCTGAATAAGATTTGTGTGAGATTTGTGACGCTGAGAAAGATTTGTGTGAGATTTGTGACGCGGAGTAAGATTTGTGTAGATTTGTGACGCTGAGTAAGATTTGTGTGAGATTTGTGACGCTGAGTATGATTTGTGTGAGATTTGTGACGTTGAGTAAGATTTGTGTGAGATTTGTGACGCTGAGTAAGATTTGTGTGAGATTTGTGACGCTGAGTAAGATTTGTGTGACATTTGTCACGCTGAGTAAGATTTGTGTGAAATTTGTGATGCTGAGTAAGATTTGCGTGAGATTTGTGACGCTGAGTAAGATTTGCGTGAGATTTGTGACGCTGAGTAAGATTTGCGTGGGATTTGTGACGCTGAGTAAGATTTGTGTGAGATTTGTGACGCTGAGTAAGATGTGTGTGAGATTTGTGACGCTGAGTAAGATTTGTGTGAGATTTGTGACGCTGAGTAAGATTTGTGTGAGATTTGTGACGCTGAGTAAGATTTGTGTGAGATTTGTGACGCTGAGTAAGATTTGTGTGAGATTTGTGACGCTGAGTAAGATTTGTGTGAGATTTGTGACGCTGAGTAAGATTTGTGTGAGATTTATGACGCTGAGTAAGATTTGTGTGAGATTTGTGACGCTGAGTAAGATTTGTGTGAGATTTGTGACGCTGAGTAAGATTTGTGTGATATTTGTGACGCTGAGTAAGATTTGTGTGAGATTTGTGATGCTGAGTAAGATTTGTGTGAGATTTGTGATGCTGAGAAAGATTTGTGTGAGATTTGTGACGTTGAGTAAGATTTGTGTGAGATTTGTGATGCTGAGTAAGATTTGTGTGAGATTTGTGACGCTGAGTAAGATTTGTGTGAGATTTGTGACGCTGAGTAAGATTTGTGTGAGATTTGTGACGCTGAGTAAGATTTGTGTGAGATTTGTGATGCTGAGTAAGATTTGCGTGAGATTTGTGACGCTGAGTAAGATTTGCGTGAGATTTGTGACGCTGAGTAAGATTTGCGTGAGATTTGTGACGCTGAGTAAGATTTGCGTGAGATTTGTGACGCTGAGTAAGATTTGTGTGAGATTTGTGATGCTGAGTAAGATTTGTGTGAGATTTGTGATGCTGAGTAAGATTTGTGTGAGATTTGTGATGCTGAGTAAGATTTGTGTGAGATTTGTGATGCTGAGTAAGATTTGTGTGAGATTTGTGACGCTGAGAAAGATTTGTGTGAGATTTGTGACGCTGAGTAAGATTTGTGTAGATTTGTGATGCTGAGTAAGATTTGCGTGAGATTTGTGACGCTGAGTAAGATTTGCGTGAGATTTGTGACGCTGAGTAAGATTTGTGTGAGATTTGTGACGCTGAGTAAGATTTGCGTGAGATTTGTGACGCTGAGTAAGATTTGCGTGAGATTTGTGACGCTGAGTAAGATTTGCGTGAGATTTGTGACGCTGAGTAAGATTTGTGTGAGATTTGTGACGCTGAGAAAGATTTGTGTGAGATTTGTGACGCTGAGTAAGATTTGTGTAGATTTGTGACGCTGAGTAAGATTTGTGTGAGATTTGTGACGCTGAGTAAGATTTGTGTAGATTTGTGACGCTGAGTATGATTTGTGTGAGATTTGTGACGCTGAGTAAGATTTGTGTGAGATTTGTGATGCTGAGTAAGATTTGTGTGAGATTTGTGACGCTGAGTAAGATTTGTGTGAGATTTGTGACGCTGAGTAAGATTTGTGTGAGATTTGTGATGCTGAGTAAGATTTGTGTGAGATTTGTGACGCTGAGTAAGATTTGTGTGAGATTTGTGACGCTGAGTAAGATTTGTGTGAGATTTGTGACACTGAGTAAGATTTGTGTGAGATTTGTGACGCTGAGTAAGATTTGTGTGAGATTTGTGACGCTGAGTAAGATTTGTGTGAGATTTGTGACGCTGAATAAGATTTGTGTGAGATTTGTGACGCTGAGAAAGATTTGTGTGAGATTTGTGACGCGGAGTAAGATTTGTGTAGATTTGTGACGCTGAGTAAGATTTGTGTGAGATTTGTGACGCTGAGTATGATTTGTGTGAGATTTGTGACGTTGAGTAAGATTTGTGTGAGATTTGTGACGCTGAGTAAGATTTGTGTGAGATTTGTGACGCTGAGTAAGATTTGTGTGAGATTTGTGACGCTGATTAAGATTTGTGTGAGATTTGTGACGCTGAGTAAGATTTGCGTGAGATTTGTGACGCTGAGTAAGATTTGCGTGAGATTTGTGATGCTGAGTAAGATTTGCGTGAGATTTGTGACGCTGACTAAGATTTGCGTGAGATTTGTGATGCTGAGTAAGATTTGTGTGAGATTTGTGATGCTGAGTAAGATTTTTGTGAGATTTGTGATGCTGAGTAAGATTTGTGTGAGATTTGTGATGCTGAGTAAGATTTGTGTGAGATTTGTGATGCTGAGTAAGATTTGTGTGAGATTTGTGACGCTGAGAAAGATTTGTGTGAGATTTGTGACGCTGAGTAAGATTTTTGTAGATTTGTGATGCTGAGTAAGATTTGTGTGAGATTTGTGACGCTGAGTGAGATTTGCGTGAGATTTGTGACGCTGAGTAAGATTTGCGTGAGATTTGTGACGCTGAGTAAGATTTGTGTGAGATTTGTGACGCTGAGAAAGATTTGTGTGAGATTTGTGATGCTGAGTAAGATTTGTGTAGATTTGTGACGCTGAGTAAGATTTGTGTGAGATTTGTGACGCTGAGTAAGATTTGCGTGAGATTTGTGACGCTGAGTAAGATTTGCGTGAGATTTGTGACGCTGAGTAAGATTTGTGTGAGATTTGTGACGCTGAGAAAGATTTGTGTGAGATTTGTGACGCGGAGTAAGATTTGTGTAGATTTGTGACGCTGAGTAAGATTTGTGTGAGATTTGTGATGCTGATTATGATTTGTGTGAGATTTGTGACGTTGAGTAAGATTTGTGTGAGATTTGTGACGGTGAGTAAGATTTGTGTGAGATTTGTGACGCTGAGTAAGATTTGTGTGAGATTTGTCACGCTGAGTAAGATTTGTGTGAAATTTGTGACGCTGAGTAAGATTTGCGTGAGATTTGTGATGCTGAGTAAGATTTGCGTGAGATTTGTGACGCTGAGTAAGATTTGCGTGGGATTTGTGACGCTGAGTAAGATTTGTGTGAGATTTGTGACGCTGAGTAAGATGTGTGTGAGATTTGTGACGCTGAGTAAGATTTGTGTGAGATTTGTGACGCTGAGTAAGATTTGTGTGAGATTTGTGACGCTGAGTAAGATTTGTGTGAGATTTGTGACGCTGAGTAAGATTTGTGTGAGATTTGTGACGCTGAGTAAGATTTGTGTGAGATTTGTGACGCTGAGTAAGATTTGTGTGAGATTTGTGATGCTGAGTAAGATTTGTGTGAGATTTGTGATGCTGAGTAAGATTTGTGTGAGATTTGTGACGCTGAGTAAGATTTGTGTGAGATTTGTGACGATGAGTAAGATTTGTGTGAGATTTGTGACACTGAGTAAGATTTGTGTGAGATTTGTGACGCTGAGTAAGATTTGTGTGAGATTTGTGACGCTGAGTAAGATTTGTGTGAGACTTGTGACGCTGAATAAGATTTGTGTGAGATTTGTGACGCTGAGAAAGATTTGTGTGAGATTTGTGACGTGGAGTAAGATTTGTGTAGATTTGTGACGCTGAGTAAGATTTGTGTGAGATTTGTGACGCTGAGTATGATTTGTGTGAGATTTGTGACGTTGAGTAAGATTTGTGTGAGATTTGTGACGCTGAGTAAGATTTGTGTGAGATTTGTGACGCTGAGTAAGATTTGTGTGAGATTTGTGACGCTGAGTAAGATTTGTGTGAGATTTGTGACGCTGAGTAAGATTTGCGTGAGATTTGTGACGCTGAGTAAGATTTGCGTGAGATTTGTGACGCTGAGTAAGATTTGCGTGAGATTTGTGACACTGACTAAGATTTGCGTGAGATTTGTGATGCTGAGTAAGATTTGTGTGAGATTTGTGATGCTGAGTAAGATTTGTGTGAGATTTGTGATGCTGAGTAAGATTTGTGTGAGATTTGTGATGCTGAGTAAGATTTGTGTGAGATTTGTGATGCTGAGTAAGATTTGTGTGAGATTTGTGACGCTGAGAAAGATTTGTGTGAGATTTGTGACGCTGAGTAAGATTTTTGTAGATTTGTGACGCTGAGTAAGATTTGCGTGAGATTTGTGACGCTGAGTAAGATTTGTGTGAGATTTGTGACGCTGAGTAAGATTTGTGTGAGATTTGTGACGCTGAGTAAGATTTGTGTGATATTTGTGATGCTGAGTAAGATTTGTGTGAGATTTGTGACGCTGAGTAAGATTTGTGTGAGATTTGTGACGCTGAGTAAGATTTGTGTGAGATTTGTGACACTGAGTAAGATTTGTGTGAGATTTGTGACGCTGAGTAAGATTTGTGTGAGATTTGTGACGCTGAGTAAGATTTGTGTGAGATTTGTGACGCTGAATAAGATTTGTGTGAGATTTGTGACGCTGAGAAAGATTTGTGTGAGATTTGTGACGCGGAGTAAGATTTGTGTAGATTTGTGACGCTGAGTAAGATTTGTGTGAGATTTGTGACGCTGAGTATGATTTGTGTGAGATTTGTGACGTTGAGTAAGATTTGTGTGAGATTTGTGACGCTGAGTAAGATTTGTGTGAGATTTGTGACACTGAGTAAGATTTGTGTGAGATTTGTCACGCTGAGTAAGATTTGTGTGAGATTTGTGACGCTGAGTAAGATTTGTGTGAGATTTGTGATGCTGAGTAAGATTTGTGTGAGATTTGTGATGCTGAGTAAGATTTGTGTGAGATTTGTGACGCTGAGTAAGATTTGTGTGAGATTTGTGATGCTGAGTAAGATTTGTGTGAGATTTGTGACGCTGAGTAAGATTTGTGTGAGATTTGTGACGCTGAGTAAGATTTGTGTGAGATTTGTGACACTGAGTAAGATTTGTGTGAGATTTGTGACGCTGAGTAAGATTTGTGTGAGATTTGTGACGCTGAGTAAGATTTGTGTGAGATTTGTGACGCTGAATAAGATTTGTGTGAGATTTGTGACGCTGAGAAAGATTTGTGTGAGATTTGTGACGCGGAGTAAGATTTGTGTAGATTTGTGACGCTGAGTAAGATTTGTGTGAGATTTGTGACGCTGAGTATGATTTGTGTGAGATTTGTGACGTTGAGTAAGATTTGTGTGAGATTTGTGACGCTGAGTAAGATTTGTGTGAGATTTGTGACGCTGATTAAGATTTGCGTGAGATTTGTGACGCTGAGTAAGATTTGCGTGAGATTTGTGATGCTGAGTAAGATTTGCGTGAGATTTGTGACGCTGACTAAGATTTGCGTGAGATTTGTGATGCTGAGTAAGATTTGTGTGAGATTTGTGATGCTGAGTAAGATTTTTGTGAGATTTGTGATGCTGAGTAAGATTTGTGTGAGATTTGTGATGCTGAGTAAGATTTGTGTGAGATTTGTGATGCTGAGTAAGATTTGTGTGAGATTTGTGACGCTGAGAAAGATTTGTGTGAGATTTGTGACGCTGAGTAAGATTTTTGTAGATTTGTGATGCTGAGTAAGATTTGTGTGAGATTTGTGACGCTGAGTGAGATTTGCGTGAGATTTGTGACGCTGAGTAAGATTTGCGTGAGATTTGTGACGCTGAGTAAGATTTGTGTGAGATTTGTGACGCTGAGTAAGATTTGCGTGAGATTTGTGACGCTGAGTAAGATTTGCGTGAGATTTGTGACGCTGAGTAAGATTTGTGTGAGATTTGTGACGCTGAGAAAGATTTGTGTGAGATTTGTGACGCTGAGTAAGATTTGTGTAGATTTGTGATGCTGAGTAAGATTTGTGTGAGATTTGTGACGCTGAGTAAGATTTGTGTAGATTTGTGACGCTGAGTATGATTTGTGTGAGATTTGTGACGCTGAGTAAGATTTGTGTGAGATTTGTGACGTTGAGTAAGATTTGTGTGAGATTTGTGACGCTGAGTAAGATGTGTGTGAGATTTGTGACGCTGAGTAAGATTTGTGTGAGATTTGTGACGCTGAGTAAGATTTGTGTGAGATTTGTGACGCTGAGTAAGATTTGTGTGAGATTTGTGACGCTGAGTAAGATTTGTGTGAGATTTGTGACGCTGAGTAAGATTTGTGTGAGATTTGTGACGCTGAGTAAGATTTGTGTGAGATTTGTGATGCTGAGTAAGATTTGTGTGAGATTTGTGACGCTGAGTAAGATTTGTGTGAGATTTGTGACGCTGAGTAAGATTTGTGTGAGATTTGTGACACTGAGTAAGATTTGTGTGAGATTTGTGACGCTGAGTAAGATTTGTGTGAGATTTGTGACGCTGAGTAAGATTTGTGTGAGATTTGTGACGCTGAATAAGATTTGTGTGAGATTTGTGACGCTGAGAAACATTTGTGTGAGATTTGTGACGCGGAGTAAGATTTGTGTAGATTTGTGACGCTGAGTAAGATTTGTGTGAGATTTGTGACGCTGAGTATGATTTGTGTGAGATTTGTGACGTTGAGTAAGATTTGTGTGAGATTTGTGACGCTGAGTAAGATTTGTGTGAGATTTGTGACGCTGAGTAAGATTTGTGTGACATTTGTCACGCTGAGTAAGATTTGTGTGAGATTTGTGACGCTGAGTAAGATTTGCGTGAGATTTGTGACGCTGAGTAAGATTTGCGTGAGATTTGTGACGCTGAGTAAGATTTGCGTGGGATTTGTGACGCTGAGTAAGATTTGTGTGAGATTTGTGACGCTGAGTAAGATTTGTGTGAGATTTGTGACGCTGAGTAAGATTTGCATGAGATTTGTGACGCTGAGTAAGATTTGCGTGAGATTTGTGACGCTGAGTAAGATTTGCGTGAGATTTGTGACGCTGAGTAAGATTTGTGTGAGATTTGTGACGCTGAGTAAGATGTGTGTGAGATTTGTGACGCTGAGTAAGATTTGCGTGAGATTTGTGACGCTGAGTAAGATTTGTGTGAGATTTGTGATGCTGAGTAAGATTTGTGTGAGATTTGTGATGCTGAGTAAGATTTGTGTGAGATTTGTGATGCTGAGTAAGATTTGTGTGAGATTTGTGATGCTGAGTAAGATTTGTGTGAGATTTGTGACGCTGAGAAAGATTTGTGTGAGATTTGTGATGCTGAGTAAGATTTGTGTAGATTTGTGATGCTGAGTAAGATTTGTGTGAGATTTGTGACGCTGAGTAAGATTTGTGTGAGATTTGTGACGCTGAATAAGATTTGTGTGAGATTTGTGACGCTGAGTAAGATTTGTGTGAGATTTGTGATGCTGAGTAAGATTTGTGTGAGATTTGTGACGCTGAGTAAGATTTGTGTGAGATTTGTGACGCTGAGTAAGATTTGTGTGAGATTTGTGACGCTGAGTAAGATTTGTGTGAGATTTGTGACGCTGAGTAAGATTTGTGTGAGATTTGTGATGCTGAATAAGATTTGTGTGAGATTTGTGACGCTGAGAAAGATTTGTGTGAGATTTGTGACGCGGAGTAAGATTTGTGTAGATTTGTGACGCTGAGTAAGATTTGTGTGAGATTTGTGACGCTGAGTATGATTTGTGTGAGATTTGTGACGTTGAGTAAGATTTGTGTGAGATTTGTGACGCTGAGTAAGATTTGTGTGAGATTTGTGACGCTGAGTAAGATTTGTGTGACATTTGTCACGCTGAGTAAGATTTGTGTGAAATTTGTGATGCTGAGTAAGATTTGCGTGAGATTTGTGACGCTGAGTAAGATTTGCGTGAGATTTGTGACGCTGAGTAAGATTTGCGTGGGATTTGTGACGCTGAGTAAGATTTGTGTGAGATTTGTGATGCTGAGTAAGATGTGTGTGAGATTTGTGACGCTGAGTAAGATTTGTGTGAGATTTGTGACGCTGAGTAAGATTTGTGTGAGATTTGTGACGCTGAGTAAGATTTGTGTGAGATTTGTGACGCTGAGTAAGATTTGTGTGAGATTTGTGACGCTGAGTAAGATTTGTGTGAGATTTGTGACGCTGAGTAAGATTTGTGTGAGATTTATGACGCTGAGTAAGATTTGTGTGAGATTTGTGACGCTGAGTAAGATTTGTGTGAGATTTGTGACGCTGAGTAAGATTTGTGTGATATTTGTGACGCTGAGTAAGATTTGTGTGAGATTTGTGATGCTGAGTAAGATTTGTGTGAGATTTGTGATGCTGAGAAAGATTTGTGTGAGATTTGTGACGTTGAGTAAGATTTGTGTGAGATTTGTGATGCTGAGTAAGATTTGTGTGAGATTTGTGACGCTGAGTAAGATTTGTGTGAGATTTGTGACGCTGAGTAAGATTTGTGTGAGATTTGTGACGCTGAGTAAGATTTGTGTGAGATTTGTGATGCTGAGTAAGATTTGCGTGAGATTTGTGACGCTGAGTAAGATTTGCGTGAGATTTGTGACGCTGAGTAAGATTTGCGTGAGATTTGTGACGCTGAGTAAGATTTGCGTGAGATTTGTGACGCTGAGTAAGATTTGTGTGAGATTTGTGATGCTGAGTAAGATTTGTGTGAGATTTGTGATGCTGAGTAAGATTTGTGTGAGATTTGTGATGCTGAGTAAGATGTGCGTGAGATTTGTGACGCTGAGTAAGATTTGTGTGAGATTTGTGACGCTGAGTAAGATGTGTGTGAGATTTGTGACGCTGAGTAAGATTTGCGTGAGATTTGTGACGCTGAGTAAGATTTGTGTGAGATTTGTGATGCTGAGTAAGATTTGTGTGAGATTTGTGATGCTGAGTAAGATTTGTGTGAGATTTGTGATGCTGAGTAAGATTTGTGTGAGATTTGTGATGCTGAGTAAGATTTGTGTGAGATTTGTGACGCTGAGAAAGATTTGTGTGAGATTTGTGACGCTGAGTAAGATTTGTGTAGATTTGTGATGCTGAGTAAGATTTGTGTGAGATTTGTGACGCTGAGTAAGATTTGTGTGAGATTTGTGACGCTGAGTAAGATTTGTGTGAGATTTGTGACGCTGAGTAAGATTTGTGTGAGATTTGTGACGCTGAGTAAGATTTGTGTGAGATTTGTGATGCTGAATAAGATTTGTGTGAGATTTGTGACGCTGAGAAAGATTTGTGTGAGATTTGTGACGCGGAGTAAGATTTGTGTAGATTTGTGACGCTGAGTAAGATTTGTGTGAGATTTGTGACGCTGAGTATGATTTGTGTGAGATTTGTGACGTTGAGTAAGATTTGTGTGAGATTTGTGACGCTGAGTAAGATTTGTGTGAGATTTGTGACGCTGAGTAAGATTTGTGTGACATTTGTCACGCTGAGTAAGATTTGTGTGAAATTTGTGATGCTGAGTAAGATTTGCGTGAGATTTGTGACGCTGAGTAAGATTTGCGTGAGATTTGTGACGCTGAGTAAGATTTGCGTGGGATTTGTGACGCTGAGTAAGATTTGTGTGAGATTTGTGACGCTGAGTAAGATGTGTGTGAGATTTGTGACGCTGAGTAAGATTTGTGTGAGATTTGTGACGCTGAGTAAGATTTGTGTGAGATTTGTGACGCTGAGTAAGATTTGTGTGAGATTTGTGACGCTGAGTAAGATTTGTGTGAGATTTGTGACGCTGAGTAAGATTTGTGTGAGATTTGTGACGCTGAGTAAGATTTGTGTGAGATTTATGACGCTGAGTAAGATTTGTGTGAGATTTGTGACGCTGAGTAAGATTTGTGTGAGATTTGTGACGCTGAGTAAGATTTGTGTGATATTTGTGACGCTGAGTAAGATTTGTGTGAGATTTGTGATGCTGAGTAAGATTTGTGTGAGATTTGTGATGCTGAGAAAGATTTGTGTGAGATTTGTGACGTTGAGTAAGATTTGTGTGAGATTTGTGATGCTGAGTAAGATTTGTGTGAGATTTGTGACGCTGAGTAAGATTTGTGTGAGATTTGTGACGCTGAGTAAGATTTGTGTGAGATTTGTGACGCTGAGTAAGATTTGTGTGAGATTTGTGATGCTGAGTAAGATTTGCGTGAGATTTGTGACGCTGAGTAAGATTTGCGTGAGATTTGTGACGCTGAGTAAGATTTGCGTGAGATTTGTGACGCTGAGTAAGATTTGCGTGAGATTTGTGACGCTGAGTAAGATTTGTGTGAGATTTGTGATGCTGAGTAAGATTTGTGTGAGATTTGTGATGCTGAGTAAGATTTGTGTGAGATTTGTGATGCTGAGTAAGATTTGTGTGAGATTTGTGATGCTGAGTAAGATTTGTGTGAGATTTGTGACGCTGAGAAAGATTTGTGTGAGATTTGTGACGCTGAGTAAGATTTGTGTAGATTTGTGATGCTGAGTAAGATTTGTGTGAGATTTGTGACGCTGAGTAAGATTTGCGTGAGATTTGTGACGCTGAGTAAGATTTGTGTGAGATTTGTGACGCTGAGTAAGATTTGCGTGAGATTTGTGACGCTGAGTAAGATTTGCGTGAGATTTGTGACGCTGAGTAAGATTTGCGTGAGATTTGTGACGCTGAGTAAGATTTGTGTGAGATTTGTGACGCTGAGAAAGATTTGTGTGAGATTTGTGACGCTGAGTAAGATTTGTGTAGATTTGTGACGCTGAGTAAGATTTGTGTGAGATTTGTGACGCTGAGTAAGATTTGTGTAGATTTGTGACGCTGAGTATGATTTGTGTGAGATTTGTGACGCTGAGTAAGATTTGTGTGAGATTTGTGACGCTGAGTAAGATTTGTGTAGATTTGTGACGCTGAGTAAGATTTGTGTGAGATTTGTGACGCTGAGTAAGATTTGTGTAGATTTGTGACGCTGAGTATGATTTGTGTGAGATTTGTGACGCTGAGTAAGATTTGTGTGAGATTTGTGACGTTGAGTAAGATTTGTGTGAGATTTGTGACGCTGAGTAAAATGTGTGTGAGATTTGTGACGCTGAGTAAGATTTGTGTGAGATTTGTGACACTGAGTAAGATTTGTGTGAGATTTGTGACGCTGAGTAAGATTTGTGTGAGATTGTGACGCTGAGTAAGATTTGTGTGAGATTTGTGACGCTGAATAAGATTTGTGTGAGATTTGTGACGCTGAGAAAGATTTGTGTGAGATTTGTGACGCGGAGTAAGATTTGTGTAGATTTGTGACGCTGAGTAAGATTTGTGTGAGATTTGTGACGCTGAGTATGATTTGTGTGAGATTTGTGACGTTGAGTAAGATTTGTGTGAGATTTGTGACGCTGAGTAAGATTTGTGTGAGATTTGTGACGCTGAGTAAGATTTGTGTGACATTTTTCACGCTGAGTAAGATTTGTGTGAGATTTGTGACGCTGAGTAAGATTTGCGTGAGATTTGTGACGCTGAGTAAGATTTGCGTGAGATTTGTGACGCTGAGTAAGATTTGCGTGGGATTTGTGACGCTGAGTAAGATTTGTGTGAGATTTGTGACGCTGAGTAAGATGTGTGTGAGATTTGTGACGCTGAGTAAGATTTGTGTGAGATTTGTGACGCTGAGTAAGATTTGTGTGAGATTTGTGACGCTGAGTAAGATTTGTGTGAGATTTGTGACGCTGAGTAAGATTTGTGTGAGATTTGTGACGCTGAGTAAGATTTGTGTGAGATTTGTGACGCTGAGTAAGATTTGTGTGAGATTTATGACGCTGAGTAAGATTTGTGTGAGATTTGTGACGCTGAGTAAGATTTGTGTGAGATTTGTGACGCTGAGTAAGATTTGTGTGATATTTGTGACGCTGAGTAAGATTTGTGTGAGATTTGTGACGCTGAGTAAGATTTGTGTGAGATTTGTGATGCTGAGTAAGATTTGTGTGAGATTTGTGATGCTGAGAAAGATTTGTGTGAGATTTGTGACGTTGAGTAAGATTTGTGTGAGATTTGTGATGCTGAGTAAGATTTGTGTGAGATTTGTGACGCTGAGTAAGATTTGTGTGAGATTTGTGACGCTGAGTAAGATTTGTGTGAGATTTGTGACGCTGAGTAAGATTTGTGTGAGATTTGTGACGCTGAGTAAGATTTGTGTAGATTTGTGACGCTGAGTAAGATTTGTGTGAGATTTGTGACGCTGAGTAAGATTTGTGTAGATTTGTGACGCTGAGTATGATTTGTGTGAGATTTGTGACGCTGAGTAAGATTTGTGTGAGATTTGTGATGCTGAGTAAGATTTGTGTAGATTTGTGACGCTGAGTAAGATTTGTGTGAGATTTGTGACGCTGAGTAAGATTTGTGTAGATTTGTGACGCTGAGTATGATTTGTGTGAGATTTGTGACGCTGAGTAAGATTTGTGTGAGATTTGTGACGTTGAGTAAGATTTGTGTGAGATTTGTGACGCTGAGTAAGATGTGTGTGAGATTTGTGACGCTGAGTAAGATTTGTGTGAGATTTGTGACACTGAGTAAGATTTGTGTGAGATTTGTGACGCTGAGTAAGATTTGTGTGAGATTTGTGATGCTGAGTAAGATTTGTGTGAGATTTGTGACGCTGAATAAGATTTGTGTGAGATTTGTGACGCTGAGAAAGATTTGTGTGAGATTTGTGACGCGCAGTAAGATTTGTGTAGATTTGTGATGCTGAGTAAGATTTGTGTGAGATTTGTGACGCTGAGTATGATTTGTGTGAGGTTTGTGACGTTGAGTAAGATTTGTGTGAGATTTGTGATGCTGAGTAAGATTTGTGTGAGATTTGTGACGCTGAGTAAGATTTGTGTGACATTTGTCACGCTGAGTAAGATTTGTGTGAGATTTGTGACGCTGAGTAAGATTTGCGTGAGATTTGTGACGCTGAGTAAGATTTGCGTGAGATTTGTGACGCTGAGTAAGATTTGCGTGGGATTTGTGACGCTGAGTAAGATTTGTGTGAGATTTGTGACGCTGAGTAAGATGTGTGTGAGATTTGTGACGCTGAGTAAGATTTGTGTGAGATTTGTGACGCTGAGTAAGATTTGTGTGAGATTTGTGACGCTGAGTAAGATTTGTGTGAGATTTGTGACGCTGAGTAAGATTTGTGTGAGATTTGTGACGCTGAGTAAGATTTGTGTGAGATTTGTGACGCTGAGTAAGATTTGTGTGAGATTTATGATGCTGAGTAAGATTTGTGTGAGATTTGTGACGCTGAGTAAGATTTGTGTGAGATTTGTGACGCTGAGTAAGATTTGTGTGATATTTGTGACGCTGAGTAAGATTTGTGTGAGATTTGTGACGCTGAGTAAGATTTGTGTGAGATTTGTGATGCTGAGTAAGATTTGTGTGAGATTTGTGATGCTGAGAAAGATTTGTGTGAGATTTGTGACGTTGAGTAAGATTTGTGTGAGATTTGTGATGCTGAGTAAGATTTGTGTGAGATTTTTGACGCTGAGTAAGATTTGTGTGAGATTTGTGACGCTGAGTAAGATTTGTGTGAGATTTGTGACGCTGAGTAAGATTTGTGTGAGATTTGTGACGCTGAGTAAGATTTGCGTGAGATTTGTGACGCTGAGTAAGATTTGCGTGAGATTTGTGACGCTGAGTAAGATTTTCGTGAGATTTGTGACGCTAGTAAGATTTGCGTGAGATTTGTGACGCTGAGTAAGATTTGTGTGAGATTTGTGATGCTGAGTAAGATTTGTGTGAGATTTGTGATGCTGAGTAAGATTTGTGTGAGATTTGTGATGCTGAGTAAGATTTGTGTGAGATTTGTGATGTTGAGTAAGATTTGTGTGAGATTTATGACGCTGAGTAAGATTTGTGTGAGATTTGTGACGCTGAGTAAGATTTGTGTGAGATTTGTGACGCTGAGTAAGATTTGTGTGAGATTTGTGACGCTGAGTAAGATTTGTGTGAGATTTGTGACGCTGAGTAAGATTTGCGTGAGATTTGTGACGCTGAGTAAGATTTGCGTGAGATTTGTGACGCTGAGTAAGATTTGCGTGAGATTTGTGACGCTGAGTAAGATTTGCGTGAGATTTGTGACGCTGAGTAAGATTTGTGTGAGATTTGTGATGCTGAGTAAGATTTGTGTGAGATTTGTGATGCTGAGTAAGATTTGTGTGAGATTTGTGATGCTGAGTAAGATTTGTGTGAGATTTGTGATGTTGAGTAAGATTTGTGTGAGATTTATGACGCTGAGTAAGATTTGTGTGAGATTTGTGACGCTGAGTAAGATTTGTGTGAGATTTGTGACGCTGAGTAAGATTTGTGTGATATTTGTGACGCTGAGTAAGATTTGTGTGAGATTTGTGACGCTGAGTAAGATTTGTGTGAGATTTGTGATGCTGAGTAAGATTTGTGTGAGATTTGTGATGTTGAGTAAAATTTGTGTGAGATTTATGACGCTGAGTAAGATTTGTGTGAGATTTGTGACGCTGAGTAAGATTTGTGTGAGATTTGTGACGTTGACTAAGATTTGTGTGAGATTTGTGACGCTGAGTAAGATTTGTGTAGATTTGTGATGCTGAGTAAGATTTGTGTGAGATTTGTGACGCTGAGTAAGATTTGTGTGAGATTTGTGACGCTGAGTAAGATTTGCGTGAGATTTGTGACGCTGAGTAAGATTTGCGTGAGATTTGTGACGCTGAGTAAGATTTGCGTGAGATTTGTGACGCTGAGTAAGATTTGTGTGAGATTTGTGACGCTGAGAAAGATTTGTGTGAGATTTGTGACGCTGAGTAAGATTTGTGTAGATTTGTGACGCTGAGTAAGATTTGTGTGAGATTTGTGACGCTGAGTAAGATTTGTGTAGATTTGTGACGCTGAGTATGATTTGTGTGAGATTTGTGACGCTGAGTAAGATTTGTGTGAGATTTGTGACGCTGAGTAAGATTTGTGTAGATTTGTGACGCTGAGTAAGATTTGTGTGAGATTTGTGACGCTGAGTAAGATTTGTGTAGATTTGTGACGCTGAGTATGATTTGTGTGAGATTTGTGACGCTGAGTAAGATTTGTGTGAGATTTGTGACGTTGAGTAAGATTTGTGTGAGATTTGTGACGCTGAGTAAAATGTGTGTGAGATTTGTGACGCTGAGTAAGATTTGTGTGAGATTTGTGACACTGAGTAAGATTTGTGTGAGATTTGTGACGCTGAGTAAGATTTGTGTGAGATTGTGACGCTGAGTAAGATTTGTGTGAGATTTGTGACGCTGAATAAGATTTGTGTGAGATTTGTGACGCTGAGAAAGATTTGTGTGAGATTTGTGACGCGGAGTAAGATTTGTGTAGATTTGTGACGCTGAGTAAGATTTGTGTGAGATTTGTGACGCTGAGTATGATTTGTGTGAGATTTGTGACGTTGACTAAGATTTGTGTGAGATTTGTGACGCTGAGTAAGATTTGTGTAGATTTGTGATGCTGAGTAAGATTTGTGTGAGATTTGTGACGCTGAGTAAGATTTGTGTGAGATTTGTGACGCTGAGTAAGATTTGCGTGAGATTTGTGACGCTGAGTAAGATTTGCGTGAGATTTGTGACGCTGAGTAAGATTTGCGTGAGATTTGTGACGCTGAGTAAGATTTGTGTGAGATTTGTGACGCTGAGAAAGATTTGTGTGAGATTTGTGACGCTGAGTAAGATTTGTGTAGATTTGTGACGCTGAGTAAGATTTGTGTGAGATTTGTGACGCTGAGTAAGATTTGTGTAGATTTGTGACGCTGAGTATGATTTGTGTGAGATTTGTGACGCTGAGTAAGATTTGTGTGAGATTTGTGACGCTGAGTAAGATTTGTGTAGATTTGTGACGCTGAGTAAGATTTGTGTGAGATTTGTGACGCTGAGTAAGATTTGTGTAGATTTGTGACGCTGAGTATGATTTGTGTGAGATTTGTGACGCTGAGTAAGATTTGTGTGAGATTTGTGACGTTGAGTAAGATTTGTGTGAGATTTGTGACGCTGAGTAAAATGTGTGTGAGATTTGTGACGCTGAGTAAGATTTGTGTGAGATTTGTGACACTGAGTAAGATTTGTGTGAGATTTGTGACGCTGAGTAAGATTTGTGTGAGATTGTGACGCTGAGTAAGATTTGTGTGAGATTTGTGACGCTGAATAAGATTTGTGTGAGATTTGTGACGCTGAGAAAGATTTGTGTGAGATTTGTGACGCGGAGTAAGATTTGTGTAGATTTGTGACGCTGAGTAAGATTTGTGTGAGATTTGTGACGCTGAGTATGATTTGTGTGAGATTTGTGACGTTGAGTAAGATTTGTGTGAGATTTGTGACGCTGAGTAAGATTTGTGTGAGATTTGTGACGCTGAGTAAGATTTGTGTGACATTTGTCACGCTGAGTAAGATTTGTGTGAGATTTGTGACGCTGAGTAAGATTTGCGTGAGATTTGTGACGCTGAGTAAGATTTGCGTGAGATTTGTGACGCTGAGTAAGATTTGCGTGGGATTTGTGACGCTGAGTAAGATTTGTGTGAGATTTGTGACGCTGAGTAAGATGTGTGTGAGATTTGTGACGCTGAGTAAGATTTGTGTGAGATTTGTGACGCTGAGTAAGATTTGTGTGAGATTTGTGACGCTGAGTAAGATTTGTGTGAGATTTGTGACGCTGAGTAAGATTTGTGTGAGATTTGTGACGCTGAGTAAGATTTGTGTGAGATTTGTGACGCTGAGTAAGATTTGTGTGAGATTTATGACGCTGAGTAAGATTTGTGTGAGATTTGTGACGCTGAGTAAGATTTGTGTGAGATTTGTGACGCTGAGTAAGATTTGTGTGATATTTGTGACGCTGAGTAAGATTTGTGTGAGATTTGTGACGCTGAGTAAGATTTGTGTGAGATTTGTGATGCTGAGTAAGATTTGTGTGAGATTTGTGATGCTGAGAAAGATTTGTGTGAGATTTGTGACGTTGAGTAAGATTTGTGTGAGATTTGTGATGCTGAGTAAGATTTGTGTGAGATTTGTGACGCTGAGTAAGATTTGTGTGAGATTTGTGACGCTGAGTAAGATTTGTGTGAGATTTGTGACGCTGAGTAAGATTTGTGTGAGATTTGTGACGCTGAGTAAGATTTGTGTAGATTTGTGACGCTGAGTAAGATTTGTGTGAGATTTGTGACGCTGAGTAAGATTTGTGTAGATTTGTGACGCTGAGTATGATTTGTGTGAGATTTGTGACGCTGAGTAAGATTTGTGTGAGATTTGTGATGCTGAGTAAGATTTGTGTAGATTTGTGACGCTGAGTAAGATTTGTGTGAGATTTGTGACGCTGAGTAAGATTTGTGTAGATTTGTGACGCTGAGTATGATTTGTGTGAGATTTGTGACGCTGAGTAAGATTTGTGTGAGATTTGTGACGTTGAGTAAGATTTGTGTGAGATTTGTGACGCTGAGTAAGATGTGTGTGAGATTTGTGACGCTGAGTAAGATTTGTGTGAGATTTGTGACACTGAGTAAGATTTGTGTGAGATTTGTGACGCTGAGTAAGATTTGTGTGAGATTTGTGATGCTGAGTAGGATTTGTGTGAGATTTGTGACGCTGAATAAGATTTGTGTGAGATTTGTGACGCTGAGAAAGATTTGTGTGAGATTTGTGACGCGCAGTAAGATTTGTGTAGATTTGTGACGCTGAGTAAGATTTGTGTGAGATTTGTGACGCTGAGTATGATTTGTGTGAGGTTTGTGACGTTGAGTAAGATTTGTGTGAGATTTGTGATGCTGAGTAAGATTTGTGTGAGATTTGTGACGCTGAGTAAGATTTGTGTGACATTTGTCACGCTGAGTAAGATTTGTGTGAGATTTGTGACGCTGAGTAAGATTTGCGTGAGATTTGTGACGCTGAGTAAGATTTGCGTGAGATTTGTGACGCTGAGTAAGATTTGCGTGGGATTTGTGACGCTGAGTAAGATTTGTGTGAGATTTGTGACGCTGAGTAAGATGTGTGTGAGATTTGTGACGCTGAGTAAGATTTGTGTGAGATTTGTGACGCTGAGTAAGATTTGTGTGAGATTTGTGACGCTGAGTAAGATTTGTGTGAGATTTGTGACGCTGAGTAAGATTTGTGTGAGATTTGTGACGCTGAGTAAGATTTGTGTGAGATTTGTGACGCTGAGTAAGATTTGTGTGAGATTTATGACGCTGAGTAAGATTTGTGTGAGATTTGTGACGCTGAGTAAGATTTGTGTGAGATTTGTGACGCTGAGTAAGATTTGTGTGAGATTTGTGATGCTGAGTAAGATTTGTGTGAGATTTGTGATGCTGAGAAAGATTTGTGTGAGATTTGTGACGTTGAGTAAGATTTGTGTGAGATTTGTGATGCTGAGTAAGATTTGTGTGAGATTTTTGACGCTGAGTAAGATTTGTGTGAGATTTGTGACGCTGAGTAAGATTTGTGTGAGATTTGTGACGTTGAGTAAGATTTGTGTGAGATTTGTGACGCTGAGTAAGATTTGCGTGAGATTTGTGACGCTGAGTAAGATTTGCGTGAGATTTGTGACGCTGAGTAAGATTTTCGTGAGATTTGTGACGCTAGTAAGATTTGCGTGAGATTTGTGACGCTGAGTAAGATTTGTGTGAGATTTGTGATGCTGAGTAAGATTTGTGTGAGATTTGTGATGCTGAGTAAGATTTGTGTGAGATTTGTGATGCTGAGTAAGATTTGTGTGAGATTTGTGATGTTGAGTAAGATTTGTGTGAGATTTATGACGCTGAGTAAGATTTGTGTGAGATTTGTGACGCTGAGTAAGATTTGTGTGAGATTTGTGACGCTGAGTAAGATTTGTGTGAGATTTGTGACGCTGAGTAAGATTTGTGTGAGATTTGTGACGCTGAGTAAGATTTGCGTGAGATTTGTGACGCTGAGTAAGATTTGCGTGAGATTTGTGACGCTGAGTAAGATTTGCGTGAGATTTGTGACGCTGAGTAAGATTTGCGTGAGATTTGTGACGCTGAGTAAGATTTGTGTGAGATTTGTGATGCTGAGTAAGATTTGTGTGAGATTTGTGATGCTGAGTAAGATTTGTGTGAGATTTGTGATGCTGAGTAAGATTTGTGTGAGATTTGTGATGTTGAGTAAGATTTGTGTGAGATTTATGACGCTGAGTAAGATTTGTGTGAGATTTGTGACGCTGAGTAAGATTTGTGTGAGATTTGTGACGCTGAGTAAGATTTGTGTGATATTTGTGACGCTGAGTAAGATTTGTGTGAGATTTGTGACGCTGAGTAAGATTTGTGTGAGATTTGTGATGCTGAGTAAGATTTGTGTGAGATTTGTGATGCTGAGAAAGATTTGTGTGAGATTTGTGACGTTGACTAAGATTTGTGTGAGATTTGTGATGCTGAGTAAGATTTGTGTGAGATTTGTGACGCTGAGTAAGATTTGTGTGAGATTTGTGACGCTGAGTAAGATTTGTGTGAGATTTGTGACGCTGAGTAAGATTTGCGTGAGATTTGTGACGCTGAGTAAGATTTGCGTGAGATTTGTGACGCTGAGTAAGATTTGCGTGAGATTTGTGACGCTGAGTAAGATTTGCGTGAGATTTGTGACGCTGAGTAAGATTTGTGTGAGATTTGTGATGCTGAGTAAGATTTGTGTGAGATTTGTGATGCTGAGTAAGATTTGTGTGAGATTTGTGATGCTGAGTAAGATTTGTGTGAGATTTGTGATGTTGAGTAAGATTTGTGTGAGATTTGTGACGCTGAGAAAGATTTGTGTGAGATTTGTGACGCTGAGTAAGATTTGTGTAGATTTGTGATGCTGAGTAAGATTTGTGTGAGATTTGTGACGCTGAGTAAGATTTGCGTGAGATTTGTGACGCTGAGTAAGATTTGTGTGAGATTTGTGACGCTGAGTAAGATTTGCGTGAGATTTGTGACGCTGAGTAAGATTTGCGTGAGATTTGTGACGCTGAGTAAGATTTGCGTGAGATTTGTGACGCTGAGTAAGATTTGTGTGAGATTTGTGACGCTGAGAAAGATTTGTGTGAGATTTGTGACGCTGAGTAAGATTTGTGTAGATTTGTGACGCTGAGTAAGATTTGTGTGAGATTTGTGACGCTGAGTAAGATTTGTGTAGATTTGTGACGCTGAGTATGATTTGTGTGAGATTTGTGACGCTGAGTAAGATTTGTGTGAGATTTGTGACGCTGAGTAAGATTTGTGTAGATTTGTGACGCTGAGTAAGATTTGTGTGAGATTTGTGACGCTGAGTAAGATTTGTGTAGATTTGTGACGCTGAGTATGATTTGTGTGAGATTTGTGACGCTGAGTAAGATTTGTGTGAGATTTGTGACGCTGAGTAAGATTTGTGTAGATTTGTGACGCTGAGTAAGATTTGTGTGAGATTTGTGACGTTGAGTAAGATTTGTGTGAGATTTGTGACGCTGAGTAAGATGTGTGTGAGATTTGTGACGCTGAGTAAGATTTGTGTGAGATTTGTGACGCTGAGTAAGATTTGTGTGAGATTTGTGACGCTGAGTAAGATTTGTGTGAGATTTGTGACGCTGAGTAAGATTTGTGTGAGATTTGTGATGCTGAGTAAGATTTGTGTGAGATTTGTGATGCTGAGTAAGATTTGTGTGAGATTTGTGACGCTGAGTAAGATTTGTGTGAGATTTGTGACACTGAGTAAGATTTGTGTGAGATTTGTGACGCTGAGTAAGATTTGTGTGAGATTTGTGACGCTGAGTAAGATTTGTGTGAGATTTGTGACGCTGAATAAAATTTGTGTGAGATTTGTGACGCTGAGAAAGATTTGTGTGAGATTTGTGACGCTGAGTAAGATTTGTGTAGATTTGTGACGCTGAGTAAGATTTGTGTAGATTTGTGACGCTGAGTATGATTTGTGTGAGATTTGTGACGCTGAGTAAGATTTGTGTGAGATTTGTGACGTTGAGTAAGATTTGTGTGAGATTTGTGATGCTGAGTAAGATGTGTGTGAGATTTGTGATGCTGAGTAAGATTTGTGTGAGATTTGTGACGCTGAGTAAGATTTGTGTGAGATTTGTGACGCTGAGTAAGATTTGTGTGAGATTTGTGATGCTGAGTAAGATTTGTGTGAGATTTGTGACGCTGAGTAAGATTTGTGTGAGATTTGTGATGCTGAGTAAGATTTGTGTGAGATTTGTGACGCTGAGTAAGATTTGTGTGAGATTTGTGACGCTGAGTAAGATTTGTGTGAGATTTGTGACGCTGAGTAAGATTTGTGTGAGATTTGTGACGCTGAGTAAGATTTGTGTGAGATTTGTGACGCTGAGTAAGATTTGTGTGAGATTTGTGACACTGAGTAAGATTTGTGTGAGATTTGTGATGCTGAGTAAGATTTGTGTGAGATTTGTGACGCTGAGTAAGATTTGTGTGAGATTTTTGATGCTGAGTAAGATTTGTGTGAGATTTGTGACGCTGAGTAAGATTTGTGTGAGATTTGTGACGCTGAGTAAGATTTGTGTGAGATTTGTGACACTGAGTAAGATTTGTGTGAGATTTGTGACGCTGAGTAAGATTTGTGTGAGATTTGTGACGCTGAGTAAGATTTGTGTGAGATTTGTGACGCTGAATAAGATTTGTGTGAGATTTGTGACGCTGAGAAAGATTTGTGTGAGATTTGTGACGCGGAGTAAGATTTGTGTAGATTTGTGACGCTCAGTAAGATTTGTGTGAGATTTGTGACGCTGAGTATGATTTGTGTGAGATTTGTGACGTTGAGTAAGATTTGTGTGAGATTTGTGACGCTGAGTAAGATTTGTGTGAGATTTGTGACACTGAGTAAGATTTGTGTGAGATTTGTGACGCTGAGTAAGATTTGTGTGAGATTTGTGACGCTGAGTAAGATTTGTGTGAGATTTGTGATGCTGAGTAAGATTTGTGTGAGATTTGTGACGCTGAGTAAGATTTGTGTGAGATTTGTGACGCTGAGTAAGATTTGTGTGAGATTTGTGACACTGAGTAAGATTTGTGTGAGATTTGTGATGCTGAGTAAGATTTGTGTGAGATTTGTGACGCTGAGTAAGATTTGTGTGAGATTTGTGACGCTGAATAAGATTTGTGTGAGATTTGTGACGCTGAGAAAGATTTGTGTGAGATTTGTGACGCGGAGTAAGATTTGTGTAGATTTGTGACGCTCAGTAAGATTTGTGTGAGATTTGTGACGCTGAGTATGATTTGTGTGAGATTTGTGACGTTGAGTAAGATTTGTGTGAGATTTGTGACGCTGAGTAAGATTTGTGTGAGATTTGTGACGCTGAGTAAGATTTGTGTGAGATTTGTCACGCTGAGTAAGATTTGTGTAAGATTTGTCACGCTGAGTAAGATTTGTGTGAGATTTGTGACGCTGAGAAAGATTTGTGTGAGATTTGTGACGCTGAGTAAGATTTGTGTGAGATTTGTGACGCTGAGTAAGATTTGTGTGAGATTTGTGACGCTGAGTAAGATTTGTGTGAGATTTGTGACGCTAAGTAAGATATGTGTGAGGTTTGTGACGCTGAGTAAGATTTGTTTGAGATTTGTGACGCTGAGTAAGATTTGTGTGAGATTTGTGACGCTGAGTAAGATTTGTGTGAGATTTGTGACGCTGAGTAAGATTTGTTTGAGATTTGTGACGCTGAGTAAGATTTGTGTGAGATTTGTGATGCTGAGAAAGATTTGTGTGAGATTTGTCACGCTGAGAAAGATTTGTGTGATAATTGTGATGCTGAGTAAGATTTGTGTGAGATTTGGGATGCTGAGTAAGATTTGTGTGAGATTTGTGACGCTGAGTAAGATTTGTGTGAGATTTGTGACGCTGCCTAAGACATGGAGGGTGATGAGGGTGACGCGTGTCTGGTCGTAATCACAGACGTGCCACTGCCCTCCCGAAGGACGCGAATAAACTTTCGCACAGCCCTGGTGCTTGGCTGTTGTGGAGGTCGCCTCACTCCTCCTGAGGACCGACGACACAACCTCCCTAACGTCATTAGTGTTGTTGTTGTGATCGTTGTTGTTGTTATTGTCGTCAATTTAGTTGAATCTGTCCGTCCCACCCCTCAACTCCCGCTCCCTCGCAGAGGAGAAGGGGAACATGGCGGACACCACCCACCCCCCACCCCCCTTCCCCCTCCCCTCCTCCCCCCGTGGCCTCACCTTGAAGCCCCCACAGAGAGTCGAGCACGAGGTGGAGTCTGTTGGCGGACGAGCGCAGGCCGGGCGGTCTCACGACGCCGCCGCCGCAGAACACGCCCAGCGAGTCGCCGTTGTCGTCGTAGACGGTCAGCGACTCGTCCACGCAGTCGGGGTCGGAAGACAAGCTGCGGCGGTGGGAGAGCGAGGGTTGTGTGGCGTAGCATGTAAGAGCACGTGTGGTGCGTGGTGTAGCATGTACGAGCGTGTGTGGTGTAGCATGTACGAGTATGTGTGGTGTAGTGTAGCATGTACGAGTGTGTGTAGTGTGTAGTGTAGCATGTACGAGTATGTGTGGTGTAGCATGTACGAGCACGTGTGGTGTGTAGTGTAGCATGTACGAGTATGTGTAGTGTGTAGTGTAGCATGTACGAGCACGTGTGGTACGTAGTGTAGCATGTACGAGCGTGTGTAGTGTGTAGTGTAGCATGTACGAGTATGTGTGGTGTAGCATGTACGGGCACGTGTAGTGTGTAGTGTAGCATGTACGAGTGTGTGTAGTGTGTAGTGTAACATGTACGAGCACGTGTAGTGTGTAGTGTAGCATGTACGAGTATGTGTAGTGTGTAGTGTAGCATGTACGAGTGTGTGTAGTGTGTAGTGTAGCATGTACGAGCACGTGCAGTGTGTAGTGTAGCATGTACGAGTGTGTGTGGTGTAGCATGTACGAGTATGTGTGGTGTAGCATGTACGAGTATGTGTAGTGTAGCATGTACGAGTATGTGTAGTGTGTAGTGTAGCATGTACGAGTATGTGTAGTGTAGCATGTACGAGTATGTGTAGTGTAGCATGTACGAGTATGTGTGGTGTAGCATGTACGAGTATGTGTAGTGTGTAGCGTAACATGTACGAGCACGTGTAGTGTGTAGTGTAGCATGTACGAGTATGTGTAGTGTTGCATGTACGAGTATGTGTGGTGTGTAGTGTAACATGTACGAGCACGTGTAGTGTGTAGTGTAGCATGTACGAGTGTGTGTGGTGTAGCATGTACGAGTATGTGTAGTGTGTAGTGTAGCATGTACGAGTGTGTGTAGTGTTGCATGTACGAGTATGTGTAGTGTGTAGTGTAGCATGTACGAGCACGTGTAGTGTGTAGTGTAGCATGTACGAGTATGTGTAGTGTAACATGTACGAGTGTGTGTAGTGTAGCATGTACGAGTATGTGTGGTGTGTAGTGTAGCATGTACGAGTATGTGTAGTGTGTAGTGTAGCATGTACGAGTATGTGTGGTGTAGCATGTACGGGCACGTGTAGTGTAGCATGTACGAGTATGTGTGGTGTAGCATGTACGAGTATGTGTAGTGTGTAGTGTAACATGTACGAGCACGTGTGGTACGTAGTGTAGCATGTACGAGCACGTGTAGTGTGTAGTGTAGCATGTACTAGTGTGTGTAGTGTTGCATGTACGAGTATGTGTAGTGTGTAGCGTAACATGTACGAGCACGTGTAGTGTGTAGTGTAGCATGTACGAGTGTGTGTGGTGTAGGATGTACGAGTATGTGTGGTGTAGCATGTACGAGTATGTGTAGTGTGTAGTGTAGCATGTACGAGTGTGTGTAGTGTAGCATGTACGAGTATGTGTAGTGTGTAGTGTAGCATGTACGAGTGTGTGTAGTGTAACATGTACGAGCATGTGTAGTGTGTAGTGTAGCATGTACGAGTGTGTGTAGTGTAGCATGTACGAGAATGTGTAGTGTAGCATGTACGAGTATGTGTAGTGTAGCATGTACGAGTATGTGTAGTGTGTGGTGTAACATGTACGAGTGTGTGTAGTGTAGCATGTACGAGTATGTGTAGTGTAGCATGTACGAGTATGTGCAGTGTGTGGTGTAACATGTACGAGTGTGTGTGGTGTGTAGTGTAGCATGTACGAGTATGTGTAGTGTAGCATGTACGAGTATGTGTAGTGTGTAGTGTAGCATGTACGAGTATGTGTAGTGTGTAGTGTAACATGTACGAGCACGTGTAGTGTGTAGTGTAGCATGTACGAGTGTGTGTGGTGTAGCATGCACGAGTATGTGTAGTGTGTAGTGTAGCATGTACGAGTGTGTGTAGTGTGGCATGTACGAGTATGTGTAGTGTGTAGTGTAGCATGTACGAGTATGTGTAGTGTGTAGTGTAGCATGTACGAGTATGTGTAGTGTAGCATGTACGAGTATGTGTGGTATAGCATGTACGAGTATGTGTAGTGTAGCATGTACGCGTATGTGTGGTGTAGCATGTACGAGTATGTGTAGTGTGTAGTGTAGCATGTACGAGTATGTGTGGTGTAGCATGTACGGGCACGTGTAGTGTGTAGTGTAGCATGTACGAGTATGTGTAGTGTGTAGTGTAGCATGTACGAGTATGTGTGGTGTAGCATGTACGGGCACGTGTAGTGTGTAGTGTAGCATGCACGAGTATGTGTGGTGTGTAGTGTTGCACGTATAGAAGTGCATAGTCGTGTGTAGTGTAGTGTATAGCAATGCCGTGTATAGTATAGTATATCGCACACACACACACGTACACACGCACACAGGTATACACACACACACACACGTACACACGCACACAGGTATACACACACACGTACACACGCACACAGGTATACACACACACACACACGTACACACGCACACAGGTGTACACACACACACGTACACACGCACACAGGTACACACACACACACACGCGTACACACACACACACGTACTGTCGCGTATAGCCGCGTGCAGCCCTATAGTGCAGCGTAGTCGCGTACAGCTGCGCAGGGCGTGCCGAACTTCTAACCGCGACCCACGTGTGCCGTTCACCAAATTGAGAGCTCACTTGAATTGCGGGAACCTCAGCTTGACCTGGTATCTGTGGGGTCCACCTCGCCCCTCCCCAATCGAGAGCTCACTTGAATTGCTGGAACCTCAGCTTGACCTGGTATCTGTGGGGTCCACACCGCCCTTCCCCAATAGAGAGCTCACTTGAATTGCTGGAACCTCAGCTTGACCTGGTATCTGTGGGGTCCACCGTGCCCCTACCCAATCGAGAGCTCACTTGAATTGCTGGAACCTCAGCTTGACCTGGTATCTGTGGGGTCCACCGCGCCCCTCCCCAATCGAGAGCTCACTTGAAGTGCTGGAACCTCAGCTTGACCTGGTATCTGTGGGGTCCACCGCGCCCCTCCCCAATCGAGAGCTCACTTGAAGTGCTGGAACCTCAGCTTGACCTGGTATCTGTGGGGTCCACACGGCCCCTCCCCAATCGAGAGCTCACTTGAATTGCTGGAACCTCAGCTTGACCTGGTGTCTGTGGGGTCCACCGCGCCCCTCCCCAATCGAGAGCTCACTTGAATTGCTGGAACCTCAGCTTGACCTGGTGTCTGTGGGGTCCACCGCGCCCCTCCCCAATCGAGAGCTCACTTGAATTGCTGGAACCTCAGCTTGACCTGGTATCTGTGGGGTCCACACCGCCCCTCCCCAATCGAGAGCTCACTTGAATTGCTGGAACCTCAGCTTGACCTGGTATCTATGGGGTCCACTGCGCCCCTCCCAAATCGAGAGCTCACTTGAATTGCTGGAACCTCAGCTTGACCTGGTATCTGTGGGGTCCACCCCGCCCCTCCCCAATCGAGAGCTCACTTGAATTGCTGGAATCTCAGCTTGACCTCGTATCTGGGGTCCACCTGGACGGTCCACCGGCACAGGGCGCTCCTCTCGCCGGCCGCGGAGAAGTTGGACGACGACAGCGACCCCTGGCCGCCGACGAGCGTCTCCCTGCACGGTGACCCCACTGGCGGTGGTGGAGGTGGTGGAGGGTTACGACGCATTCATACTTCCGTGATGCAGGTGTTATTTGTGGGGGGTGGGGGGGGGGGTGTTGTATATGGCCCCTTTTCCCCATCTTTAATATCAATAACAATGTTTTGCCGATATATAAATAGACGTATGTTTTTTTTGTTTAACCGAAATAATTAATGAAAACAGGCCCGGTCCCACAGCCATAGCTGGTTTTATTTGTGGGGAGTGGGGGTGGGGGGGGGGGGTGGGGTGGGGTGGGCTTAGATCGCATGAATGTATAGATGCCGTATTCTTTGGGTCTTTCGGCAAAGTCATCGCGCAGGTATAGAAAAAAAAAAAAATAGATCACGACGTTTCGGCCGCAAGCACAAGAAGTCCGTCATCAGGTGGGAAAAATCGTGATTTGTTTATTTTGTTTTATACCCCACGTGGCTTTTACCGAAAGAACCATGGAGAAAGGTGCGAATGGAAAAGATAACAAAAAATTTAAAAATAAAAAACGATGACGTCTCGATCGCAACGCAAACGTTCGATTTAAAGCTTTCGTGACTGCAAGGATTCATCTTCTTTGGTTCTTTCGGTAAAGTCACGTAGAAGGGAAACAATAACCTGATGATGATGATTTCGATTTCAGGCATTCGTGACTGCAAGGATTCATCTTCTTTGGTTCTTTCGGTAAAGTCACGTAGAAGGGAAACAATAACCTGATGATGATTTCGATTTCAAGCTTTCGTGACTGCAAGGATTCATCTTCTTTGGTTCTTTCGGTAAAGTCACGTAGAAGGGAAACAATAACCTGATGATGATTTCGATTTCAGGCATTCGTGACTGCAAGGATTCATCTTCTTTGGTTCTTTCGGTAAAGTCACCACCACGTAGAATGAGAATAAAATAATACATTGATAAAATAAAATGATGCAATAAAATTCTCACGACGTTTCGGCCACAACACAAGCGGCCTTCATCAGGTGAAGGGACGAGACTGTCTGGAGGACAGCGCTGACGAGACTGCCCTCCAGACAGTCTCGTCCCTCGTCCCTTCACCTGATGAAGGCCGCTTGTGTTGTGGCCCAAAACGTCGTGAGAATTTTACTGTGTTATTTTATTTTATCAATTTATTATTTTATTCTCATTCTACGTGGTGGTGACTTTACCGAAGGAACCAAAGAAGATGAATCCTTGCAGTCACGAAAGCTTCAAATCGAAAGTTGTTGTTGTTGTTTGACTTGCATTCCCACTGGGATTTTTTTCACACGGGATTGGTGGTGTACACGGTGCTTTTTTCAGGAATATTTTTGCTGTTTTTTTTTTCCCCCCATGGATTTTCTGTTTTGCACAGTCAACACAAAGTCACTTTAAGATGTTTTTAATGTTCGTGTTTTTGTTTTTCTTTGTTGTTTGTTGTGGGGTTGCACTCCGATTCAAGAGCCGAATGGCTCACAGGGCTATGCCAAAATAAACTGAAACTGAAAGGGCTGCCCGGTAAGAGTCAGCAAGTTGACGTGAGATCGTTGAGCTGGGTACAAGGCGGGCGCCCTGAGGTGGCCGTGTTCCTGTGAGAGATTGGCACGTTAATGTGAGATATTGGCATGTTAATGTGAGATATTGGCACGTTAATGTGAGATATTGGCACGTTAATGTGAGATATTGGCACGTTAATGTGAGATATTGGCATGTTAATGTGAGATATTGGCACGTTAATGTGAGATATTGGTGTGTTAATGTGAGATATTGGCGTGTTAATGTGAGATATTGGCATGTTAATGTGAGATAATGGCACGTTAATGTGAGATATTGACACGTTAATGTGAGATATTGGTGTGTTAATGTGAGATATTGGCATGTTAATGTAAGATATTGGCATGTTAATGTGAGAGATTGGAATGTTAATGTGAGATATTGGCACGTTAATGTCAGATATTGGCGTGTTAATGTGAGAGATTGGCATGTTAATGTGAACGATTGGCATGTTAATGTGACATATTGGCATGTTAATGTGACATATTGGTGTGTTCCTGTGAGAGATCGGCACGTTAATGGAGGACCGCAAAGCAAAAAAAACAAAACCTCGAGCTCGGTGAGCTCAGCGGCCGTGTTAGGGCGAGAAATGAAACCGGTTAATGTAAAATCAGAGAGCCCAAAACATCAACTAACATCGGAAGGTGGCCGAGCCTCTCCCCCCACCCCACCCCCTGGCGCAGCGACGCGGAACGGAAGCCTCGGCCCTCTCGTGAGTCCCGCCGGAGTCTCGCCGCCACGTGGGAGCGCTCAACGAGTCAAGCGAGGGGCCTCGCAGCGTCATCGCAGCAAGACAGACAGACAGACAGATACACAGACAAACAGACAGACACACAAACAGACACACAAACAGACAGACAGACAAACAGACAGACAGACAGACAGACAAACAAACAGACAGACAAACAAACAAACAGACAAACAGACAAACAGACAGACAGACAAACAGACAAACAAACAGACAGACAGACAAACAGACAGACAGACAGACAAACAGACAGACAGACAGACAAACAGACAGACAGACAAACAAACAGACAGACAGACAGATTAAACTCACCCCTGTAAAACGCGCTGAAGTTGCCGGCGATTCCCCGCGTGTCGTACGTGGCCCTCACGGACAAGGCGTTGGAGGAGGAGATGATGGGAGCTGGGACTCCGTCGCCGGCGTACTTCCCCAGGAGCGGCGAGTCCGCGGACGGCCCGTCGTAGACATAGACGACCTCGGCACCCGCCTGCAGACTTCGCGCGGACAGCGGACAGCGGACAGCGGAGAGTGGACAGCGGACAGCGGACAGCGGACAGCGGACAGCTGCTGCTGTGACACGCCCCCGACGGTGGCATTGTCCTGGCACTGGTCGCCTTTCGGCGTCGTCCCCTGGTCTGGCGCCGTTTGAGACTCGGCTCTAAGGAAAGCCGTCTCTGGTGTTGTGGGCCAATCAGTTTCAAAGACAATGCGTCATCATCATCGTCATCATCATATACTACCAGAGCATGTTTTAGTTTATATGATTACAATACCCCCCCCCCCTCCTCCTCAGCCTCTAATCACTGCACCTGAATGAGTTAAATGATGACGTCACCCTGCTGCTGGTCTATTTAAGACCGGGAGCAAGTGGAGAGGGCTTCACCATTCTGGCGGCAAATTTGCCCGATGATGCTGGATGTAAATCACCGGCAAAACGTCGCAGTACAACTCAAACTGTGAACGTTGTGGATTCACTCTTCGACACACCGGTGGGCTAAAGTAGTGAACTATTTTGTCTTTTGTCAACGTGACACTTGGTTTTGCTGATTGACCGTGTCGGGTGGTGGAGGGTTACGACACATTTAGAAATAACGCGATCTAACCCAACAAAAACCTTTATCATGAATAGTATTGGTCGCGAAAGCCTACTACGTGTTAAAATGTTTTAGCTTGTGTGTTCACCACAAAGTTTACGTGGCTAACGCAGTGACATTATTCCTGGCAAAAAAGTTTTCTGTTTGGTGGTTTTTTTTAACATCTCAACGCAGTCGTTTTATTGCCAGACAGGGTCAAACGTATTCTTGTATTTTGCTAGTGGCAAGGAAGTTCCCGTGATTCAGCTGCTCTCAATTCCATTGATAGTGGCATTGTCTTTGTGCTGGTCGCCTTTTTGCCGTCCTCTGATCTAGCGCCGTTTGCGACTAGGCTCTAAAAGAAAGCCGTCTCTGGTGACGTGGACCAATCAGTTTCAGAGACAACGCATCATCATCATCATCATACACTACCAGAGCATGTTCACCACAAGCATACGTGGCTAATGCAGCACGTGATTCCTTGCAGCACGTCTCTGTTTGGTGTTTTAACGTCTTAGCGCAACCGCAGCTGCATTGCCGGAAAGGGTCAAACCCACGCTTTACGTTGAGCAGAGCTCCCGTTACGACCGCAAACGCTTCAAAACTGTGAGGACGAGCGAGCGTCAAAGATTTGGCACGAATGACCTCGTCGTGAGAGAAACCTCGAAAGGTTCGTGACCATACGGATAAAAGATTGCTTGTGTTGCAGTCGAAACGTCGTGAAAATTTTCTTGTTATATATTTTTATGATTTCATTGTTTCCCTTCTACGTGGTGACTTTACCGAAAGAACCAAGAATAATAATTTTATTGTTTTATATTTTTATTATTTTATTGTTTCCCTATCTAACGTGGTGACTTCACCGAAAGAACCAAGAATAATAATTTTATTGTTTCATATTTTTATTATTTTATCGTTTCCCTTCTACGTGGTGACTTTACCGAAAGAACCAAGAATAATAATTTTATTGTTTTATATTTTTATTATTTTATTGTTTCCCTATCTAACGTGGTGACTTTACCGAAAGAACCAAGAACAATAATTTTATTGTTTCATATTTTTATTATTTTATCGTTTCCCTTCTATATGTGGTGACTTTACCGAAAGAACCAAGAATAATAATTTTATTGTTTTATATTTTTAATATTTTATTGTTTCCCTTCTACGTGGTGACTTTACCGAAAGAACCAAGAATAATAATGTTATTGTTTTATATTTTTTATTATTTTATTGCTTCCCTTCTATACGTGGTGACTTTACCGAAAGAACCAAGAATAATAATTTTATTGTTTCATATTTTTGTTATTTTATTGTTTCCCTATCTAACGTGGTGGTGACTTTACCGAAAGAACCAAGAATAATAATTTTATTGTTTTATATTTTTATTATTTTATTGTTTCCTTATCTAACGTGGTGGTGACTTTACCGAAAGAACCAAGAATATTAATTTTATTGTTTTATATTTTTATTATTTTATTGTTTCCCTATCTAACGTGGTGGTGACTTTACCGAAAGAACCAAGAATATTAATTTTATTGTTTCATATTTTCGTTATTTTATTGTTTCCCTATCTAACGTGGTGGTGACTTTACCCAAAGAACCAAGAATAATAATTTTATTGTTTTATATTTTTATTATTTTATTGTTTCCTTATCTAACGTGGTGGTGACTTTACCCAAAGAACCAAGTATAATAATTTTATTGTTTTATATTTTCATTATTTTATTGTTTCCCTATCTAACGTGGTGGTGACTTTACCGAAAGAACCAAGTATAACAATTTTATTGTTTTATAGTTTCAATATTTTATTGTTTCCCTATCTAACGTGGTGGTGACTTTACCGAAGGAACCAAGAATATGGATGACATTGGCGAGGAAAGCCTACTAGGTGGTGAAACCGACGTTCGTACTTACGCCCCCTCTAGCATGAGCACACGTGCACGTTGTGTTGAACCTCCACCGCCGTCGTGTACGAGGGACATCCGTGCTCATCGGCGGAGCGGACTCTTAACAGCCCGAAGCGTTTCGTGACGCGTGGTTGCGAACCTGTGGGCCAGAGTGAGTGCACCTATCCATCCCCTCCCTTCCCTTCCCTCCCTTCCCCCCACAACCGCCGCTTACCTGAACGTCTGGAAGCGAAGGATCACGGCCGTACCCGGCCCGCCGGTTATGGTCCAGAGGCAGTCACCGACGTTGGGCCTCGCGAGCAAATCGGCGAAGCGGACGGTGCCGCTCGCGCCGGATGGGTTGATGCGACAGACTCCGCCTAGGGCATCGCGGGCCACTCTTTAGTTACTTTCACCGGACGAATCGTCAAAGGGGGGGAGCGGGGCGGGGAGGCGGAGGATGACCATCGGAGTCACCAAGAGATGTGTTGATGCTACACACTATACGCTGCTATACACCGCGCTACAATGTACACGTCAGTAATATACACTACACTATACACTACACTACTATAAACTACACTACTATACACCGCGCTACAATGTACACGTCACTAATATACACTACACTATACACTACACGACTATACACTAGACAACTATACACTACACTATACACATCACTGCTAGACACTACACTATACACATCACTGCTATATACTACACTATACACTTCACTACTATACACTACACTACTATACACTACACTATACACATCACTGCTAGACACTACACTATACACTACACTACTATACACTACACTACTATACACTACACTATACACACCACTACTTTACAATACACTACTATACACTACACTATACACATCACTGCTATATACTACACTATACACTTCACTACTTTCCACTACACTATACACTACACTATACACTACACTATACACTACACTATACACGACACTACTATACACTATACTACTGTATGCTACACTACTATACACTACACTACTATTTGCTAGACTACTATACACCACACTATTATACACTACACTATACACATCACTGCTATACACTACACTATACACAACACTATACACTACACTACTATACACTACACTATACACATCACTACTATACACTACACTACAATATACACGTCACTAATATACACTACACTATACACTGCACTATACACTACACTATACACATCGCTGCTATACACTATACACAACACTATACACTACACTAATATACACTACACTATACACATCACTACTATACAATACACTACTATACACTACACTATACACTTCACTACTTTCCACTACACTATACACTACACTATACACTACACTACTATATACTACACTACTATTTGCTACACTACTATACACTACACTACTATTTGCTAGACTACTATACACCACACTACTATACACTACACTACTATACACTACACTACTATACACTACACTACTATACACTACACTATATACTACACTACTAAACAACACACTACTATACACTACACTACTATACACTACACTATACACTACACTACTATACACCACACTACTATACACTACACTACTATACACTACACTATACACTACACTACTATACACCACACTACTATACGCTACACCACTATACACTACACTACTATACACTACACTATACACTACACTACTATACACTACACTATACACTACACTACTATACACCACACTACTATACGCTACACTACTATACACTACACTACTATACACTACACTACACTATACATGACACTACTATACACTACACTATACACTACACTACAATACACTACACTACTATACACTACACTACTATACACCACACTACTATATGCTACACTACTATACACTACACTACTGTTTGCTAGACTACTATACACTACACTACTATACACTACACTACTATATACTACACTATACACTACACTACTATACACTACACTATACACTACACTACTATACACTACACTACTATACACTACACTATACAATGGACTACTATACACTACACTACTATACACTACACTACTATACACTACACTATACACTACACTACTATACACTACACTATACACTACACTATACACTACTATACACTACACTACTATACACTACACTACTATACACTACACTATACACTACACTACTATACACTACACTATACACTACACTATACACCACACTACTATACACTACACTATACACTATACACTACACTATACACTACACTACACTACTATACACTACACTATACACTACACTATACACTACACTACTATACACTACACTACTATACACTACACTATACACTACACTATACACTACACTACTATACACCACACTACTATACACTACACTATACACTACACTACTATACACTACACTACTATACACTACACTATACATCACACTACTATACACTACACTATACACTACACTATACACTACACTATGCACTACACTACTATACACCACCCTACACTTTACACTACACTATACATCCCACTACTATACACTACACCACACTACTATACACCACACTACTATACACCACCCTACACTTTACACTACACTACTATACACCACCCTACACTTTACACTACACTATACACTACACTACAGAGGGAGAGAGCGACGGGCTCTGTGTGTGGTTCGGTCGTGCGGGAGAGGCGACAGGGACATGGCGTGGGTTGGAGGCTGGCGAGCGATGCGAGTTGATGGAAAGGGGATCGCGAGGAAGAAAGGCAGAAGAAGAGGTGCGGGAGGGGGGGCGATGTAGTGGTGTGATGTAGTGGTGTGATGTGGTGGGTGTGATGTGGTGGTGTGATGTAGTGGGTGTGATGTGGTGGTGTGATGTAGTGGTGTGATGTGGTGGGTGTGGTGTGGTGGGTGTGGTGTAGTGGGTGTGGTGTAGTGGGTGTGATGTAGTGGGTGTGATGTGGTGGGTGCGATGTGGTGGTGTGATGTGGTGGGTGTGATGTGGTGGTGCGATGTGGTGGTGGTGGATGTGATGTAGTGGTGTGATGTGGTGGTGTGATGTGGTGGGTGTGATATGGTGGTGTGATGTAGTGGTGGTGGTGTGATGTGGTGGTGTGATGTGGTGGTGTGATGTGGTGGGTGTGATGTAGTGGTGTGATGTGGTGGGTGTGATGTGGTGGTGTGATGTGGTGGTGTGATGGTGTGATGTAGTGGTGTGATGTGGTGGTGTGATGTAGTGGTGTGATGTGGTGGATGTGATGTGGGTGTGATGTGGTGGTGTGATGTGGTGGGTGTGATGTAGTGGTGTAATGTGGTGGGTGTGATGTGGTGGGTGTGATGTGGTGGTGTGATGTGGTGGGTGTGATGTAGTGGTGTGATGTATTGGTGTGATGTTGTGGGTGTGATGTGGTGGGTGTGATGTGGTGGGTGTGATGTGCTGGTGTGATGTGGTGGTGTGATGTGGTGGTGTGATGTGTTGGTGTGATGTGGTGGGTGTGATGTGGTGGGTGTGATGTGGTGGTGTGATGTGGTGGGTGTGATGTGGTGGTGTGATGTAGTGGTGTGATGTGGTGGTGTGATGTGGTGGGTGTGATGTAGTGGTGTGATGTGGTGGGTATGATGTGGTGGTGTGATGTGGTGGTGTGATGGTGTGATGTAGTGGTGTGATGTGGTGGGTGTGGTGTGGTGGTGTGGTGTGGTGGTGTGATGTGGTGTGATGTGGTGGTGTGATGTGGTGGGTGTGATGTGGTGGGTGTGATGTAGTGGTGTGATGTGGTGGGTATGATGTGGTGGTGTGATGTGGTGGTGTGATGGTGTGATGTAGTGGTGTGATGTGGTGGGTGTGGTGTGGTGGTGTGGTGGTGTGATGTGGTGGTGTGATGTGGTGGTGTGATGTGGTGGTGTAATGTGGTGGGTGTGATGTAGTGGTGTGATGTGGTGGGTGTGATGTAGTGGTGTGATGTAGTGGTGTGATGTGGTGGTGCGATGTGGTGGTGTGATGTGGTGGTGTGATGTGGTGGGTGTGATGTGGTGGTGTGATGTAGTGGGTGTGATGTGGTGGTGCGATGTGGTGGTGCGATGTGGTGGTGTGATGTGGTGGGTGTGATGTGGTGGTGTGATGTAGTGGGTGTGATGTGGTGGTGTGATGTGGTGGATGTGATGTGGTGGTGTGATGTGGTGGATGTTATGTAGTGGGTGTGATGTAGTGGTGTGATGTGGTGGTGTGATGTGGTGGTGTGATGTGGTGGATGTGATGTAGTGTGTGTGATGTAGTGGTGTGATGTGGTGGGTGTGATGTGGTGGTGTGATGTGGTGGGTGTGATGTGGTGGGTGTGATGTGGTGGTGTGATGTAGTGGTGTGATGTGGTGGGTGTGATGTCGTGGGTGCGATGTGGTGGTGTGATGTGGTGGGTGTGGTGTGGTGGGTGTGGTGTAGTGGGTGTGAAGTGGTGGTGTGATGTAGTGGTGTGATGTGGTGGTGTGATGTGGTGGGTGTGATGTGGTGGGTGTGATGTAGTGGTGTGATGTGGTGGATGCGATTTGGTGGTGCGTGTAAGAGCCAAAAGACAGAAAGTGAGTGTATTATTTCTGTGTATACATTTGATGTACATCCGTCACACCTTTGTTGACGGACTGGTTATATTTCATTTGGAATATCCCAACTGTGTAGAAACCCCCCTGTGGTTAGACGCTCCGTTGGTTAAACCCATGACGTCACTTCCGGTTTGTACAGTATAAACGGGGAGCTACAAGAAGGGCCGTGGTGAGCGAGTGGATGCAGTCTTTTGACCGTGCCACGAGGTAGCACAGTACGTGAACAGGCGATGATTTAACTTTAGAAAACGCTCGTTTTTGTGCAACTAAGCAATAAGGAAACAGTTTGACTTAAGACACCTCAAACACGCGTCAGGCTTTTTTGCTCCCACAAGTTAAGGCGTAGCTTATTTTTTTGCTTCAGGAAAGCTGCGTCTACAGTGTGATGTGGTGGTGGTGTGATGTGGTGGGTGTGATGTGGTGAGTGCGATGTGGTGGTGTGATGTGGTGAGTGCGATGCGGTGGTGCGATGTGGGTGTGATGTGGTGGTGTGATGTGGTGGGTGTGATGTGGTGGTGTGATGTGGTGAGTGTGATGTGGTGAGTGCGATGTGGTGAGTGCGATGCGGTGGTGTGATGTAGTGGTGTGATGTGGTGAGTGCGATGTGGTGGTGTGATGTAGTGGGTGTGATGTGGTGGTGTGATGTAGTGGTGGTGGTGTGATGTGGTGGTGTGATGTGGTAGGTGTGATGTGGTGGGTGTGATGTGGTGGATGTGATGTGGTGGGTGTGATGTGGTGGGTGTGATGTGGTGGTGTGATGTGGTGGTGTGATGTGGTGGTGTGATGTGGTGGTGCGATGTGGTGGGTGTGATGTGGTGGTGTGATGTAGTGGTGTGATGTGGTGGGTGTAATGTGGTGGATGTGATGTGGTGGTGTGATGTGGTGTGATGTGGTGGGTGTGATGTGGTGGGTGTGATGTGGTGTGATGTAGTGGTGTGATGTGGGTGTGATGTAGTGGTGTGGTGTAGTGGGTGTGATGTGGTGGTGGTGGTGGTGGTGAACCAAGGAGCGGAAAGAGATAGCGCAGGAACAGGGCGGCGTGGAGGTCGGCAAGGAGAGCGGAGGAACGCCCCCACGTGGAGTGGGACAAACGCGTGGAGGAAGAAGAGAAGTCTGTGGGTCTCTGTGGAAGTCTGTGGGTCACTGTGGACGTCCATGGGTATCTGTATATCTCTGGGTCTCTTGGTAGGTCCATGGGTCCCTGTATTAGTCTGTGGGTATCTGTACGAGTGTGTGGGTCTAAGTGGAAGTCCATGGGTATCTGTATATCTCTGGGGCTCTTTATAGGTCCATGGGCCTCTGTATTAGTCTGTGGGTATCTGTACGAGTCTGTGCATCTCAGTGGACGTCCATGGGTGTCTGTACATCTCTTGGTCTCTTTGGAAGTCTATGGGTCTCTGTAGGAGTCTGTTGGGTATCTGTGGGAGTCTGTGGGTCACTGTGGACGTCCATGGGTATCTGTACATCTCTTGGTCTCTTTGTAAGTCTATGGGTCTCTGTAGGAGTCTGTGGGTATCTGTGGGAGTCTGTGCATCTCTGTGGAAGTCCATGGGTATCTGTATATCTCTGGGTCTCTTTGTAGGTCCATGGGTCCCTGTATTAGTATGTGGGTATCTGTACGAGTTTGTGCGTCTCAGTGGAAGTCCATGGGTATCTGTACATCTCTTGGTCTCTTTGTAAGTCTATTGGTCTCTGTAGGAGTCTGTGGGTATCTGTGGGAGTCTGTGGGTCACTGTGGACGTCCATGGGTATCTGTACATCTCTTGGTCTCTTTGTAAGTCTATGGATCTCCGTAGGAGTCTGTGGGTATCTGTGGGAGTCTGAGGGTCACTGTTCACGTCCATGGGTATCTGTACATCTCTTGGTCTCTTTGTAAGTCTATGGGTCTCTGTAGGAGTCTGTGGGTATCTGTGGGAGTCTATGGGTCACTGTGGACGTCCATGGGTATCTGTACATCTCTTGGTCTCTTTGTAAGTCTATGGATCTCCGTAGGAGTCTGTGGGTATCTGTGGGAGTCTGAGGGTCACTGTTCACGTCCATGGGTATCTGTACATCTCTTGGTCTCTTTGTAAGTCTATGGGTCTCTGTAGGAGTCTGTGGGTATCTGTGGGAGTCTATGGGTCACTGTGGACGTCCATGGGTATCTGTACATCTCTGGGTCTCCATGCGAGGCCATAACGGGAGAAGCCGCTGTCAATTAAATACTCAATCCAAGTGGATGAGTCACAGCGGACGCCGCCACTGCCCAGCCCACAACTTGAGTTGTGCACAGACTCAGCCCATCCACCAGGGGGGGAGGAGCTGTAATGGCACAGGCATCGTGACGTCTTCACACCACGGTAACAGGAAGCCAATCAAATGTGGGCGAGGTCACAATTGGGGAGCGGCGTTCGCGAGGGTGGTGGTGGGGGTTGTAACGGCGTCGTGTTTGTTAGTGGAATAATAATAATCGTAGAAGTTAGATTTGCTACAAGTCTGGCTGATCGTGTTTCAAATGCTCAGCATTTAGTTACCTCTTAGGTTGCCGTAGCCGAGGACGTAGCCAAATGAGTCGTAGGATGCCACCCCGTAGAGGTAGAGCCCAAACGTCTGAGTCGCGTGTTCCACACGGAACTGCTGATTCCCAAGTCCCAGGTTCAGCTCCCCGGCCACGAACTGGAGGTCGCTTGTCCGGACCCACTGGATCTTATCGCACAGTGTCTTGTTGTTGATGACGATCCCACATTTGTCCGCGTCCTTGACGATCACGATTAAAATGTTTATAAAATCTGGTTGAGTCGCAAACAGGTACATGTTAGAGAACTTGCTGGTCGGTATGATGTTCATCTGGAACGGATCCATGGAATACCCTAGAGTTGTAGACCCACCCTGGCAAATGTACATGACCCCTACGTTCACAGATGAGTTTATAGACAAAGTCTGGTTTGCATATATAGGAACGCTGATGCGACCATAATTGGTCAACGTGTAGGTTGTGAAATTCCCATCGACACTGACATTGACTCTGATGCTCGCGCTTGAAGGCGAGGTGATGATGACGCTGTCATTTGTTGACTTGATGGACACAGGGAAGACCAGGTAAGAGGAGCCCCACTGTCGTACTGGCAAGAGCTGCTCTGTCACAAAATTGCAGGCTGTGTGGACTGCGATGCACCGATCTCCACTGAACACGGCCACAGGTTGACTCGAAAGTACCCTGGTCCCAGTTAGAGCGGATCCTTGGAACTGCACGACTTGGTCCTCTTGTAGAGTGATGTTCAGATTGTTGGAGTACGTCACACCGTTGAAAATAACATTTCCGCTCAAGATAATCTGCACCGTCACGTTGTTGTAGGGACTGACTATCGCGAATTCGTTCGTTGACGAACCAGACACAGGAGCGACTACGTAATATTCTGTTCCCAGCTCTTGCTCAGGGATCATCATGAACCCATCGGTTGTTGCAGATCGTTTGGACATGCCCCACACTGAGATGTCACTGTCGGAACGAACGGACACGACCTTGTTGGTGACGATGCCGTTCTCTGCGATCTCTGCCGTTACCGGGATGGATACATTGCCGACGGAGAAGGGAGGCAGGAGGACGGCCTGCGAGAAGTTCACCGCAGGGACCGAGATGGTGACCTGAGTGCTGCTGTCGTAGCTGGCGAAGTCCACCACAAGCGCGTCGACTACCTCCACGTAGTTCTGCATAAATGCGCCGAAGAACTGACGTCCCACACTGCTCCCGGCTCCGTTCCCTGCGAGCGGTGACGACAACATCAGGGCAAAGCGAGAGAGTTCAACTTTTGAGAACAAGGCCACGAGATCGACATTAAAAAAAATCACCTTCATGGTGGTCGTTAAGCAGGAGGGGAAAAAAACAACCTCTTGAAGCGACAAACTTTAAGCGTCGTCCGCTTTTAGCGGGGTTTTTATTTCTCAAGTAGTGGTATTCCAAAATTTCACAGCAGCTTATTTTCCTTTCACACCAACATTATGTAACCTCCCCCCCCCCCCCCCCCCCACCGTGCCGGTCCAGTACATCATTTTATGCTAATTCCTTTGTCAAGGCATTTTTGTTTCCTCCCACACAGCTTAAAGGACGCGACCTGGGCATGGCTGTCTTCACTCCAACGCTGTCCTCTGGACAGTCCAGTCCCTTCACCTGATGAAGGCCACTTGTATTGTGGCCGAAACGTCGTGATTTTTTGTTATTTTATTTTTACCTACGTGGTGACTTTACCGAATAGAACCAAAGAGCACGTGCGTAGTTAATGCAGACTTCACTCCTTGCAAAATGTATCACCTATTTGGCGTTAAAAAAATCTTAGCGCACCTCGTGTTTTGCTAATGCCAGAAAAAAATTATGAAAACCCAAACTTACCTTTGTGTCGCTTTGATACCGGCACAAACGAAAAGGTCCCATCGGTAGAGGACTTGGTGTTACACAAACGCCCTATCCACGGGTCAAGCCTGCACCGGCTACGGCAGCAGAATCAGCGAGGCAGAGCCACCCCGGTGCCAGTTTCACCAGCGACCAAATCGCGCGTCCGACGCGGACAGAGAGCGGCAAGCGGCGGCGGAACTTCACCGGCGCCACGCGGTCGGGCGTTGGCGTCGCGAGCCCGGCCCCCGCTAAAGGGGGGGCCGGGCTCGCGTACAGAAATCCTCTCCACCCCACCCGGGGCGGTGGAAGTTGAGGCGCGAAAAGTGTGAGACCCCTCGGAAGGTTCGAGCGTGCGGGGAACGAGGAAGCGAGGGCGGCGGGGGGGGGCGGGGTGGTGAGACGGTGCGCGTTGAGCGGGCGGTGTGGAAGTGGGGTGGTGAGAGGGACGACGCTTGGGGGGAGGGGAGAGGTGCGGGAGTGTTGAGACCGATCCATTGAAGATAGCGCGGGGGGTGGGGTGGGGTGGGGAGTTGAGATGCCTCGTGCTCGATGCGGGTTCGGAGGAAGAAGGGGAGGCAGGAGCGGACGGGGGTGGGGGGTGGGGGGGGAATAAACTGCGTTAGGTTTGACGCGTCGGTAACGCTTTCAGTTCTTGATTGATTGTTCACGCTTACAGTGGCTTTCAGACAGCATACATAAAAACAAATTTCGTCTCCCCCCTCCTCTTTTCAAAAAATAGATGGACTAGTCCTGGGCAAACTGCCAATCGTTGCGCGTGACGCAAACGTTTTTTTAATATATAAATAAATAAATAAATATGCCGTTTTCAAAATAAATTTATGCAAACCGACACACCTGATGATGACCGTTTGAGTTATGGTCGAAACGTCGTGAGAATTTTTTATTGTTTTATATATATTTTGTTATTTTGTTGTTTCTCTTCAACGTGACTTTACCGAAAAAACTAAGAATATCATCCAGGGTGTTGTTTTTTTAGTACCGAGATTAGTGTCACTGAACAGAAAGTGGCTAATTCGTTACTAATACAGCACCAGTGTGGTATGTAGTATGGTGTATAGTGCAGTGTGTAGTGTAGTGTCTAGTGTAGTGTATAGTGCAGTAAAATGGTACAGCACACCGGTGTGTTGGAGAGTAAATCCATAAGTGTGTTGTTAAACCCGCCACCATCCGACACAGCCAATCAGTAAAGTTTTTTAGTGTCACATAAACAGAACGTGCCAATTCGTTACTAATACAGCACTAGTGTATAGTGTACTGTATAGTGTAGTGTATAGTGTAGTGTATAGTGCAGTATATAGTGTCGTGTATAGTGCCGTGTATAGTGCAGTGTATAGTGCAGTGTATAGTGCAGTGTATCATGTAGTATATGAGTACACCACTAACCGCTATGTCGGAGAGCAAATCCACAATGTTTACAATCGGAGTTCGACGTTTCGCCAATAATTACAACCAGCTTCATCAGGCGACAGCTGTCGCGTGGTGACGCGTTAGAAGGCACGTTTCTAGTTACGCGATGCAACCGAAAACGCGTTTAGCAAAAAATGCAATTTCAGTTTAGTTTCATCATCGGTCTATATGTTTGTATCGGTCTCTGGGTCTTTGGGGGTATGGTTGGGAGTCCGTGAGTATCTGTACGTCTCTGGGGTCTCCTTGTGAGTCTCTGTGGGAGTCTCTGTGGGAGTCTGTGGGTATCTGTACATCTTTGGGTCTCCGTGCGAGGCCAAAATGTGAGAAGCCGCCATCAGCGCATTCCAGTTTCTCAATTAAATACTCAAGCCAAGTGGACGAGTCACAGCAGGCGCCTCCTCTGCCCCTCACACAACATCAGTTGCTTTAACACGTGGGTTTTCGCGACCAAAATCATCCATAATAGAGTTGTTTTTTTGTTAGATGGCGTATTGTAAATGTTGTGGCTTGGCTCACCAACACACCGGTGTGCTGTACTGGTGACGAATTGGCCACGTTCTGTTTCCGTGACAACCCCTACCAGTTGGCTGTATCGGGTAGTGGTGGGTTTTAATGACACGTTTATATATTTACGCGTTCTAACCAAAATAACTTATCGATTTAAAGCTTTCGTGACTGCAATGATTCATCTTCTTTGGTTCTTTCGGTAAAGTCACGTAGAATGAGATGCTAAATTATATGCTAATTCCTTTGTCAAGGCGCTTTGTTTCCTCTCACACAGCTTAAAGGTCGTGATCTGAACGTGGCTCTTTCACTCCAGCGCTGTCCTACCAGACAGTCTCGTCCCTTCACCTGATGAAGGCCGCTTGTGTTGTGGCCGAAACGTCGTGAGAATATTATTGTGTTATTTTATTTTATCAATTTATAATTTTATTCTCATTCTACGTGACTTTACCGAAAGAACCAAAGATGAAAATAACTTATATTAGGGAGAACTTCAGTTGTGCACAAAATGAGCCCATCCACCAGGGGGGGGGGGGGAGGGGCTGTAATGGCAAGAACGTTTTGACTTCATCGCACCACGGTAACAGGAAGCCAATCAAATGTGGGCGAGGTCACAATTGAGGAGGGGCATTCGCGAGGGTGGTGGTGGGGGTTGTAACGGCGACGTCTATGTTAGTGGAATAATAATAATAATCGTAGTAGTAGTAGAAGTTAGATTTGCGATGCTACGAGTCTGGCTGATCTCGTTACAAATTTCTCAGCGTTTAGTTACCTCTTAGGTTGCCGTAGCTGAGGACGTAGCCAAATGAGTCGTAGGATGCCACCCCATAGAGGTAGAGCCCGAACGTCTGAGTCGCGTGTTCCACCAGGAACTGCTGATTCCCAAGTCCCAGTTTCAGCTCCCCGGCCACGAACTGGAGGTCGTTTGTCCGGACCCACTGGATCTTATCGCACAGTGTCCCGTTGTTGATGACGATCCCACATTTGTCCGCATCCTTGGCGATCACGATTAAAATGTTTATAAAATCTGGTTGAGTCGCAAATAGGTACTTGTTAGAGAACTTGCTGGTCGGTATGATGCTCATCTGGAATGGGTCCATGGAATACCCTAGAGTTGTAGACCCACCCTGGCAAATGTACATGACCCCTACGTTTACAGATGAGTTTATAGACAAAGTCTGGTTTGCATATACAGATACGCTGATGTGTCCATAATTGGTCAACGTGTAGGTTGTGAAATTCCCACCGACACTGACATTGACACTGACGCTCGCGCTTGTAGGCGAGGTGATGATGACGCTGTCGTCTGTTGACTTGATGGACACAGGGAAGACCAGGTAAGAGGAGCCCCACTGCGATACTGGCAAGAGCTGCTCTGTCACAAAATTGTAATAAGTATGAACAGCGATGAACCGATCTCCACTGAACACGGCCACAGGTTGACTCGAAAGTACCCTGGTCCCAGTTAGAGCGGATCCTTGGAACTGCACGACTTGGTCCTCTTGTAGAGTTATGTTCAGATCGTTGGAGTACGTCACACCGTTGAATGTAACATTTCCGCTCAAAATAATCTGCACCGTCACGTTGTTGTAGGGACTGATTATTGCAAATTCGTTCCGGGTTATGACACCAGACACAGGAGCGACTATGTAATATTCTATTCCCAGTTCCTGCCCAGGGATCATCATGAATCCATCGGTTGTTGCAAGTCGTTTGGACATGCCCCACACTGAGATGTCACTGTCAGAACGAACGGACACGACCTTGTTGGTGACGATGCCGTTCTCTTTGATCTCTGCCGTTACCGGGATGGATACATTGCCGACGGAGAAGGGAGGCAGGAGGACGGTCTGCGAGAAGTTCACCGCGGGGACCGAGACGGTGACCTGAGCGCTGCTGTTGTAGCTGACGAAGTCCACCACAAGCGCGTCGACCATCCGCCTGTAGTTCGGCATAAATGCGCCGAAGTGCTGACGTCCCACACTGCTCCCGGCTCCGTTCACTGCAAGCGGTGATGACAACATCAGTGCATACGAGAGGTAAACTTTGGAGAACAAGGCCATGTGATCGACAGTAAAAATCACCCTTCGTGGTGGTCGTTAAGGAGGAGGGGAAGAAATAAACCTCTTGAAGCGACAAACTTAAAGCGTCGTTCGCTTTTAGCGGGGTTTTTATTTCTCAACGCAGGCGTTGTGAGCGTTTGTCGCATAAAGCGAAAGCATCACCACGGTGGCCGCTTCGCTGAGGCCGCTATCATTTGCGGTTGAGAATAACGCCAAGAGGGCGACCGATAAAAACAGAAAATAATTCCTCGCTTTACACGGAAACAAGCGGTGATTAGAAAAATAAAACACGCTTAAAGTGAAAAAACACTTTGAGCGCAAATGAGCGCTTAAAGTGTGCGTGGTTAATGCAGACTTCACTCTTTGCAAAAGGTATCACACCTATCGGGAATTTGAATATCTTAACACGGGGAAGCCTGCTCCGGCTACAGCAACAAGCCACAGCCACCCGTGCCCCCGTGCCAGACTCAACTCGGAGTGGCCTCACCACAGGGAGAGAGAGAGAAAGACAGACGCAGGCTCCAAACATACAGCGGCAGGCATCGAGAGGGTCGGGATCGAACCCACGACCTCCTGTAGACCAGGCGAGGTAGTTAACATCTCTCAGGCTAATCAAACCCACGACCTCCTGTATGCCAGGCGAGGTAGTTAATATCTCTCAATCTAATCAAACCCACGACCTCCTGTAGACCAGGCGAGGTAGTAAACATCTCCTAGCCACCGTGATGATGATGAAAGAATGAGAAACAGACTCCAAACATACAGCGGTAGGCATCTTCAGGGTCGGGATCGGACCCCTGAAGCCTGCTGTATACCAGGCGAGGTAGTTAACATCTCTCAGGCTAATCACACCCACGACCTCCTGTATACCAGGCGAGGTAGTTAACATATCTCAGGGTAATCGAACCCACGACCTCCTGTATACCAGTCGAGGTAGTTAACATATCACTGCAAGGGACAGAGAGAGACACGCAGACTCCAAATTTACAGCGGCAGGCATCGTCAAGGTCGGGATCGAACCCACAACGTCCTTGCACACCAGGTGGGGTAGTTAACATCTCACCGCCCTTTAAACAAACACAAAACAAGTGAACAGACTCGTCCCACAGGTCAAGCCTGCGCCGGCTACAGCAGCAGCAAGGCAGAGCCACCCCGTGACAAAATCGCGTCCAATGCTGAAAGAGCGCATTCCACGGGCGCACGTGGTGGTCACATCGTGACCACCACGTGACCACCACGTCGTGACCACCACGTGGTGACTACCACGTCGCAACCACCACGTGACCACCACGTGACCACGCCGTTACCACCAAGGTGTGACCACCACGTGACCACGCCGTGACCACCACGTGGTGGTCACGTGGTGGTCACGTGGTGGTCACGACGTGGTGGTCACGACTCCACTATATACTCCACTACACACTCCACTATACAGTACACTCCACTACACACTACACTCCACTACACACTACACTCCACTACACACTACACTACACTCCACTACACACTACACTCCACTACACACTCCACTACACACTCCACTACACACTACACTCCACTACACACTCCACTACACACTACACTCCACTACACACTCCACTATACACTCCACTCCACTATACACTACACTCCACTACACACTACAGTCCACTACACACTACACTACACTCCACTACACACTCCACTACACACTCCACTACACACTCCACTACACACTCCACTACACACTACACTACACACTACACTCCACTACACACTCCACTATACACTGCAAAGCTCCCCCGTGTAGCCTGTAACACACTGTAGGGGCAAGTGCTGTTAGTGAGCACCTATGAAGGCCGGCACAGCACACGAGGGGGTGGGTGACCAGCACCACGCCCGGTCGACTTTGTCTCTGCAGTGGCGATGTTTAGTGCACACCGCACAAGGTACTGATTTGAGGCTGAGTCGACCTAGGGGAGGCCCTGGACCGGTTCAGATAATTGTCACTGGCGTTGGTCGTGAGCGGGAATCGAACCCGGGTCGCCAGGTTCATAGCGCAGCGTAGCACAAACCGCTACACTACTCTGCTATACACTACACTATACACTACACAAACTACGCTATACACTATACACACACAGATTCCCATAGAGACACAGACTCATAGACCAATAGATTCCCATAGAGACACAGATCATAGACCCACAGAGACCCATAGAGAAACATTGAACCATAGAGACTCACAGAGACTCATAGACCCACAGAACCAACAGAGACTCATAGACCCACAAAGACCCACAGAGACCCACAGAGAATAATTGAACCACAGCAACCCTTAGAGCCTCATAGAACCACAGAGACCCACAGAGAATCATTTAACCACAGAGAACCACAGCGACTCATAGACCCAAAGAACCCACAGAGACTCAGACCAAGAGAGTCTCACAGAGACCCATAGTGAATAATTGAACCACAGAGACCCATAGAGACTCATATCACCACAGAGACCCACAGAGACCAACAGAGAATAATTGAACCACAGAGACCCATAGTGACTCATATAACCACAGAGACCCACAGAGACACACAGACAACCACACAGACCCACATAAAACCCACAGAGACCCACACAGACCCACAGAGACCCACAGAGACCCACAGAGACCCACACAGACCCACAGAGACCCACACAGACCCACAGACAGCCACAGATACCCACACAGACCCACAAAAACCCACAGAGACCCACACAGAGACCCACAGAAACCCACAGAAACCCACAGAGACCCACAGAAACCCACACAGACCCACACAGACCCACAGAGACCCACACAGACCCACACAGACCCACACAGACCCACACAGAGACTCATCCGATCGTTCCAAGAGGTCGGACCCTTAAACTCACCAATTTGCAGCGCCAACACCACCACCACCACCACCACCGCCGGCAGAGGCATTGTTCCTTCCCCTCTAAATTCGAATTGTCATCGATCTTCTTCTGAAACAAAACCAATTATTGTATGTATGTATATATGTGTGTGTGTTGTATTATCTAATTGTGTTTTGTGTGTGTGTGCGGTTTAAAGCTCTTGTGTTGTGGTCTTTCCACTTTCCCCTTCCTCCTTGCTACGAGAGCAGCGCAGGAAGAATTTCACTCCTCGAGACCTCCGTCTCAGCCGCAGGAGCTGACGGTGCGGGGTTGTTCACGCGAGGGATCCTGACGTGCGTCCGTTGATATACTGACACACAAAGACAAAGGCACAGGTCCCCCGTGTAGTCTGTGAAAGACTGTAGGGGGAAGTGCTGTTAGCGAGCAGAACCTTTGAAGGCCGGCACGGCACAAGAGGGGGTGGGTGGCCAGCACCACGCCTTTGTCTCCCCAGTGCTAGCGATGTTCACTGCACACCGCTACACCAGCTACTAATTTGAGGCTGAGTCGACCTAGGGGATGCCCGGGACCGGTTCAGATAATCATCACCGGTGTTGGCCAGGTTCGTAGCGCAGCACAGCGCTAACCATTACACTACCGCTCCCCACATACACAAAACACAGACACACAGACACACACACAGACACACAGACACACACACAGACACTCTGTGGGTCTCTATGGTATCTGTGAGTCTCTATGGGTATGTATGGGTCTCTATGAGTATGAGTCTCTGTGGGTCTATGTAGGTCTCTGAATATGGGTCTCTGAGTATGGGTCTATGAGTATGGGTCTATGAGTATGTGTCTCTATGAGTATGTGTCTCTGAGTATGTGTCTCTGAGTATGGGTCTATGAGTATGTCTCTGTGTATGGTTCTCTATGAGTATGTGTCTCTGAATATGGGTCTATGAGTATGTGTCTCTGAGTATGTGTCTCTAAGTATGGGTCTATGAGTATGGGTCTCTATGAGTATGTCTCTGTGTATGGTTCTCTATGAGTATGTCTCTGAGTATGTGTCTATGAGTATGGGTCTATGAGTATGTGTCTCTGAGTATGGGTCTCTGAGTATGGGTCTATGAGTATGTGTCTCTGACTATGGGTCTATGAGTATGTGTCTCTGAGTATGGGTCTATGAGTATGGGTCTCTATGAGTATGTGTCTCTGTGTATGGTTCTCTGAGTAGGGGTCTCTGAGTATGTGTCTCTGAGTATGGGTCTATGAGTATGGGTCTCTATGAGTATGTGTCTCTGAATATGTGTCTCTGAGTAGGGGTCTATGAGTATGTGTCTCTGAGTATGGTTCTCTATGAGTATGTCTCTGTGTATGGTTCTCTATGAGTATGTGTCTCTGAGTATGGGTCTCTGAGTATGGGTCTATGAGTATGTGTCTCTGAGTATGGGTCTCTGAGTATGGGTCTATGAGTATGTGTCTCTGACTATGGGTCTATGAGTATGTGTCTCTGAGTATGGATCTATGAGTATGGGTCTCTATGAGTATGTGTCTCTGTGTATGGTTCTCTGAGTAGGGGTCTCTGAGTATGTGTCTCTGAGTATGGGTCTATGAGTATGGGTCTCTATGAGTATGTGTCTCTGTGTATGGTTCTCTGAGTAGGGGTCTCTGAGTATGTGTATCTGAGTATGTGTCTCTGAGTATGGGTCTCTGAGTATGGGTCTATGAGTATGTGTCTCTGACTATGGGTCTATGAGTATGTGTCTCTGAGTATGGGTCTATGAGTATGGGTCTCTATGAGTATGTGTCTCTGTGTATGGTTCTCTGAGTAGGGGTCTCTGAGTATGTGTCTCTGAGTATGGGTCTATGAGTATGGGTCTCTATGAGTATGTGTCTCTGAGTATGGGTGTCTATGAGTATGCGTCTCTGAGTATGGGTCTCTGAGTATGAGTCTATGAGTATGGGTCTATGAGTATGGGTCTCTGAGTATATGACTCTGTGTATGGTTCTCTATGAGTATGTGTCTCTGAGTATGGGTCTCTGAGTATGTGTCTCTGAGTATGGGTCTCTGTGTATGGTTCTCTATGAGTATGTGTCTCTGAGTATGGTTCTCTGAGTATGTGTCTCTGAGTATGGGTCCCTGTGGGTCTACGGGTCTCTGTGGCTGTCATTTGTTGATGTCCAGGTCACGCTTACTGAACAACGAGCTACGCAGCAAATCAGTGGGGCTTCATCTGGTAACAGTAGACATCGTTTGGCAAGTTGGCTGGGTCACGTAGCCCGCATGCCGACCCACCTCATGCCTAAAAAGCTTTTGTCCGGTCGGACAGTGGGGAGCTAAACGGGCGCGGCATTGGCGAGAGAGGAGATGGAGCTGATGGGTGAGTGGGTGAGTGAGTGGGTGAGTGGGTGAGTGATTGAGTGGCACGGGCTAGAGAAGAGACGGAGTGATGTGGTACAAGAGGACGTGGAGCTGAGTCGGCCTCTGTGGAGGAGGAGGTTCGTGAAGGACGCTGTTACTGGGAAGTGCCAGGCTAGGTGCAGCCTGAGGCTACTGGGCAGTGCCAGGCTAGGTGCACCCTGCGGCTACTGGGCAGTTGGGGGACAGTCCCCCTCCAACAACAACAGCGGAGGGCTGAGGAGCGAAGCTCACAACAACGAGCGGAGCGCAGGCAGATAAAATGCAGCCAGTTGGCATAGTAGGGGGCACAGGTGGTGCATCGGCCAGTCATCTCAGTCAGTCGACCCGTGGCACCTGGGTCTGCCCCGTGACCTCCTGCCAGCGGGCGTTCGACACTTCACGTGGCCTCAGGGTGCACATGGCCTGGCACAAGCGTCGTGGTGACGTCACCGCCACTTAGTGGCGAATGGCGGTTGTTGTTGTTGTGTGTGTCTACCTGTGTGTGTGTACTGTGTGTGTGTACTGTGTGTGTGTACTGTGTGTGTGTAGTGTGTACTGTGTGTGTGTGTACTGTGTGTGTGTACTGTGTGCGTGTGTACTGTGTGTGCGTACTGTGTGTGTGTACTGTGTGTGTATTTATTAATAATTATTAGTTATCAACAATTTCAGTTAATATTGATTATTTATTAAGTATTCATAGTAATTGTTTATTAATATGTACTCACAATACGTATTATTCATCAACAATATAAATCATTATTCAGTAATTATTAATAGTCATTCATCATTATTGATCAACAACACGCGTATTATTAATCATCACGAAAAATGATTATTGATCACTCGCTATTATTCATTCACACGAATTTTGCCCCGATCTGATTGCTCCACCCCCCCCCCCCCCGACCTAGGCACGAACAGCAGCGTGATGGCCCCGAGCCTGCAGTCGTTTGTCCCCGGAGCGCTCGAATCGTCGATTGCCGGGCCCTTCTACCGATACAGCGGCTCCCTCACGACGCCCACTTGCGACGAGTCGGTGATCTGGAGCGTCTTCCAGGCGCCACTCTTTCTGGGGCAGGCACAGGTGTGGAGTGTGTGTTAGTGTGTGTGTTAGTGTGTGTGTTAGTGTGTGTGTTAGTGTGTGTGTTAGTGTGTGTGTGTGTGTTAGTGTGTGTGTGTGTTAGTGTGTGTGTGTTAGTGTGTGTGTGTTAGTGTGTGTTAGTGTGTGTGTTAGGTGGGGAGCGGTAGTGTAGCGGTTAGCGCGCTGCGCTATGAACCTGGCGACCCGGGTTCGATTCCCGCTCACGGCCAACACCAGTGACGATTATCTGAACCGGTCCCGGGCCTCCCCTAGGTCGACTCAGCCTCAAATGAGTACCTGGTGCAGTGTGTAAACATTGCCACTAGGGAGACAAAGGCGGTCGGGCGTGGTGCTGGCCACCCACCCCCTCGTGTACCGTTCCGGCCTTCATAGGTGCTCGCTAACAGCACTTGCCCCTACAGTCTGTTACAGGCTATACGGGGGATCTTTGTCTTTGTCTTTGTTAGTGTGTGTGTTAGTGTGTGTTAGTGTGTGTTAGTGTGTGTGTGTGTTAGTGTGTGTGTTAGTGTGTGTGTATGTGGTCCTGGACCGGCTCCAGTTTAACAGCAGAGGTCCCACTCCGAATCAGTCGAGCGCCAATATCTTTTCATCGGTTGCGTAACGCTGTGTGGAAGCTACCTGGTCTGTCGCTTCACACTAAGCTTCGGGTCTTCTCGGCCACGGTCGTTCCCTCCCTTCTCTACGCTTGCGAAACGTGGACCCCCCCTAATGGAACATCGTCGCCGGTTAGAAACATTTAGGCTGGCCTGCCTACGATCCATCCTAGGTTTAACCAGACTGGATTGTGTGAGGAGCTCACAAATCCCTTGAAAGATCTGGGCAAGGTCCCATCGGTGAGCTCCTCCGGCGGGCAAGGCTGCGATGGCTGGGTCATGTAGCCCTCATGCCCAGCCACCGCATGCCCAAACAGCTTTTGTTCGGCCGGATCGAGGGGGCTAAACTCGCGCGGCACAGGCTAGAGAAGAGATGGAGTGATGTGGTACAGGAGGACGTGGAGCTGAGTGGACTTGCCAATGACCGGTACCAGCGGTGTCAAGATCGGCCTCTGTGGAGGAGGCTCGTGAAGGACGCTACTGGGCAGTTGGAGGTAGTCGCCCTCCAACAACAACGGAGGGCGGAGGAGCGACGCTCACAACAACGAGCGGAGCGCCGGGTGGCTAAAGCACAGCAGGTCGGCACAGTAGGGGGCACAGGTGGTGCATCAGCCAGCCATCTCGGTCATCTCAGTCAGTCGACCCGTGGCACCCGGGTCTGCCCCTTGACCCTTGACTTCCTGCCAGCGGGTGTTCGACACTTGACGTGGCCTGAAGGTGCACCTAGCCTGGCACAAGCGTTGTGGTGACGTCACCGCCACTTAGTGGCGAATGGCGGTTGTTGTTGTTGTTGTGTGGTAAACCGCTGCCCGAACTTCTCACCTGCCCGCACCGCCCCACAGCTGGATCTGTTCCGCACCCTCTTGTACTACGACGCCGAGGGGAAGGAGCCGCTGGTCAACAACTTCCGCCCCGTCCAGAACCTGGGCAGCCGTGCCGTCTACTACACGGGGACCGCCAACGCCACCACCACCGCCTCCACCAACGCCACCACCACCGCCTCCACCAACGCCTCCACCAACGCCACCACCAACGCCACCACCAACGCCACCACCCTCTCGCCGGCCACAGCATCGCCCACAGCTGCAGCGCCCGGCCAACACCCTCCGTTGCCCGGCCTCACCACCTCCCTGCTCATCCTCGCATCGCTGCTCACCTGGGCAGCCGGCGCTCACCTGTAGAGGTGGGGGGTGGGGGGTGGTGGGTGGGTAGGGGGGGGGGGTGATAGGTGAGGTGGGTGATGGAGGACTCTCTCCTGGTAGGTGACGTTTCCACGCACAGGTTGACTCACCTGTACGTGAAAGACTCACCTGTACGTGGGGGGGGGGGGGGGTGGAGGTTTTATCTACAAGCGGTTCCAACTCCTGCCGTAGAGAGTTGACTTGGCCCATCATCCTCGTCATCCTCGTCATCCTCGTCCTCCTACCAGCGGTCGATGACGACAACAACAAACAAACGAATTGGCACCACCTCCTATTTGTGCAAATGATCTTTTTTGGCATCCGTCCTGAGCCGTTGCCATAGGAATGTGGAATGTCCATCAACGATTTTCTTTTTAACCAACAAAAATTTAAAACCTCAACGTGACCTTGACCTCAAACACAGCCGGTGGAGGGGGCAGTCAATCGACCAATCGGATGTGAGAGATTATTGATACGTAGGCGGCCAATCGCATGGCTGCGTGAATCCGTCCAATCCCTGAGGTCGTTCGCTAAGACTCCCCCCCGAATTCTGACGTCAGACTGACCCAACCCACCACCACCACCCTCTAACCTTTGACACTTTTTAAAAATGTGTGCGTTTTTAAATGTTCCGTCTCTTCGTAATTAAACCTGTTCAGGAAATTATTAGACACGCATCTGATTCGCGTTCACATGCCTCTCAACCCCTTAGCAGTGCTGCCCTGCCTTATAACAGACCAATTCAGAACTCACTGGTCACCCCGTGCCCCTTTATAAATGCAATGTGGTGAATACTTGACCAGTGGTAGTGGTCACTCTACTGACCACTGAGAAGTCACCCTAGCTGGCTAAACACGGCTGTAGTTGTCACTCTACTGACCACTGAGAAGTCACCCTAGCTGACTAAACACCACCGTGGTGGTCACTCTACTGACCACTGAGAGGCCACCCTAGCTGACTAAACACCACCGTGACGGTCACTCTACTGACCACTGAGAAGTCCCCCTAGCTGGCTAAACACCACTGTGGTGGTCACTCTACTGACCACTGAGAAGTCACCCTAGCTGGCTAAACACCACCGTGGTGGTCACTCTACTGACCACTGAGAGGTCACCCTAGCTGGCTAAACACCACTGTGGTGGTCACTCTACTGACCACTGAGAAGTCACCCTAGCTGGCTAAACACCACCGTGGTGGTCACTCTACTGACCACTGAGAAGTCACCCTAGCTGGCTAAACACCACCGTGACGGTCACTCTACTGACCACTGAGTAGTCACCCTAGCTGGCTAAACACCACCGTGGTGGTCACTCTACTGACCACTGAGTAGTCACCCTAGCTGACTAAACACCAACCGTGGTGGTCACTCTACTGACCACTGAGATGTCACCCTAGCTGACTAAACACCACTCTACTGACCACTCTACTGACCACTGAGAAGTCCCCCTAGCTGGCAAAACACGGCCGTGGTGGTCACTCTACTGACCACTGAGTAGTCACCCTAGCTGACTAAACACGGCCGTGGTGGTCACTCTACTGACCACTGAGAAGTCCCCCTAGCTGGCTAAACTCCACCGTGGTGGTCACTCTACTGACCACTGAGTAGTCACCCTAGCTGACTAAACACCACCGTGGTGGTCACTCTACTGACCACTGAGAAGTCCCCCTAGCTGGCTAAACACCACCATGGAGGTCACTCTACTGACCACTGAGAAGACACCCTAGCTGACTAAACACCAACCGTGGTGGTCACTCTACTGACCACTGAGTAGTCACCCTAGCTGACTAAACACGGCCGTGACGGTCACTCTACTGACCACTGAGAAGACACCCTAGCTGACTAAACACCACCGTGGTGGTCACTCTACTGACCACTGAGAAGTCACCCTAGCTGGCTAAACACCACCGTGACGGTCACTCTACTGACCACTGAGAAGTCACCCTAGCTGACTAAACTCCACCGTGGTGGTTACTCTACTGACCACTGAGAAGTCACCCTAGCTGGCTAAACACCAACCGTGGTGGTCACTCTACTGACCACTGAGAAGTCACCCTAGCTGACTAAACACCACCGTGGTGGTCACTCTACTGACCACTGAGAGGTCACCCTAGCTGACTAAACACCACCATGGAGGTCACTCTACTGACCACTGAGTAGTCACCCTAGCTGACTAAACACCACCATGAGGTCACTCTACTGACCACTGAGAAGTCCCCCTAGCTGGCTAAACACCACCATGGAGGTCATTCTACTGACCACTGAGAAGTCACCGCTGGCTGACTAAACACCACCGTGGTGGTCACTCTACCGACCACTGAGAAGTCACCCTAGCTGGCTAAACACCAACCGTGGTGGTCACTCTACTGACCACTGAGAAGTCACCCTAGCTGGCTAAACACCAACCGTGGTGGTCACTCTACTGACCACTGAGAGGTCACCCTAGCTGACTAAACACGGCCGTGGTGGTCACTCTACTGACCACTGAGAAGTCACCCTAGCTGGCTAAACACCACCGTGGTGGTCACTCTACTGACCACTGAGAGGTCACCCTAGCTGACTAAACACCACTGTGGTGGTCACTCTACTGACCACTGAGAGGTCACCCTAGCTGGCTAAACACCACCATGGTGGTCACTCTACTGACCACTGAGAAGTCACCCTAGCTGACTAAACACCACCGTGGTGGTCACTCTACTGACCACTGAGAAGTCACCCTAGCTGACTAAACACCACTGTGGTGGTCACTCTACTGACCACTGAGTAGTCACCCTAGCTGGCTAAACACCACCGTGACGGTCACTCTACTGACCACTGAGAGGCCACCCTAGCTGGTTAAACACCACCGTGGTGGTCACTCTACTGACCACTGAGAAGTCACCCTACTGACCACTCTACTGACCACTCTACTGACCACTGAGAAGTCACCGTAGCTGACTAAACACGGCCGTGGTTGTCACTCTACTGACCACTGAGAAGTCACCCTAGCTGACTAAACACCACCGTGGTGGTCACTCTACTGACCACTGAGTAGTCACCCTAGCTGGCTAAACACGGCTGTAGTTGTCACTCTACTGACCACTGAGAAGTCACCCTAGCTGACTAAACACCACCGTGGTGGTCACTCTACTGACCACTGAGAAGTCACCTTAGCTGGCTAAACACGGCTGTAGTTGTCACTCTACTGACCACTGAGAAGTCACCCTAGCTGACTAAACACCACCGTGACGGTCACTCTACTGACCACTGATAAGTCACCCTAGCTGGCTAAACACCACCGTGACGGTCACTCTACTGACCACGGAGTAGTCACCCTAGCTGGTTAAACACCACCGTGGTGGTCACTCTACTGACCACTGAGAAGTCACCCTAGCTGGCTAAACACCACCGTGACGGTCACTCTACTGACCACTGAGTAGTCACCCTAGCTGGCTAAACACCACCGTGGTGGTCACTCTACTGACCACTGAGTAGTCACCCTCGCTGACTAAACTCCACCGTGGTGGTCACTCTACTGACCACTGAGTAGTCACCCTAGCTGGCTAAACACCACCGTGGTGGTCACTCTACTGACCACTGAGTAGTCACCCTAGCTGGCTAAACACCACCGTGGTGGTCACTCTACTGACCACTGAGAAGTCCCCCTAGCTGGCTAAACACCAACCGTGGAGGTCACTCTACTGACCACTGAGTAGTCACCCTAGCTGGCTAAACACCACCGTGGTGGTCACTCTACTGACCACTGAGAAGACACCCTAGCTGGCTAAATACGGCTGTAGTTGTCACTCTACTGACCACTGAGAAGTCACCCTAGCTGACTAAACACCACCGTGGTGGTCACTCTACTGACCACTGAGAAGACACCCTAGCTGGCTAAACACCACCGTGGCGGTCACTCTACTGACCACTGAGAAGTCACCCTAGCTGGCTAAACACCAACCGTGGTGGTCACTCTACTGACCACTGAGAAGTCACCCTAGCTGGTTAAACACCACCGTGGTGGTCACTCTACTGACCACTGAGAAGTCACCCTAGCTGGCTAAATACGGCTGTAGTTGTCACTCTACTGACCACTGAGAAGACACCCTAGCTGGCTAAACACCACCGTGATGGTCACTCTACTGACCACTGAGTAGTCACCCTAGCTGACTAAACACGGCCGTGGTGGTCACTCTACTGACCACTGAGAGGTCACCCTAGCTGACTAAACACCACCGTGGTGGTCACTCTACTGACCACTGAGTAGTCACCCTAGCTGGCTAAACACCACCATGGAGGTCACTCTACTGACCACTGAGTAGTCACCCTAGCTGGCTAAACACCACCGTGGTGGTCACTCTACTGACCACTGAGAGGTCACCCTAGCTGGCTAAACACCAACCGTGGAGGTCACTCTACTGACCACTGAGTAGTCACCCTAGCTGACTAAACACCACTGTGGTGGTCACTCTACTGACCACTGAGAGGTCACCCTAGCTGACTAAACACCACCGTGGTGGTCACTGTGGGGAGTGATAGTGTCGTGGTTACCGCTACAAAGCCGGCGACCCGAGTTCGATTCCCGCTCACGGCCAACGCCGGTGACGATTACCTGAACCGGTCCTGGGCCTCCTCCCCTAGGTCGACTCGGGTTCAAAAACGAGTCCCTGGTGTAGTGCAGTAAACATGGCCACTAGGGAGACAAAGGCGGCCGGGCGTGGTGCTGGTCACCCACCCCCTCGTGTGCCGTGGCCGGCCTTTCGTAGGTGGTGCTTACTCGCTAACAGCACTCGCCCCTACAGTCTGCCAAAGCTACATGGGAGATCTCTGTTTTTGTGAGCGAGATGGCGTGCGTGATCTGCAGGTGAACTTTGCACGAACTTGCACGAACGAAGTCGATTTTAAGTACGGTACGGCGTTTGCCCCCTAAATCGGATGAACTCTAAACTATTTTTTTTTAATTCCACCACGTGTAAGGCCCACTATCGAGCTGCTATAATAGCTGTGATATTTCAGATAGCGACCTGGCTATAGCAAACGCCTCGCATATACAGGAGGTCGTGGGTTCGATCCTGATCCTTATGCCTGCTGCTGTATACAGGGTGCTTAAAATAAAAAAAAAGTTTTTAACACTTATACGAGACTCTCGTTTTTTAATGGAAAAAGAGCTGGTAACAATAACACCGTAACATGATCACAAGTGGAATGTTAATAGCTTCAAAACGTCAAAGAGTCTCCCAATTAATCTTGGTTCTTTCCGTAAAGTCACATAGAAGGGAAGCAATAAAATAATAAAAAAATATTAAACGATAAAATTGTCACGACGTTTCGACTGCAACACAAAGCAATCATCATCAGGTGTGAAAACCAAATTGTTCTTGCTGTGGTTTTCACACCTGATGATGACTGCTTGGTGTTGCAGTCGAAACGTCGTGATCATTTTATTGTTTTATATTTTTATAGCTTCATTATTTCCCTTCTAACGTGGTGGTGACTTTACCGAAAGAACCAAGAATATGAATCCCTGCAGTCACGAAAGCTTTAAATCAAAATTTAGTCTCCCAATTGCTCGTCATCGTTGTCAACCAACGCCCGGAGCCAGCTCCAGGTGGTCTCCAGAACCCTTGCGGTGTTGTTGCAAATTCTAGATTTGAAGCTTTCGTGACTGCAAGGATCCACACTCTTTGGTTCTATTCGGTAAAGTCGCGTCGGTGAAAAAATAAAACAACCAAAATTCACGACGTTTCGACCACAACTCAAGCGGCCTTCATCAGGTGAAGGGATCAGGCTGTCTGGAGGTCAGCGCTGTCCTCGAGACAGCCTGATCCCTTCACCTGATGAAGGCCGCTTGTGTTGTGGCCGAAACGTCGTGATTTTTGGTTGTTTTATTTTTTCGCCTACGCGACTTGTTGCAAATTCTCAGAAGTGTTAAAAAAAACATTGTTTTTAAGCACCCTGCGTTTGCCTCTCTCTCTCTCCCCGTGGTTGGTCGCGTGGATTTTTATTCTCTCTCCCGTGTCCCACCCCTGAGGTTTTTCCACATTTGAGAAACACGACTCTTTAGAGTAACCTGGCTTCGGCTATGAATGCAAACTTTGACGTGAAACTTCCGCGACGACTGCGGGAATTTTATATTCTTGGTTTTTTCGGTAACGTCACGTCGAAATAAAAAAATAAAAAAATACAATTAAAATAATAAATACATTTTAAATAATAAAATGTAAAAAAAAAACCCACACTCAAATAAAATAGTAAAAATAAAATGCAAATTTTAAAACGAATTGAAAATAAATTAAGCGAAACACACGCTCGCAACGTTTCGATCGCAACACATAGCGGTCTTCATCAGGCTATGAATTCCTCAAAAGAGCGCTACACAGCATGGCTCAGCGGGGCTTTATAAATGTTCGCGTCATGGTGATGATGATGATATCGGCCGATTCGTTGAGCCGCGAAGCATTTGTTGATGGCCTGGTCGCCTCTGAAGAAGAGCTGCACAGCATTGTTCAGTGGGACCTTACCACCTTGACAAAATAACCAAAAACAAATAGTTTAGTTTATAGTTTAGAGCGTGAGACATCACGACACACGCGCAGGTGACACTCCACCATTTCTTTTGGGGTGGAGGGGAGGAGTGGGGGAGTGGCAGACCCCTTCCGTGGAGAGAGGGGAGGTGGGTGGGGCGTGCGTGACGTCATCGTGACCAGAGCCAATGGGGCGAGACCGGAAGTTGTCACGTGACCCGGCACGGACGACACAACGGCGCGACGGGCCGACTTCGGGGAGCCGGTGGGGGAGGGGAGGGGCAGGCGAACCGCTCACGGTGAAAATTTCAACATGGGGGGAGGGGGGGCTAACTTACGGGTGCCTAATTAACGTACGGTGTAGCAGGGACGTGCGGTCAGGGGAAGGCAGGGGGAGAGGCAGGGCCTCACCTGCCACATGCTCCGGTGAAATTAGCGGTCACGAAAGTAACACAAAAAATAAATAATAATAATAATAATAAAATAAATATTGAGATTTTTTTTTCCCCCACTGATCTGCGTTATGAATGTGATTTCCGTACGATTCCAATCATTTTTTTCAGAGTCAAAATCGCCAAATTCGCCGAGCCCCGCCGCAAATGCAGGAAGAGACGAGAGGTGAGGCAGCGGCGAGCTCAGCCTCCCCTCTGATTGCGCAACCCCTCCAGTAACCGGACCAATGTAACGTTTGTGGGCGCCTTGGTCCCATGCCCTCGCCTTCCACACCCCAGGAGACTTACGTGATACACGAATGCGTACGAAGATGTTCAGGCTCGCTGGCCTCGTCGTGAAACTGCGATGGAAAAGCACCGGGGGGAGGCAGCCATCACGTCTGCCTCACCTGAGGCGGGACGTGCCTAACACGCCCCCCCCTCCCCGCCGCCCCTCAGCTAGGCCACGCCCCCCCTCCATCCGTGAGGCCACGCCCCCCCCCATCCGTGTGGCCACGCCCCCATCCGTTAGGCCAGCGTGTGAATCTGGCTCTGACACTCGCCAGTGCCTCGCCAGCCACTGACCTCGCCGCACGTCACTGCGTTGTAGTACTCTGCACGCGCGCGCGTGTGTGTGTGTGTACGTTGATCTTCTTCGATTTAAAGCTTTCGTGACCGCGAGGATTCGTCTTCTTTGGTTCTTTCGGTAAAGTCACCGCCACGTAGAATGAGAATAAAATAATACATTGATAAAATAAAATAACACCAATAAAATTCTCACGACGTTTCGGGCCACAACGACACAAGCGGCCTTCATCAGGTGACAGCGCTGTCCTCCAGACAGTCTCGTCCCTTAGCTTAGCTGATTGGAGAATTTATATATAGTTTATTGATAACATTGAGGTCATTTATATTTTAGTTTTTTATTGGTTCACTATGTAGTATTCATTATATATTGTAGTGTATACACAGTTACTGTGAATAGCTCAGATGTGTAGGCCTTGACTTCAACATAGCCATTTCTGTGACCAGTCACAAGCTAATCACTCAGTTATTTCAATGCTAAATTCGCCTAGTTATTTCAATGCTAAATTCTCCTGTTTGATTTGTACTAGGTGCCTCTGTGAATGAATAAGCTATTTCTGTGACCAGTTACAAGCTAATCACTCAGCTATTTCAATGCTAAATTCTATGCTAATTCCTTTGTCAAGGGGTGCCTCTGCAGATGTGTATGCTTTAACTTAGCTATTTCAATGCTAAATTCTATGCTAATTCCTTTGTCAAGGGGTGCCTCTGCAGATGTGTATGCTTTAACTTAGCTATTTCATTGCTAAATTCTATGCTAATTCCTTTGTCAAGGGGTGCCTCTGCGGATGTGTATGCTTTAACTTTAACATAGCCATTTCTGTGAACAGTCACAAGCTAATCACTCAGCCATTTCAATGCTAAATTATATGCTAATTCCTTTGTCAAGGCGCTTTGTTTCTTCTCACACAGCTTAAAGGTCGCGATCTGAGCGTGGATTTTTCACTCCAGCGCTGTCCTCCAGACAGTCTCGTCCCTTCACCTGATGAAGGCCGCTTGTGTCGTTGTGGCCCGAAACGTCGCGAGAATATTTTATCGCGTTATTTTATTTCATCAATTTATTATTTCATTCTCATTCTACGTGGCGGTGACTTTACCGAAAGAAACCAAAGAAGTTGATTCTTCTTCTTTCGCACCTTGACGTAGACTTCATCGGAGGTGCAAGGGAGTGGGGCGGGGAGGGGGGCGGTGGGTTGGAAAGCACGACAGACCGCTCCTCCCCCCCCCCCCGCTGTGTCCGTTCGAAGGGATCCGTTCGTCGGTGCAGGCGACGATTTTGAAAGGCGCGAAGGGAGAGGCGTTCGGGACGTACGGCTCACGTTGAACGCCGTCGGCGCCGTACGTAGCCAACAGCGCGCTCCAATCGGGAGGTTACGCCGGTGGGGCGAGATGAATACAACGGAACGGAACGCGACAGCGAGCAGGTCCGTGAAGCAACGGGCTTGTCAAATCCGGATGGTGATGATGATGATGATTCATAATCAAGGTTTTTGTTGGGTTAGATCGCGTTGATTTATAAATGTGTCGTAACCCTCCACCACCCGACACGGCCAATCGGCAAAACAAAAAAGTGTCACGTTGACAAAAGACAAAATAGTTCACTACTTTAGCCCACCGGTGTGTTGAAGAGTTAATCCACATTTGCTGATTGGCCGTGTCGGGTGGTGGAGGGTTACGACACATTTATAAATAAACGCGATCTAACCCAAAAACCTTTATTATGAATAATAATGGTCGCGAAAGCCTACTACGTGTTAAACTGGTGATGATGATGATGATGATTTCGAAGCGTGCGCATCTCCCGATGGCTTCCTGATATCGGGAGGGAGAGCGTTCCAGACGGGCGCGGGAGCGCGTCTGGAAGGTTCCGTAGCGATGAAGCGGTGACCGCCGTCTTTGTCCGATGGCAATCCGAAAGCCGCTGCCGCTGCTGCTGCTACTGCTGTTGCAAGGATGACCGGAGGAGTTGGCGTGACGATGGTTCATGCTCCTTGACCGAGATGGGCGAGGGAATTGCGGTTCATTTGTGGCAAGGCACTTCGTGTGTGTGTGTGTGTGTACCTGTGTATTGTGTGTGTGTGTGTGTACCTGTGTATTGTGTACGTTGTGGGGAGCGGTAGTGTAGCGGTTAGCGCTACGCTGCGCTATGAACCTGGCGACCCGGGTTCGATTCCCGCTCACGGCCAACACCAGTGACGATTATCTGAACCGGTCCCGGGCCTCCCCTAGGTCTACTCAGCCTCAAATGAGTAACTGGTGCGGTGTGTAAACATCGCCACTAGGGAGACAAAGGCGGTCTGGCGTGGTGTTGGCCACCCACCCCCTCGTGTACCGTTCCAGCCTTCATAGGTGCTCGCTAACAGCACTTGCCCCTACAGTTTGTTAAGGCTATATGGGGGATCTTTGTTATCTTTGTTTGTGTACGTGTGTGTGTGTAATGGATGTAATAAGTAACGTATCCTGATTCATGATGATTTCAATAAAGACGTTATATAGCAGTCGCATCAAACCTTTGAAGGCAATAAAGACACCATTACCACGTGTGTGTGTGCCTGTGTATTGTGTACGTGTGTGTACCTGTGTATTGTGTACTGTGTGTGTGTATTGTGTACGTGTGTGTGTACCTGTGTATTGTGTACTGTGTGTGTGTGTACCTGTGTATAGTGTACTGTGTGTGTGCGTGTGTGTGTACCTGTGTATTGTGTACGTGTGTGTGTACCTGTGTATTGTGTACATGTGTGTGCGTACCTGTGTATTGTGTACATGTGTGTGTACCTGTGTATTGTGTACTGTGTGTGTACCTGTGTATAGTGTACTGTGTGTGTGTGCCTGTGTATTGTGTACGTGTGCGTGTGTATTGTGTGCGTGTATGTGTACCTGTGTATTGTGTGTGTAATGGGTGTAATAAGTAACGTATCCTGATTCATGATGATTTCGATAAAGAAGTTATATAGCAGTCGCACTAAACCTATTAAGGCAATAAAGACACCATTACCACGTGTGTGTGTACCTGTGTATTGTGTACGTGTGTGTGTGTGTGTACCTGTGTATTGTGTACGTGTGTGTGTACCCGTGTATTGTGTACGTGTGTGTATGTACCTGTGTGTTGTGTACGTGTGTGTGTGTAATGGGTGTAATAAGTAACGTATCCTGATTCATGATGATTTCAATAAAAACGTTATATAGCAGTCGCACTAAACCTTTTAAGGCAATAAAGACACCATTACCACGTGTGTGTGTGTACCTGTGTATTGTGTGTGTGTGCCTGTGCATTGTGTACTGTGTGTGTGTACCTGTGTATTGTGTACCGTGTGTGTGTGTACCTGTGTATTGTGTACTGTGTGTGTGTGCCTGTGTATTGTGTACTGTGTGTGTGTATTGTGTACGTGTGTGTGTACCTGTGTAGTGTGTACCTGTGTATTGTGTACCTGTGTAGTGTGTACCTGTGTATTGTGTACTGTGTGTGTACCTGTGTATTGTGTACTGTGTGTGTACCAGTGAATTGTGTACGTGTGTGTGTACCTGTGTATTGTGTACGTGTGTGTATGTGTGCCTGTGTATTGTGTACGTGTGTGTGTGTGTACCTGTGTATTGGGTACGTGTGTGTACCTGTGCATTGTGTACGTGTGTGTGTGTACCTGTGTATTGTGTGTGTGTTCCTGTGTATTGTGTGTGTGTACCTGTGTATTGTGTGTGTACCTGTTTATTGTGTGTGTACCTGTGTATTGTGTACTGTGTGTGTGTACCTGTGTATTGTGTACTGTGTGTGTACTTGTGTATTGTGTACTGTGTGTGTACTTGTGTATTGTGTACTGTGTGTGTGTACTTGTGTATTGTGTACTGTGTGTGTGTGTAACTCTGTATTGTGAACTCTGTGTGTGTGCCTGTGTATTGTGTGCGTGTGTATTGTGTACGTGTGTGTATTGTGTACGTGTGTGTGTACCTGTGTATTGTGTACTGTGTGTGTACCTGTGCATTGTGTACGTGTGTGTGTACCTGTGTATTGTGTACGTGTGTAACTGTGTATTTTGTACGTGTGTGTGTACCTGTGTATTGTGTACGTGTGTGTACCTGTGTATTGTGTACGTGTGTGTGTGTACCTGTGTATTGAGTACGTGTGTGTGTACCTGTGCATTGTGTACGTGTGTGTGTGTACCTGTGTATTGTGTACGTGTGTGTGTGTGCCTGTGTATTGTGTACTGTGTGTGTACCTGTGTATTGTGTACTGTGTGTGTGTGTACCTGTGTATTGTCCGGCAAAACAACCCCCTACCTCCTCGCGGTGCCGGACGGGCAACTCTGTCGTGGACAGTGCTGTGGGGGGAGTTCCAATTTTGATTGGCTCCTCCCCTCATGGCATATGTGTCCACCACAGGGGCTAAACGGGGGCTCTGGACGGGTGCGAGGGGCTGGTAACCCCTCCACCTTCAATTAATTACCACAAAACCACGAATTAAAGTGAAATATGTAACAACTAAGCTTGTGCCGGAGGCCCCGGGGGGCCAGGCGTCTATGACGTCTCCTGGCCAAACCCCAATTGGCGGAGCCAGGAGATTGAATACCTACCCTCGGGGCTACTCCAGAAACAACGAAAAGCCACTACGGGTGGCCACGTGGAATGTTTGAACGCTCACTGCAGAGGAGAGGCTGCCACTCCTCTGTCGGGAGCTGGACCGGTACCGCATGGATCTATGCGGCATTCAGGAGGTCCGGTGGACCGGCTCTGGCTCCTGCCACCATGAGGGGTGGACAGTCCTCTACTCGGGGCAGCAGACTGCCAAACAACAGGGTGTGGGTCTTCTTTTGAACAAAAGAATGAAGGGGGCGTGGGAGCGTGGCGGTGAGGTGTGGGAAGCTGTAAGCCCCAGGCTACTTTGGGCTCGCCTTCCCATCAACCGGAGGCGAGGAATGGTGGTCGTGGTTACTTATGCCCCCACCGAAGATGAACATCCGTGGAGGGATGCAGGCAAAGCCGATGAGTCAGATGCCTTCTATGACCTCCTGTCACAGGTGCTGGCTAAAGTGGCCCCTCGGGATAGAGTCATCATGTTGGGTGACTTCAATGCCCGAGTTGGTCATGATACTGGCACCTGGTCTGGAGTGATTGGAGGGCATGGGCCAGATCAGCTCAATAACAACGGTAGGAGGCTGCTAGATTTTTGTGCAGCCCATGGGCTTGTAATTACCAACACGCTGTTCCGGCATCGGCGCATCCACACAACATCATGGATGCATGCCGGGTCCAAGCAAGAACATCTGCTGGACTACATAGTGACGGACCAGCGAATGCGAGCCCATGTCCTTGACACCAGGACCTACCGTGGAGCTGATCTGCCCTCTGACCATCGACTAGTCATCTGTAAGATGCGCCTGCCATTCTTCCACTCCGGTGGTGGGTGTACACCCAGGACCCCATTCCAACCTAAAGTGGCCTGGTCTCAGTTATCTGATGAAAGTTGCAAGCGAGAATTTCATCATCGCTTGCGGCTGGGATTGGCATCGTCCCCGACTCCTCCTGATGTCGAGGGTAAATGGGCGAGGTTTAGGACTGTGACTCATGCAGCTGCAATGGCTGCTTTGGGTACGCGGTCCAGACCTCCCCAGACACCCTGGATGACAGAGGAGTTGTTCAGGATGGTTGAGAAAAAGCGACAGGCCCACTGTCATCGGCTACAGAATCCCACGTCAGAGAATGAGGAGGCTTACCGCAGCCTTCGCTCGGAGGTTCGGAGAGCCGTGAGGCGCTGCAAGGATGGGTGGTGGTCGCGGGTTGCTGAGGAGATGGAGTCTGCCTCAGTGGCCCGTGATCACAAATCGCTATTTAACTCCATCAAAAAAGTAACCTGCAGCGCCACACCTATTACCATCATTAGGGGAAAAAACGGTGATCCAATTTCCGACCCCCAGGAACAGGTTCGCAGATTTGCTGAGCATTTCTGTGAGGTCCTGGGGGAGGGAAAATCCCACAGCCAGGAAAACATCGTGGCACAAAGTGAGGATGACCCTGCTGAGGCTGCGGTGCCTCAAATATTGGATGAAGTCACCCCCTGTGAGTGGCTGGCTGAGGTGCCATCTGCTGAGGAAGTATTGAAGGCGATACGGAGTCTGAGACCAGGAAAGGCAGCGGGCAGAGATGATCTCCCAAGCGAAATGCTGAGGGAGGGTGGCGTTTGTGCACAGACTGCCCTATATGACATCATAACAACAGTCTGGACCACTGGACGGGTTCCGCAGGATTGGAAGGATGCCCTGGTGGTCCCCCTTTTTAAGAAGGGGGACCGCACAGACTGTAACAACTACAGGGGCATCTCACTCCTCAGTGTGCCGGGAAAGGTCCTGGCAAGGATTATTCAGCATCGCCTTGCCAGGCACGCTGAGGAGAGGCTTGCGGAGCCCCAATGCGGTTTCAGGAAAGGGCGGTCCTGCACAGATGCCATATTTTCTGTCCGTCTGCTAGAGCAGAGGTGTAGGGAATTCCAACAAGACCTACATCTCTGCTTTATTGACCTGGTCAAGGCCTATGATACCATCAGTAGGCCTGGGCTCTGGGTCGTTCTTCGTGCTTTTGGAGTACCTGACCCTCTGCTCACGATCATTAAGGACCTTCATGATGGTGAGCGGGCCCGGGTAAAACTACGTGGCCGGGAGTCAGAGCCATTCCCTGTACACCTTGGGGTGCGACAGGGATGTCCTCTGGCTCCCACATTATTTAACATCTATTTTGACCACGTAGTTCGTGAAGCCTTCAATAGCTGTACCGGGGGAATCTCCATATGGTACAGATATAATGGGAGGCTAATCGATGCCCGGGTGCGGTCAAGGGATGGCTCCCTATTGCTCAACCACGTTATGTATGCTGATGACTTGGTAATAGCTGCTCAGTCAGAGGAGGAGTTGGAGACGCTGCTGCTGAGACTGGAGCGTGCCACTAAGAGGTGGGGCCTTACCATCAGCCCCACCAAAACTAAGCACCTGCCTGGGTATTTTGTACCATCGGACACTCCACCCCCACAACTCCCAATCGGTGATGGGGCAGTTGTGGAGAGAGTGGAGAGTTTCCCATACCTGGGCAGTGTGCTTATGACTGGCTCCAGTTTAACAGCAGAGGTCTCACTCCGAATCAGTCGAGCGGCAATATCTTTTCATCGGTTGCGTAACGCTGTGTGGAAGCTACCTGGTCTGTCGCTCCGCACTAAGCTTCAGGTCTTCTCGGCCACGGTCATTCCCTCCCTTCTTTACGCTTGCGAAACGTGGACCCCCCTAATGGAACATCTTCGCCGGTTAGAAACATTTAGGCTGACCTGCCTACGATCCATCCTGGGTTTAACCAGACTGGATTGTGTGAGGAGCTCACAAATCCTTGAAAGATCTGGGCAGGGTCCCATCGGTGAGCTCCTCCGGCAGGCAAGGCTGCGATGGCTGGGTCATGTAGCCCGCATGCCCAGCCACCGCATGCCGAAACAGCTTTTGTTTGGCCGGATTGAGGGGGCTAAGCGGGCGCGGCACGGGCTAGAGAAGAGATGGAGTGATGTGGTACAGGAGGACGTGGAGCTGAGTGGACTTGCCGATGACTGGTACCAGCGGTGTCAAGATCGGCCTCTGTGGAGGAGGCTCGTGAAGGATGCTACTGGGCAGTTGGAGGCAGTCGCCCTCCAACAACAACGGAGGGCGGAGGAGCGACGCTCACAACAGCGAGCGGAGCGCCGGGTGGCTAAAGCACAGCAGGTTGGCACAGTAGGGGGCACAGGTGGTGCATCAGCCAGTCATCTCAGTCAGTCGACCCGTGGCACCTGGGTCTGCCCCGTGACCTCCTGCCAGCGGGCGTTCGACACTTCACGTGGCCTCAGGGTGCACATAGCCTGGCACAAGCGTCGTGGTGACGTCACCGCCACTTAGTGGCGAATGGCGGTTGTTGTTGTGTACTGTGTTTGTGTACCTGTGTAGTGTGTACCTGTGTATTGTGTACCTGTGTAGTGTGTACCTATGTATTGTGTACGTGTGTGTGTACCTGTGTATTGTGTACGTGTGTGTGTGTACCTGTGTATTGTGTACGTGTGTGTGTGTACCTGTGTATTGTGTACCTGTATGTGTGTGTACCTGTGTATTGTGTACGTGTGGGTGTGTACCTGTGTATTGTGTACGTGTGTATCACTATGCGTGTGTCTGTGTAGGGAATGGTAGTGTAGTGGTTAGCGGCAAGGCACTTCGTGTGTGTGTACCTGTGTATTGTGTACGTGTGTGTGTACCCGTGTATTGTGTACGTGTGTGTATGTACCTGTGTGTTGTGTACGTGTGTGTGTGTAATGGGTGTAATAAGTAACGTATCCTGATTCATGATGATTTCAATAAAAACGTTATATAGCAGTCGCACTAAACCTTTTAAGGCAATAAAGATTAAATTACCACGTGTGTGTGTACCTGTGTATTGTGTGTGTGTGCCTGTGCATTGTGTACTGTGTGTGTGTACCTGTGTATTGTGTACCGTGTGTGTGTGTACCTGTGTATTGTGTACTGTGTGTGTGTATTGTGTACGTGTGTGTGTACCTGTGTATTGTGTACGTGTGTGTGTACCTGTGTATTGTGTACTGTGTGTGTATGCCTGTGTATTGTGTACTGTGTGTGTGTATTGTGTACGTGTGTGTGTGTACCTGTGTAGTGTGTACCTGTGTATTGTGTACCTGTGTAGTGTGTACCTTTGTATTGTGTACTGTGTGTGTACGTGTGTATTGTGTACGTGTGTGTGTGTTCCTGTGTTTTGTGTGTGTGTACCTGTGTATTGTGTACGTGTGTGTGTACCTGTGTATTGTGTACTGTGTGTGTGTACCTGTGTATTGTGTACTGTGTATGTACCTGTGTATAGTGTACTGTGTGTGTGTGCCTGTGTATTGTGTACTGTGTGTGTGCCTGTGTATTGTGTACGTGTGTGTGTGTATTGTGTACGTGTGTGTGTGTACCTGTGTATTGTGTACGTGTGTGTATGTGTGTCTGTGTATTGTGTACGTGTGTGTGTGTGTGTGTACCATTGTATTGGGTACGGGTGTGTGTGTACCTGTGTATTGTGTACGTGTGTGTGTGTGTACCTGTGTATTGTGTGTGTGTACCTGTGTATTGTGTGTGTACCTTGTATTGTGTGTATGTACCTGTGTATTGTGTGTTTGTACCTGTGTATTGTGTGTGTGTGTACCTGTGTATTGTGTACTGTGTGTGTACCTGTGTATTGTGTACTGTGTGTGTGTACTTGTGTATTGTGTACTGTGTGTGTACTTGTGTATTGTGTACTGTGTGTGTAACTGTGTATTGTGTACTGTGTGTGTGCCTGTGTATTGTGTACGTGTGTGTGTATTGTGTACGTGTGTGTGTGTATTGTGTACTGTGTGTGTACCTGTGTATTGTGTACGTGTGTGTGTTTACCTGTGTATTGTGTACGTGTGTGTGTGTACCTGTGTATTGTGTACGTGTGTGTGTACCTGTGTATTGTGTACGTGTGTGTGTACCTGTGTATTGTGTACTGTGTGTGTGTGTACCTGTGGATTGTGTACGTGTGTGTGTACCTGTGTATTGTGTACGTGTGTGTGTGTGTACCTGTGTATTGTGTACGTGTGTGTGTGTACCTGTGTATTGTGTACTGTGTGTGTGTACCTGTGTATTGTGTACGTGTGTGTGTACCTGTGTGTTGTGTACGTGTGTGTGTGTGTGTACCCGTGTATTGTGTACTGTGTGTGTGTGTGTGTACCTGTGTATTGTGTACGTGTGTGTGTGTACCTGTGTACGTGTGTGTGTGTGTACCTGTGTATTGTGTACTGTGTGTGTGTACCTGTGTACGTGTGTGTGTACCTGTGTATTGTGTACGTGTGTGTGTGTAATGGATGTCATAAGTAACATATCCTGATTCATGATGATTTCAATAAAGACGTTATATATCAGTCGCACTAAACCTTTTAAGGCAATAAAGACACCATTACCAGGTGTGTGGTAATGGTTTGTGTACCTGTGTATTGTGTACGTGTGTGTGTACCTGTGTATTGTGTACGTGTGTGTGTGTACCTGTGTATTGTGTACGTGTGTGTGTACCTGTGTATTGGGTACGTGTGTGTGTGTACCTGTGTATTGTGTACGTGTGTGTGTGCCTGTGTATTGTGTACTGTGTGTGTGTACCTGTGTATTGTGTACTGTGTGTGTGTGTACCTGTGTATTGTGTACTGTGTGTGTGTGTACCTGTGTACACAATACATCTCTGCTTTATTGACCTGGTCAAGGCCTATGATACCATCAGTAGGCCTGGGCTCTGGGTCGTTCTTCGTGCTTTTGGAGTACCTGACCCTCTGCTCACGATCATTAAGGACCTTCATGATGGTGAGCGGGCCCGGGTAAAACTACGTGGCCGGGAGTCAGAGCCATTCCCTGTACACCTTGGGGTGCGACAGGGATGTCCTCTGGCTCCCACATTATTTAACATCTATTTTGACCACGTAGTTCGTGAAGCCTTCAATAGCTGTACCGGGGGAATCTCCATATGGTACAGATATAATGGGAGGCTAATCGATGCCCGGGTGCGGTCAAGGGATGGCTCCCTATTGCTCAACCACGTTATGTATGCTGATGACTTGGTAATAGCTGCTCAGTCAGAGGAGGAGTTGGAGACGCTGCTGCTGAGACTGGAGCGTGCCACTAAGAGGTGGGGCCTTACCATCAGCCCCACCAAAACTAAGCACCTGCCTGGGTATTTTGTACCATCGGACACTCCACCCCCACAACTCCCAATCGGTGATGGGGCAGTTGTGGAGAGAGTGGAGAGTTTCCCATACCTGGGCAGTGTGCTTATGACTGGCTCCAGTTTAACAGCAGAGGTCTCACTCCGAATCAGTCGAGCGGCAATATCTTTTCATCGGTTGCGTAACGCTGTGTGGAAGCTACCTGGTCTGTCGCTCCGCACTAAGCTTCAGGTCTTCTCGGCCACGGTCATTCCCTCCCTTCTCTACGCTTGCGAAACGTGGACCCCCCTAATGGAACATCTTCGCCGGTTAGAAACATTTAGGCTGACCTGCCTACGATCCATCCTGGGTTTAACCAGACTGGATTGTGTGAGGAGCTCACAAATCCTTGAAAGATCTGGGCAGGGTCCCATCGGTGAGCTCCTCCGGCAGGCAAGGCTGCGATGGCTGGGTCATGTAGCCCGCATGCCCAGCCACCGCATGCCGAAACAGCTTTTGTTTGGCCGGATTGAGGGGGCTAAGCGGGCGCGGCACGGGCTAGAGAAGAGATGGAGTGATGTGGTACAGGAGGACGTGGAGCTGAGTGGACTTGCCGATGACTGGTACCAGCGGTGTCAAGATCGGCCTCTGTGGAGGAGGCTCGTGAAGGATGCTACTGGGCAGTTGGAGGCAGTCGCCCTCCAACAACAACGGAGGGCGGAGGAGCGACGCTCACAACAGCGAGCGGAGCGCCGGGTGGCTAAAGCACAGCAGGTTGGCACAGTAGGGGGCACAGGTGGTGCATCAGCCAGTCATCTCAGTCAGTCGACCCGTGGCACCTGGGTCTGCCCCGTGACCTCCTGCCAGCGGGCGTTCGACACTTCACGTGGCCTCAGGGTGCACATAGCCTGGCACAAGCGTCGTGGTGACGTCACCGCCACTTAGTGGCGAATGGCGGTTGTTGTTGTTGTTGTTGTGTACGTGTGTGCGTGTACCTGTGTATTGTGTACTGTGTGTGTGTGTACCTGTGTATTGTGTACGTGTGTGTGTACCTGTGTATTGTGTAAGTGTGTGTGTGTACCTGTGTATTGTGTACCTGTATGTGTGTGTACCTGTTTATTGTGTACGTGTGTGTGTACCTGTGTATTGTGTACTTGTGTGTGTGTGTACCTGTGCATTGTGTACGTGTGTGTGTGTACCTGTGTATTGTGTACGTGTGTGTGTGTACCTGTGTATTGTGTACGTGTGTGTGTGCACCTGTGTATTATGTACGTGTGCGTGTGTACCTGTGTATTGTGTACGTGTGTGTGTACCTGTGTATTGTGTGTGTGTACCTGTGTATTGTGTACGTGTGTGTGTGTACCTGTGTATTGTGTACGTGTGTGTGTGTGTGTGTACCTGTGTATTGTGTACGTGTGTGTGTACCTGTGTATTGTGTACGTGTGTGTGTGTACCTGTGTATTGTGTACGTGTGTGTGTACCTGTGTATTGTGTACGTGTGTTCCTGTGTTTTGTGTACGTGTGTGTGTATGTACCTGTGTATTGTGTACGTGTGTGTGTGTGCCTGTGTATTGTGTACGTGTGTGTGTGTACATGTGTATTGTGTACGTGTGTGTGTGTACCTGTGTATTTTGTACGTGTGTGTGTGTGTACCTGTGTATTGTGTACGTGTGTGTGTGTACCTGTGTATTGTGTACGTGTGTTTGTGTGTGTACTTGTGTATTGTGTACGTGTGTTTGTGTGTGTACCTGTGTATTGTGTACGTGTGTATAACTGTGTGTGTGTCTGTGTAGGGAGTGGTGGGTGTAGTGGTTATCGCTACGCTGGGCTACGAACCCGTTGACCCGGGTTCGATTCTTTCTCCGGGCCAAAACCGGAGACGATTATCTTCACCGGTCCTGGGTCTCCCCTAGGTCGACTCGGCCTCAAACGAATACCTGGTGCGGTGTGTAAAACATCGCCACTAGGGAGACAAAGGCGGCCGGGCGTGGTGCTGGCCACCCACCCCCTCATGTATAGCCACAGTTGCCAGCCTTCATAGGTGCTGCTACTCACTAAATAACTTGTCCCTTCAGCCCTATTAGAGGCTACCTAGGGGAGCTTTGTCTGTGTGTGCATCATAGGTGGTGCTACTCGCCACTAGCAGCACTTGCCCCTACAGCCCTGCTAGAGGCTACCTGGTGGAGCTTTGTCTGTGTGTACATCATAGGTGGTGCTTCTCGCCACTAGCAGCACTTGCCCCTGCAGCCCTGCTAGAGGCTACCTGGGGGAGCTTTGCCTGTGTGTACATCATAGGTGGTGCTACTCGCCACTAGCAGCACTTGCCCCGACAGCCCTGCTAGAGGCTACCTGGGGGAGCTTTGTCTGTGTGTGCATCACCACAAAATTTATACTGCGAAAAAAACACCCCACACTGAGTGACGTCCGTGAGTGTCACCGCTCGTCCGTGACGTCAGTGAGTGTCACAGCTCGTCCGTGACGTCGGTGTCACCGCTCGCGCGTGACGTCAGTGTCACCGCTCGCGAGTGACGTCCGTGAGTGTCACCGCTCGTGCGTGACGTCGGTGAGTGTCACCGCTCGTGCGTGACGTCAGTGAGTGTCACCGCTCGTGCTCACGTCAGTGAGTGTCACCGCTCGTGCGTGACGTCAGTGAGTGTCACCGCTCGTGCGTGACGTCAGTGGGTGTCACCGCTCGTGCGTGACGTCGTTGAGTGTCACAGCTCGTCTGTGACGTCAGTGAGTGTCACCGCTCGTGCGTGACGTCAGTGAGTGTCACCGATCGTCCGTGCCACAAAAGCCAAGATGGTCGAAACGTCGTGAGAATTTTTTTATTGTTTTATATATATTTTATTATTTTATTGTTTCCCTTCAACGTGACTTTACCGAAAGAACTAAGCATATAAAAATCGAAAGGAAATTGGAGGTTTAACTCGAGCCACAATACGTTTCCCTTAAAAGGCAAAGAAGAAGATTCATAAAATATATTGACATGATATATATGTAAATATATTATTTAAAAAATATAGTAAAATGGTAACTTCATTCTCTCCTCCCAAGAGCGACAGCGATAGCGGTAGCTGTAGGCCTGTAGCGATCTCACTATCTAGCTGGCTAGCTGGCTATCTAGCTGGCTGGCTATCTAGCTGGCTAGCTGGCTATCTAGCTGGCTAGCTGGCTATCTAGCTGGCTGGCTATCTAGCTGGCTGGCTATCTAGCTGGCTAGCTGGCTATCTAGCTGGCTGGCTATCTAGCTGGCTAGCTGGTTATCTAGCTGGCTGGCTATCTAGCTGGCTAGCTGGCTATCTAGCTGGCTGGCTATCTAGCTGGCTAGCTGGCTATCTAGCTGGCTAGCTGGCTGGCTATCTGACCAGCTAGCTGGCTGGATATCTAGCTAGCTAGCTGGATATCTAGCTGGCTGGCTATCTAGCTGGCTGGCTATCTAGCTGGCTGGGTGTCTAGCTGGCTGGGTATCTAGCTAGCTGTCTATCTAGCTGGCTATCTGTCTAACTAGCTATCTGTCTGCCTGGCTAGCTGGTTAGCTGGCTAGCTAGCTATCTGGCTGGCTGGCTAGCTGGCTATGTGGCTATCTGACTGGCTGGCTAACTGGCTATGTGGTTATCTGGCTGGCTGGCTAACTGGTTATGTGGCTGTCTTGCTGGCTGGCTATCTGGCTATCTGGCTGGCTAGCTATTTGGCTAGTTGGTTATCTGGTTAACTTGCTATCTGGATAGCTGTCTGGCTGGCTAGCTGGTTATCTGGCTATCTGGCTAGCTGGCTATCTGGCTGGCTAGCTCTCTGGCTAGCTAGCTATCTGGCTGGCTGGCGAGCTGGCTATGTGGCTATCTGGCTGGCTAGCTGTCTGGCTAGTTGGCTATCTGGTTCACTTGCTATCTGGATATCTGGCTGGCTGGCTATCCGGCTATCTGGCTGGCTAGCTATCTGGATAGTTAGCTATCTGGTTAACTTGCTATCTGCATATCTGGCTGGCTGGCTAGATGGTTATCTGGCTAGCTGGCTTTCTAGCTATCTGGCTGGCTAGCTATCTGGCTAGTTGGCTATCTGGTTAACTTGCTATCTGGATATCTGGCTGGCTGGCTATCTGGCTATCTGGCTTGCTAGCTATCTGGCTAGTTGGCTATCTGGTTAACTTGCTATCTGGATATCTGGCTGGCCGGCTAGCCGGTTATCTGGCGAGCTGGCTATCTGGCTATCTGGCTGGCTAGTTATCTGGCTAGTTGGCTATCTGGTTAACTTGCTATCTGGATATCTGGCTGGCTGGCTATCCGGCTATCCGGCTATCTGGATGAGAGCAGAGCCAGAGGCGCTTCGCCGTCGTCAGTAAGGGAGGTTCCCCTCGATCCAGGCGAGGGATTTCCACACGCGCCCGTAGGCGGCCGGCTGGGTGGCGTTTGCACAGTCGGCACGGCGGCTGTCGATGCCTGTCAGGTACCACCTCCTGTCCGTGCCCAGGCAGAAGACGCCACCGCCCTGGCCCAGCTGAGAAAGGCAGAAAGGCGGACGGTGGATTGACTTTGATGATGTTTCGTGAATCCAGGTTGGGACACCCATTGTCCGTTTGTGTGTGTGTCTGTATGTTTGTGTGTGTCTGTATATGTGCGTGTGTACATGTGAGGTGTGGACAGTCCTATACACGGGGCAGGAGACTGCCAAACAACAGGGTGTGGCTCTTCTTCTGAACAAAATAATGAAGGGGGCATGGGGGCGTGGCGGTGAGGCGTGAGAACCTGTAAGCCCCAGGCTACTTTGGGCTCGCCTTCCGATAAATCAGAGGCGAGGAGTGGTGGTCGTGGTTACTTATGCCCCCACCGAAGACGAACATCAGTGGAGGGATGCAGGCAAGGCCGATGAGTCAGATGCCTTCTATGACCTCCTGTCACAGGTGCTGGCTAAAGTGGCCCCTCAGGATAGAGTCATCTTGTTGGGTGACTTCAATGCTTGAGGTGGTCATGTTGCTGGAACCTGGTCTGGAGTGATTGGAAGGCATGGGCCAGATCAGCTCAATAACAACGGTAGGAGGCTGCTAGATTTGTGTACAGCCCATGGGCTTGTAATTACCAACACGCTGTTCCGGCATCGGCGCATCCACACAACATCATGGATGCATGCCGGGTCCAAGCAAGAACATCTGCTGGACTACATAGTGACGGATCAACGGATGCAGGCACATGTTCTTGACACCAGGACCTACCGTAGAGCTGATCTGCCCTCTGACCATCGACTTGTGATCTGTAAGATGCGCCTGCCATTCTTCCACTCCAGTGGTGGGTATACACCCAGGACCCCATTCTAACCTAAGGTGGCCTGGTCTCAGCTGATGAAAGTTGGAAGCGAGAATTTCATCATCGCTTGTGGCAGGGGTTGGCATCGTCCCACACTCCTCCTGATGGCGAGGGTAAATGGGCAAGGTTTAGGACTGTGACTCATGCAGCTGCAATGGCTGCTTTGGGTACGCGGTCCAGCTCTCTCCGGAGACCCTGGCTGACAGAGGAGCTGTTCAGGCTGGCTGAGAAAAACCGACAGGCCCACTCTCATCGTCTACAGCATCCCACGTCAGAGAATGAGGAGTCTTACCGCAGCCTTCACTCGGAGGTTCGGAGAGCCTTGAGGCGCTGCAAGGATGGATGGTGGTCGCGGGTTGCTGAGGAGATGGAGTCTGCCTCAGTGGCCCGTGATCACAAATCCCTATTTAACTCCATCAGAAAAGTAACCTGCAGTGCCACACCTATTACCATCATTAGGGGAAAAAAAGGAGATCCAATCTCTGACCTCCAGGAACAGGTTGGCAGATTTGCTGAGCATTTCTGTGAGGTCCTGGGAGAGGGGAAATCGCTCAGCCAGGAAAACATCGTTGCACAAAGTGGGGATGACCCTGCTGAGGCTGCGGTGCCTCAAATATTGGAAGAAGTCACCCCCTGTGAGTGGATGGTTGAGGTGCCATCACTTGAGGAAGTCCTGAAGGCGATCCAGAGTCTGAGACTAGGAAAGGCACTGGGCAGAGATGATCTCGCAAGCGAAATGCTGAGGGAGGGTGGCGTTTGTGCACAGACTGCCCTGCATGACATCATAACAACAGTCTGGACCACTGGACGGGTTCCGCAGGATTAAAAAGATTCCCTGGTGGTCCTCCTCTTTAAGAAGGGGGACCACACAGACTGTACCAACTAAGGGGCATCTCACTCCTCAGTGTGCCAGGAAAGATACTGGCGAGGATTATTCAACATCGCCTTGCTAGGCACGCTGAGGAGAGGCTTGCAGAGCCCCAATGCGGTTTCAGGTAAGGGCGGTCTTGCACAGATGCCATATTTTATGTCCGTCTGCTACAGCAGAGGTGTAGGGAATTCCAGTAAGACCTACATCGCTGCTTTATTAACCTGGTCAAGGCCTATGATACCATCAGTAGGCCTGGGCTCTGGGTTGTTCTTTGTGCTTTCACAGTCCCTGACCCTCTGCTCACGGTCATTAAGGACCTTCATGATGGTGAGCGGCCCCGGTTAATACTACGTGGCCGGGAGACAGAGCCATTCCCTGTACACCTTGGGGTGCGACAGGGATGTCCTCTGGCTCCCACATTATTTAACATCTATTTTGAGCACGTAGTTCGTGAAGCCTTTAATAGCTGTACCGGGGGAATTTCCATTTGGTACAGATATAATGGAAGGCTGATCGATGCCCGGGTGCGGTCAAGGGATGGCTCCATATTGGTCAACCACTTTATGTATGCCGATGATTTGGTAATTGCTGCTCATTCAGAGGAGGAGTTGGAGACACTTCTGCTGAAACTGGAGCGTGCCACTAAGAGGTGGGCCTTACCATCAGCCCCACCAAAACTAAGCACCCGCCTGGGTATTTTGTACGATCGGACACTCCGCCCCCACAACTCCCAGTCGGTGATGGGGCAGTTGTGGAGCGAGTGGAGAGTTTCCCATAACTGGGCAGTGTGCTCATGACCGGCTCCGGTTTGGCAGCGGAGGTCTCACTCCGAATCAGTCGAGCGACAATATCTTTTTTTCAGTTGCGTAACGCTGTGTGGAAGCTGCCTGGTCTGTCGCTCCGCACGAAACTTCAGGTCTTCTCAGCCACGGTCATTCCCTCCCTTCTCTACGCTTGCGAAACGTGGACCCCCCTAATGGAACATCTTCGCCGGTTAGAAACATTTAGGCTGGCCTGCCTACGATCCATCCTGGGTTTAACCAGGCTGGATTGTGTGAGGAGCTCACAAATCCTTGAAAGATCTGGGCAGGGTCCCATCGGTGAGCTCCTCCGGCAGGCAAGGCTGCGTTGGCTGGGTCATGTAGCCCGCATGCATAGCCACCGCATGCCGAAACAGCTTTTGTTCGGCCGGATCGAGGGGGCTAAATGGGCGCGGCACGGGCTAGAGAAGAGATGGAGTGACGTGGTACAGGAGGACGTGGAGCTGAGTGGACTTGCCGATGACCGGTACCAGCGGTGTCAAGATTGGCCTCTGTGGAGGAGGCTTGTGAAGGACGCTGCTAGTGGGCAGTTGGAGGTAGTCGCCCTCCAACAACAACAACAACGGAGGGCTGAGGAGCGACGCTCACAACAATGAGTGGAGCGACCCGTGGCACCTGCTGGGTCTGCCCCGTGACCTCCTGCCCGCGGGCGTTCCACACTTCACGTGGCCTCAGGGTGCACCTAGCCTGGCACAAGCATCGTGGTGATGTCACCGCCACTTAGTGGCGAATGGCGGTTGTTGTTGTTGTTGTTGTTGGGTGTCTGTGTGTGTGTGTGTATGTATGTATAGTGTCGTGTATCGTGTAGTGTATAGTGTAGTGTATTTTGTAGTGTATAGTGTAGTGTATAGTGTAGTGTATAGTGTATAGTGTAGTGTATAGTGTAGTGTATAGTGTAGTGTATAGTGTATAGTGTAGTGTATAGTGTAGTGTATAGTGTAGTTTCTAGTGTAGTGTGTAGTGTAGTGTATAGTGTAGTGTATAGTAGTGTCATGTATAGTGTAGTGTATAGTGTAGTGTATAGTGTAGTGTGTAGTGTAGTGTATAGTGTAGTGTATAGTGTAGTGTATCGTGTAGTGTATAGTGTAGTGTATAGTAGTGTAGTGTATCGTGTAGTGTATAGTGTAGTTTATCGTGTAGTGTATAGTGTAGTGTATAGTGTAGTGTATCGTGTAGTGTATAGTGTAGTGTATAGTAGTGTAGTGTATCGTGTAGTGTATAGTGTAGTTTATCGTGTAGTGTATAGTGTAGTGTATAGTGTATAGTGTAGTGTGTGGTGTAGTGTATAGTGTAGTGTAGTGTATAGGGTAGTGTGTAGTAAATGTATAGTGTAGTGTATAGTGTATTGTATAGTGTAGTGTATCGTGTAGTGTATAATGTAGTGTATAGTATAGTGTATATTGTAGTGTGTGGTGTAGTGTATAGTGTAGTGTATAGTGTAGTGTATAGTGTAGTGTTTAGTGTAGTGTATAGTGTAGTGTATAGTGTCGTGTATCGTGCAGTGTAACGTGTAGTGTATAGTGTAGTGTATAGTGTAGTGTATCGTGTAGTGTATAGTGTAGTGTATCGTGTCGTGTATCGTGCAGTGTAACGTGTAGTGTATAGTGTAGTGTATAGTGTAGTGTATAGTGTAGTGTATAATGTAGTGTATAGTATAGTGTATATTGTAGTGTGTGGTGTAGTGTACAGTGTAGTGTATGGTGTAGTGTATAGTGTAGTGTATCGTGTAGTGTATCGTGTCGTGTATCGTGCAGTGTAACGTGTAGTGTATAGTGTAGTGTATCGTGTCGTGTATCGTGCAGTGTAACGTGTAGTGTATAGTGTAGTGTATCGTGTCGTGTATCGTGCAGTGTAACGTGTAGTGTATAGTGTAGTGTATCGTGCAGTGTATAGTGTAGTGTACGGTGTAGTGTTGGGGTCACCTGACAGCTACTGGCCCAACCCTGACGCTTGGCTGCACACATCATCATCCCGCGGGTGAAGTTGCCCCATGCCTGCCTGCACAGCGACTCGTTCACCACGCGCACGTTGCCCTCAGCGGCGGGGGCCGACACAGAGCCTGAGGCGTTTAGGGGGGGGGGAGACACGACGATGATGTCACAGGTGTAGATGATGATGATGATGATGTCACAGGCGCACTGGCCGTGACATCATCGGCATCGTTGCTAATGTTATCGCCGATAATGTCACGCACGTACACTAAATGACGTATTCCAGTACATTAGATATACACTATACACTACATGACGTACACTAACGTACTAGCTATACACTATACACTACATGACGTACCCTAACGTACTAGCTATACACTATACACTACATGACGTACACTAACGTACTAGCTGTACACTATACACTACATGACGTACGCTAACGCACGAGCTATACACTATACACTACATGACGTACACTAACGTACTAGCTATACACTATACACAACATGACGTACCCTAACGTACTAGCTTTACACTACAAACTACATGACGTACACTAACGTACTAGCAATACACTATACACTACATGACGTACACTAACGTACTAGCTATACACGCTACACTACAAGACGTACACTAACGTACTAGCTATACACTACACACTACATGACGTACACTAACGTACTAGCTATACACTATACACTACGTGACGTACACTAACGTACTAGCTATACACTATACACTACATGACGTACACTAACGTACTAGCTGTACACTATACACTACATGACGTACACTATCGTACTAGCTATACAATATACACTACATGACGTACACTAACGTACTAGCTATACACTATACACTACATGACGTACCCTAACGTACTAGCTATACACTACACACTACATGACGTACACTAACGTACTAGCTATACACTATACACTACATGACGTACACTAACGTACTAGCTATACACTATACACTACATGACGTACACTAACGTACTAGCTATACACTACACACTGCATGACGTACCCTAACGTACTAGCTTTACACTACATGACGTACACTAACGTACTAGCTGTACACTATACACTACATGACGTACACTAACGTACTAGCTATACACTATACCCTACATGACGTACACTAACGTACTAGCGATACACTACATGACGTACACTAGCGTACTAGCTATACACTATACACTACATGACGTACACTAACGTACTAGCTACACACTATACACTACATGACGTACACTAACGTACTAGCTATACACTACACACTACATGACGTACACTAACCTACTAGCTATACACTACACACTACATGACGTACACTAACCTACTAGCTATACACTATACACTACATGACGTACACTAACGTACTAGCTGTACACTATACACTACATGACGTACACTAACCTACTAGCTATACACTACACACTACATGACGTACACTAACCTACTAGCTATACACTACACACTACATGACGTACACTAACCTACTAGCTATACACTATACACTACATGACGTACACTAACGTACTAGCTATACACTACATGACGTACACTAACCTACTAGCTATACACTACACACTACATGACGTACACTAACGTACTAGCTATACACTATACACTACATGATGTACACTAACGTACTAGCTGTACACTATACACTACATGACGTACACTAACCTACTAGCTATACACTATACACTACATGACGTACACTAACGTACTAGCGATACACTACATGACGTACACTAGCGTACTAGCTATACACTATACACTACATGACGTACACTAACGTACTAGCTACACACTATACACTACATGACGTACACTAACGTACTAGCTATACACTACACACTACATGACGTACACTAACCTACTAGCTATACACTACACACTACATGACGTACACTAACCTACTAGCTATACACTATACACTACATGACGTACACTAACGTACTAGCTGTACACTATACACTACATGACGTACACTAACCTACTAGCTATACACTACACACTACATGACGTACACTAACCTACTAGCTATACACTACACACTACATGACGTACACTAACCTACTAGCTATACACTATACACTACATGACGTACACTAACGTACTAGCTATACACTACATGACGTACACTAACCTACTAGCTATACACTACACACTACATGACGTACACTAACGTACTAGCTATACACTATACACTACATGATGTACACTAACGTACTAGCTGTACACTATACACTACATGACGTACACTAACCTACTAGCTATACACTATACACTACATGACGTACACTAACGTACTAGCTGTACACTATACACTACATGACGTACACTAACCTACTAGCTATACACTACACACTACATGACGTACACTAACGTACTAGCTATACACTACACACTACATGACGTACACTAACGTACTAGCTATACACTACATGACATACACTAACGTACTAGCTATACACTACACACTACATGACGTACACTAACGTACTAGCTATACACTACATGACGTACACTAACCTACTAGCTATACACTATACACTACATGACGTACACTAACCTACTAGCTGTACACTACACACTACATGACGTACACTAACGTACTAGCTATACACTACACACTACATGACGTACACTAACCTACTAGCTATACACTATACACTACATGACGTACACTAACGTACTAGCTATACACTATACACTACCCACCGTCGCTGCGCCTCAAGCCCAGCGCCTGGCAGCTGCGTCCCAGCGTGGGGCTCTGCTCGTGTCGACTGGGCAGGCACACCGCCTGGGCTGCTGCCGGCCCCAACGTGGCCGGCTGGCCCAGCCGCAGCATAGCGACGTCGTGGCCGCCGCCGGTCGCCGCGGAGAACTTGGGGTGGACCGCCACGGACGTCGCCGCCAGACGCTCGCCCGAGACCGTGGCGCAGATCCAGGTGTAGTTGTTGGGGCTGAGCGGACGTGCACGCGCGTACACGCACACACACGTACACACACACACGTACACATACATACACATACATACACACATATATACACATATACACACATACACACACATACATACACATATATACACATATACAAAGACAAAGACAAAGATCCCCCATATAGCCTTAACAGACTGTAGGGGCAAGTGCTGTTAGCGAGCACCTATGAAGGCCGGAACGGTACACGAGGGGGTGGGTGGCCAGCACCACGCCCGACCGCTTTTGTCTCCCTAGTGGCAATGTTTACACACCGCACCAGGTACTCATTTGAGGCTGAGTCGACCTAGGGGAGGCCCGGGACCGGTTCAGATAATCGTCACTGGTGTTGGCCATGAGCGGGAATCGAACCCGGGTCGCCAGGTTCATAGCGCAGCGTAGCGCTAACCGCTACACTATCGCTCCCCATATATGTGTATGTATATACACATATACACACACACACAAACATACACACACATACATACACGCACACACACACATACATACACACACATACACACACATACACATACAGGTACACATACATACACACGTACAACAACAACAACAACCGCCATTCGCCACTAAGTGGCGGTGACGTCACCACGACGCTTGTGCCAGGCCATGTGCACCCTGAGGCCACGTGAAGTGTTGAACGCCCGCTGGCAGAAGGTCACGGGGCAAACCCAGTTGCCACGGGTCGACTGACTGAGATGACTGGCTGATGCACCACCTGTGCCCCCTACTGTGCCAACCTGCTATGCTTTAGCCACCCGGCGCTCCGCTCGTTCTGAGCGTCGCTCCTCCGCCCTCCGTTGTTGTTGGAGGGCGACTACCTCCAACTGCCCAGTAGCGTCCTTCACGAGCCTCCTCCTCAGAGGCCGAACTTGACACCGCTGGTACCGGTCATCGGCAAGTCCACTCAGCTCCACGTCCTCCTGTACCATATCACTCCATCTCTTCTCTAGCCCGGACCGCGCCCGCTTAGCCCCTTCGATCGGGCCAAACAAAAGCTGTTTCGGCATGCGGTGGCTGGGCATGCGGGCTACATGACCCAGCCATCGCAGCCTTGCCCGCCGGAGGAGCTCACCGATGGGAGCTTGCCTAGATCTTTCAAGGATTTTTGAGCTCCTCACACAATCCAGTCTGGTTAAACCCAGGGTGGATCGTAGGCAGGCCAGCCTAAATGTTTCTAACCGGCGAAGATGTTCCATTAGGTGGGTCCACGTTTCGCAAGCGTAGAGAAGGAAGGGAATGACCGTGGCCGAGAAGACCTGAAGCTTAGTGCGGAGCGACAGACCAGGTAGCTTCCACACAGCGTTACGCAACCGATGAAAAGCTATTGCCGCTCGACTGATTCGGAGTGAGACCTCTGCTGTTAAACTGGAGCCAGACATAAGCACACTGCCCAGGTATGGGAAACTCTCCACTCTCTCCACAACTGCCCCATCACCGATTGGGAGTTGAGGGGGTGGAGTGTCCGATGGTACAAAATACCCAGGCAGGTGCTTAGTGTTGGTGGGGATGATGGTAAGGCCCCACCTCTTAGTGGCACGCTCCAGTCTCAGCAGCACGTCTCCATCTCCTCCTCTGAATGAGCAGCTATTACCAAATCATCAGCATACATAACGTGGTTGAGCAATAGGGAGCCATCCCTTGACTGCACCCGGGCATCGATCAGCCTCCCATTATATCTGTACCAAATGGAGATTCCCCCGGTACAGCTATTGAAGGTTTCACGAACTACGTGGTCAAAATAGATGTTAAATAATGTGGGAGCCAGAGGACATCCCTGTCGCACCCCAAGGTGTACAGGGAATGGCTCTGACTCCCGGCCATGTAGTTTTACCCGGGCCCGCTCACCATCATGAAGGTCCTTAATGATCGTGAGCAGAGGGTCAGGGACTCCAAAAGCACGAAGAACAACCCAGAGCCCAGGCCTACTGATGGTAACATAGGCCTTGACCAGGTCAATAAAGCAGAGATGTAGGTCTTGTTGGAATTCCCTACACCTCTGCTGTAGCAGACAGAAAATATGGCATCTGTGCAGGACCGCCCTTTCCTGAAACCGCATTGGGGCTCCGCAAGCCTCTCCTCAGCGTGCCTGGCAAGGCGATGTTGAATAATCCTTGCCAGGACCTTTCCCGGCACACTGAGGAGTGAGATGCCCCTGTTTTTGTTACAGTCTGTGCGGTCCCCCTTCTTAAAGAGGGGACCACCAGGGCATCCTTCCAATCCTGCGGAACCCGTCCAGTGGTCCAGACTGTTGTTATGATGTCATGTAGTGCAGTCTGTGCACAAACGCCACCCTCCCTCAGCATTTCGCTTGGGAGATCATCTCTGCCCGCTGCCTTTCCTGGTCTCAGACTCCGGATCGCCTTCAGTACTTCCTCAACAGATGGTACTTCAGCCAGCCACTCACAGGGGGTGACTTCTTCCAATATTTGAGGCACCGCAGCCTCAGCAGGGTCATCCTCACTTTGTGCCACGATGTTTTCCTGGCTGAGAGATTCTCCCTCCCCCAGGACCTCACAGAAATGCTCAGCAAATCTGCAAACCTGTTCCTGGGGGTCGGAGATTGGATCACCGTTTTTTCCCCTAATGACGCGCTGCAGGTTACTTTTTTGATGGAGTTAAATAGAGATTTGTGATCGCGGGCCACTGAGGTAGACTCCATCTCCTCAGCAACCCGCGACCACCACCCATCCTTGCAGCACCTCACGGCTCTCCGAACCTCCGAGTGAAGGCAGCGGTAAGCCTCCTCATTCTCTGACGTGGGATTCTGTAGCCGATGACAGTGGGCCTGTCGCTTTTTCTCAACCATCCTGAACACCTCTGTCAGCCAGGGTCTCAGGGGAGGTCTGGACCGCATTCCCAAATCAGCCATTGCAGCTGCATGAGTCACAGTCCTAAACCTTGCACATTTACCCTCGACATCAGGAGGAGTGGGGGATGATGCCAATCCCAGCCGCAAGCGATGATGAAATTCTCGCTTGCAACTTTCATCAGATAACTGAGACCAGGCCACGTTAGGTTGGAATGGGGTCCTGGGTGTACACCCACCACCGGAGTGGAAGAATGGCAGGTGCATCTTACAGATGACTAGTCGATGGTCAGAGGGCAGATTAGCTCCATGGTAGGTCCTGGTGTCAAGGCCATGGGTTCGCATCCGCTGGTCCGTCACTATGTAGTCCAGCAGATGTTCTTGCTTGGAACCGGCATGCATCCATGATGTTGTGTGGATGCGCTGATGCCGGAACAGCCTGTTGGTAATTACAAGCACATGGGCTGCAGAAAAATCTAGCAGCCTCCTACCGTTGTTATTGAGCTGATCTGGTCCATGCCCTCCAATCACTCCAGGCCAGGTGCCAGCATCATGACCAACTCGGGCATTGAAGTCACCCAACATGATGACTCTATCCCGAGGTGCCACTTTAGCCAGCAGCTGTGACAGGAGGTCATAGAAGGCATCTGACTCATCGGCTTTGCCTGCATCCCTCCACGGATGTTCGTCTTCGGTGGGGGACATAAGTAACCACGACCACCACTCCTCGCCTCCGGTTGATGGGAAGGCGAGCCCAAAGTAGCCTGGGGCTTACAGCTTCCCACACCTCACCGCCACGCTCTCACGCCCCCTTCTTTCTTTTGTTCAAAAGAAGAGCCACACCCTGTTGTTTGGCAGTCTGCTGCCCCAAGTAGAGGACTGTCCACTCTTCATGGTGGCAAGAGCCAGAACCGGCCCACCTTACCTCCTGAATGCCACAGAGATCCAGACGGTACTGGTCCAGCTCCCGACAGAGGAGTGGTAGCCTCTCCTCCGCAGTGAGTGTTCGAACATTCCACGTGGCCATCCGTAGTGGCTTTTCGTTGTTTCTGGATGAGCCCCGAGGATAGAGATTCAATCTCCTGGCTCCGCCAATTGGGGTTTGGCCATTAGACGTCATAGACGCCTGTCCCCCTGGGGCCTCGTGGTTTAGTGGTAATTAATTGAATGTGGAGGGGTTACCAGCCACTCGCACCCGTCCAGAGCCCTCGTTTAGCCACTGTGGTGGTCACAGACGCCATGAGGGGAGGAGCCAATCGGAATTGGCCCTCCCCCCACAGCATTGTCCACGACAGAGTTGCCCATCCGGCACCGCGAGGAGACACACACGTACATAGACACATACACGCGCTTACACACATGCAAAAACACATGTACACGAGTGCGACAGTTGGTTCTGGCATTTACGCTCGCGAGTAGGGAATTATTGTGCATATTCAGTAACTCGCAAATATGGGAAACTCGCAAATATAGGAATTGTATAATGAGGGATTAATGAACACATTGAGTAACTCGAGAATTCTGAAGGCGGACACAGCCAGGGATTAATGAACACATTTAGTAACTCGATAACTCAGGAGTGAGACACTTAGCGAGGGATTAATGAACACATTTAGTAACTCGATAACTCAGGAGTGGTACACTTGGCAAGGGATTAATGAACACATTTAGTAACTCGATAACTCAGGAGTGTGACACTTAGCGAGGGATTAATGAACACATTTAGTAACTCGATAACTCAGAAGTGGGACACTTAGCCAGGCATTAATGAACACATTTAGTAACTCGATAACTCAGGAGTGTGACACTTAGCGAGGGATTAATTAACACATTCAGTAACTCGATAACTCAGGAGTGGGACACTTAACGAGGGATTAATGACCACATTTAGTAACTAGATATCTCAGGAGTGGGACACTTAGCCAGGCATTAATGAACACATTTAGTAACTCGATAACTCAGGAGTGTGACACTTAGCGAGGGATTAATGAACACATTTAGTAACTCGATAACTCAGGAGTGTGACGCTTAGCGAGGGATTAATGAACACATTTAGTAACTCGATAACTCAGGAGTGTGACACTTAGCGAGGGATTAATGAACGTATTTAGTAACTCGATAACTCAGGAGTGTGACACTTAGCGTGGGATTAATGAACACATTTAGTAACTCGATAACTCAGGAGTGTGACACTTAGCGAGGGATTAATGAACACATTTAGTAACTCGATAACTCAGGAGCGGGACAATTAGCCAGGGATTAATGAACACATTTAGTAACTCGATAACTCAGGAGTGGGACAATTAGCGAAGGATTAATGAACACATTTAGTAACTCGATAACTCAGGAGTGTGACACTTAGCGAGGGATTAATGAACACATTTAGTAACTCGATAACTCAGAAGTGTGACACTTAGCGAGGGATTAATGAACACATTTAGTAACTCGATAACTCAGGAGTGTGACACTTAGCGAGGGATTAATGAACACATTTAGTAACTCGATAACTCAGGAGTGGGACAATTAGCGAAGGATTAATGAACACATTTAGTAACTCGATAACTCAGGAGTGTGACACTTAGCGAGGGATTAATGAACACATTTAGTAACTCGATAACTCAGGAGTGTGACACTTAGCGAGGGATTAATGAACGTATTTAGTAACTCGATAACTCAGGAGTGTGACACTTAGCGTGGGATTAATGAACACATTTAGTAACTCGATAACTCAGGAGTGTGACACTTAGCGAGGGATTAATGAACACATTTAGTAACTCGATAACTCATAAGCGGGACAATTAGCCAGGGATTAATGAACACATTTAGTAACTCGATAACTCAGGAGTGTGACACTTAGCCAGGGATTAATGAACGTATTTAGTAACTCGATATCTCAGAAGTGGGATACTTAGCGAGGGATTAATGAACACATTTAGTAACTCGATAACTCAGAAGTGAGACACTTAGCGAGGGATTAATGAACACATTTAGTAACTCGATAACTCAGGAGTGTGACACTTAGCGAGGGATTAATGAACACATTTAGTAACTCGATAACTCAGGAGTGTGACACTTAACCAGGGATTAATGAACACATTTAGTAACTCGATAACTCAGGAGTGTGACACTTAGCGAGGGATTAATGAACACATTTAGTAACTCGATAACTCAGGAGTGTGACACTTAGCGAGGGATTAATGAACGTATTTAGTAACTCGATAACTCAGGAGTGTGACACTTAGCGTGGGATTAATGAACATATTTAGTAACTCGATAACTCAGGAGTGTGACACTTAGCGAGGGATTAATGAACACATTTAGTAACTCGATAACTCATAAGCGGGACAATTAGCCAGGGATTAATGAACACATTTAGTAACTCGATAACTCAGGAGTGTGACACTTAGCGAGGGATTAATGAACACATTTAGTAACTCGATAACTCAGGAGCGGGACAATTAGCCAGGGATTAATGAACACATTTAGTAACTCGATAACTCAGGAGTGGGACAATTAGCGAAAGATTAATGAACACATTTAGTAACTCGATAACTCAGGAGTGTGACACTTAGCGAGGGATTAATGAACACATTTAGTAACTCGATAACTCAGAAGTGTGACACTTAGCGAGGGATTAATGAACACATTTAGTAACTCGATAACTCAGGAGTGTGACACTTAGCGAGGGATTAATGAACACATTTAGTAACTCGATAACTCAGGAGTGGGACAATTAGCGAAGGATTAATGAACACATTTAGTAACTCGATAACTCAGGAGTGTGACACTTAGCGAGGGATTAATGAACACATTTAGTAACTCGATAACTCAGGAGTGTGACACTTAGCGAGGGATTAATGGACACATTTAGTAACTCGATAACTCAGGAGTGTGACACTTAGCGAGGGATTAATGAACACATTTAGTAACTCGATAACTCAGGAGTGTGACACTTAGCGAGGGATTAATGAACGTATTTAGTAACTCGATAACTCAGGAGTGTGACACTTAGCGTGGGATTAATGAACACATTTAGTAACTCGATAACTCAGGAGTGTGACACTTAGCGAGGGATTAATGAACACATTTAGTAACTCGATAACTCATAAGCGGGACAATTAGCCAGGGATTAATGAACACATTTAGTAACTCGATAACTCAGGAGTGTGACACTTAGCCAGGGATTAATGAACGTATTTAGTAACTCGATATCTCAGAAGTGGGATACTTAGCGAGGGATTAATGAACACATTTAGTAACTCGATAACTCAGAAGTGAGACACTTAGCGAGGGATTAATGAACACATTTAGTAACTCGATAACTCAGGAGTGTGACACTTAGCGAGGGATTAATGAACACATTTAGTAACTCGATAACTCAGGAGTGTGACACTTAGCCAGGGATTAATGAACACATTTAGTAACTCGATAACTCAGGAGTGTGACACTTAGCCAGGGATTAATGAACGTATTTAGTAACTCGATATCTCAGAAGTGGGATACTTAGCGAGGGATTAATGAACACATTTAGTAACTCGATAACTCAGAAGTGAGACACTTAGCGAGGGATTAATGAACACATTTAGTAACTCGATAACTCAGGAGTGTGACACTTAGCGAGGGATTAATGAACACATTTAGTAACTCGATAACTCAGGAGTGTGACACTTAGCCAGGGATTAATGAACACATTTAGTAACTCGATAACTCAGGAGTGTGACACTTAGCGAGGGATTAATGAACACATTTAGTAACTCGATAACTCAGGAGTGTGACACTTAGCGAGGGATTAATGAACGTATTTAGTAACTCGATAACTCAGGAGTGTGACACTTAGCGTAGGATTAATGAACACATTTAGTAACTCGATAACTCAGGAGTGTGACACTTAGCGAGGGATTAATGAACACATTTAGTAACTCGATAACTCATAAGCGGGACAATTAGCCAGGGATTAATGAACACATTTAGTAACTCGATAACTCAGGAGTGTGACACTTAGCGAGGGATTAATGAACACATTTAGTAACTCGATAACTCAGGAGCGGGACAATTAGCCAGGGATTAATGAACACATTTAGTAACTCGATAACTCAGGAGTGGGACAATTAGCGAAGGATTAATGAACACATTTAGTAACTCGATAACTCAGGAGTGTGACACTTAGCGAGGGATTAATGAACACATTTAGTAACTCGATAACTCAGAAGTGTGACACTTAGCGAGGGATTAATGAACACATTTAGTAACTCGATAACTCAGGAGTGTGACACTTAGCGAGGGATTAATGAACACATTTAGTAACTCGATAACTCAGGAGTGGGACAATTAGCGAAGGATTAATGAACACATTTAGTAACTCGATAACTCAGGAGTGTGACACTTAGCGAGGGATTAATGAACACATTTAGTAACTCGATAACTCAGGAGTGTGACACTTAGCGAGGGATTAATGGACACATTTAGTAACTCGATAACTCAGGAGTGTGACACTTAGCGAGGGATTAATGAACACATTTAGTAACTCGATAACTCAGGAGTGTGACACTTAGCGAGGGATTAATGAACGTATTTAGTAACTCGATAACTCAGGAGTGTGACACTTAGCGTGGGATTAATGAACACATTTAGTAACTCGATAACTCAGGAGTGTGACACTTAGCGAGGGATTAATGAACACATTTAGTAACTCGATAACTCATAAGCGGGACAATTAGCCAGGGATTAATGAACACATTTAGTAACTCGATAACTCAGGAGTGTGACACTTAGCCAGGGATTAATGAACGTATTTAGTAACTCGATATCTCAGAAGTGGGATACTTATCGAGGGATTACTGAACACATTTAGTAACTCGATAACTCAGAAGTGAGACACTTAGCGAGGGATTAATGAACACATTTAGTAACTCGATAACTCAGGAGTGTGACACTTAGCGAGGGATTAATGAACACATTTAGTAACTCGATAACTCAGGAGTGTGACACTTAGCCAGGGATTAATGAACACATTTAGTAACTCGATAACTCAGGAGTGTGACACTTAGCGAGGGATTAATGAACACATTTAGTAACTCGATAACTCAGGAGTGTGACACTTAGCGAGGGATTAATGAACGTATTTAGTAACTCGATAACTCAGGAGTGTGACACTTAGCGTGGGATTAATGAACACATTTAGTAACTCGATAACTCAGGAGTGTGACACTTAGCGAGGGATTAATGAACACATTTAGTAACTCGATAACTCATAAGCGGGACAATTAGCCAGGGATTAATGAACACATTTAGTAACTCGATAACTCAGGAGTGTGACACTTAGCCAGGGATTAATGAACGTATTTAGTAACTCGATATCTCAGAAGTGGGATACTTAGCGAGGGATTAATGAACACATTTAGTAACTCGATAACTCAGAAGTGAGACACTTAGCGAGGGATTAATGAACACATTTAGTAACTCGATAACTCAGGAGTGTGACACTTAGCGAGGGATTAATGAACACATTTAGTAACTCGATAACTCAGGAGTGTGACACTTAGCCAGGGATTAATGAACACATTTAGTAACTCGATAACTCAGGAGTGGGACACTTAGCCAGGGATTAATGAACGTATTTAGTAACTCGATATCTCAGAAGTGGGATACTTAGCGAGGGATTAATGAACACATTTAGTAACTCGATAACTCAGGAGTGTGACATTTAGCGAGGGATTAATGAACGCATTTAGTAACTCGACAATACGGTGGGAAAACTCGCGAAATCCCGAACTCGAGGTGGCCTCTAGGTGACAATTCTGGGGACTGCCGTGACGAAGGCCCCGGGGCTGACCTCTCCAGCAGGCAGCTCGCCGCTGTCACCACCCAGGAGTTGGACAGCAGGGAGCCGAGGCACTGCAGGTCGTCCCCAAGCCTCGTGATGGTCACCTGCCAGGGCCAGGCGCTCAGGACGGACGCGTTGGCGATGCCGCAGCCTTGCGGGAGGGTGGCGGAGATCGCATCGACAGGAAGGGGTGCGGTGAGTGGGTGGGTGGGCGTGGTGGGTAGGGTGGGTGGGTGGGTGAGTGGATGGGGTGGGTGAGTGGATGGGGTGGGTGGGTGAGTGGAATGGGGTGGTTGGGTGGAGTATGTGAGTGGGTTTGTGAGTGGGTGGAGTATGTGAGTGGGTTTGTGAGTGAGTGGGTGGGTATGTGAGTGGGTGGGTGGGTATGTGAGTGGGTGGGTGGGTATGTGAGTGGGTGGGTGGGTGGGTATATGAGTGGGTGGGTGGGTATGTGAGTGGGTGGGTGGGTATGTTAGTGAGTGGAGTGGGTTGGTGGAGTATGTGAGTGGGTTTGTGAGTGGGTGGGTGGGTATGTGAGTGGGTGAGTGGGTGGGGTTGTTGAGTCTCTCTCTGTGTCTCTGTGTTGTCTCTCTCTGCTTGTGTGTCTGTCTGTCTCCGTGTCTATGTGTGTGTCTCTCTGTGTGTCTCTGTGTGAGTCTCTCTCTGTGTGTCTATGTGTGAGTCTCTCTCTCTCTGTGTCTCTGTGTGAGTCTCTCTGTCTCTCTCTCTCTGTGTCTCTCTCTGTGTGTCTCTGTGTGAGTCTCTCTCTGCTTGTGTGTCTGTCTGTGTGTCTATGTTTGTCTCTCTCTGTGTGTCTCTGTGTGAGTCTCTCTCTGTGTGTCTCTATGTTGTATCTCTCTGCTTGTGTGTCTGTGTGTCCTTGTTGTGTGTCTCTCTCTGTGTGTCTCTGTGTGAGTCTCTCTCTGCTTGTGTCTCCCTGTGTGTCCATGTTGTGTGTCTCTCTCTCTGTGTGTCTCTGTGTTGTCTCTCTCTGCTTGTGTGTCTCTCTGTGTGTCTATGTTGTGTGTCTCTCTCTGTGTGCCTCTGTGTGAGTCTCTCTCTGCTTGTGTGTCTCTCTGTGTGTCTATGTTGTGTGTCTCTCTCTGTGTGTCTCTGTGTGAGTCTCTCTCTGCTTGTGTGTGTCTCTCTGTGTTGTCTCTCTCTGCTTGTGTGTCTCCCTGTGTGTCTATGTTGTGTGTCTCTCTCTGTGTGTCTCTGTGTGAGTCTCTCTCTGTGTGTCTCTGTGTGAGTCTCTCTACGTGTCTCTGTGTTGTCTCTCTCTGCTTGTGTGTCTCCCTGTGTGTCTATGTTGTGTGTCTCTCTCTGTGTTTCTATGTTGTGTGTCTCTCTCTGTGTGCCTCTGTGTGAGTCTCTCTCTGCTTGTGTGTCTCTCTGTGTGTCTATGTTGTGTGTCTCTCTGTGTGTCTCTGTGTGAGTCTCTCTCTGCTTGTTTGTGTCTCTCTGTGTTGTCTCTCTCTGCTTGTGTGTCTCCCTGTGTGTCTATGTTGTGTGTGTCTCTCTCTGTGTCTACGTGTGAGTCTCTCTCTGCTTGTCTGTCTGTCTCCGTGTCTATGTTGTGTGTCTCTCTCTGTGTCTCTGTGTGAGTCTTTCTCTGCTTGTGTGTCTCCCTGTGTGTCTATGTTGTGTGTCTCTCTCTCTCTGTGTGTGTCTCTGTGTGAGTCTCTCTCTGTGTGTCTCTGTGTGAGTCTCTCTCTGTGTGTCTCTGTGTTGTCTCTCTCTGCTTGTGTGTCTCCCTGTGTGTCTATGTTGTGTGTCTTTCTCTGTGTGTCTCTGTGTGAGTCTCTCTCTGCTTGTGTATCTCCCTGTGTGTCTATGTTGTGTGTCTCTCTCTCTGTGTGTCTCTGTGTGAGTCTCTCTCTGTGTGTCTCTGTGTGAGTCTCTCTCTGTGTGTCTCTGTGTTGTCTCTCTCTGCTTGTGTGTCTCCCTGTGTGTCTATGTTGTGTGTCTCTCTCTGTGTTTCTATGTTGTGTGTCTCTCTCTGTGTGAGTCTCTTTCTGCTTGTGTGTCTCTCTGTGTGTCTATGTTGTGTGTCTCTCTGTGTGTCTCTGTGTGAGTCTTTCTCTGCTTGTGTGTCTTCCTGTGTGTCTATGTTGTGTGTCTCTCTCTGTGTGTCTCTGTGTGAGTCTCTGCTTGTGTGTCTCTGTGTGAGTCTCTCTCTGTGTGTCTCTGTGTTGTCTCTCTCTCTGCTTGTGTGTATCCCTGTGTGTCTATGTTGTGTGTCTCTCTCTGTGTTTCTATGTTGTGTGTCTCTCTCTGTGTGTCTCTGTGTGAGTCTCTCTCTGCTTGTGTGTCTCTCTGTGTGTCTATGTTGTGTGTCTTTCTCTGTGTGTCTCTGTGTGAGTCTCTCTCTGCTTTTGTGTCTCCCTGTGTGTCTATGTTGTGTGTGTCTCTCTGTGTGTCTCTGTGTGAGTCTCTCTCTGTGTGTCTCTGTGTGAGTCTCTCTACGTGTCTCTGTGTTGTCTCTCTCTGCTTGTGTGTCTCCCTGTGTGTCTATGTTGTGTGCCTCTCTCTGTGTTTCTATGTTGTGTGTCTCTCTCTGTGTGTCTCTGTGTGAGTCTCTCTCTGCTTGTGTGTCTCTCTGTGTGTCTATGTTGTGTGTCTTTCTCTGTGTGTCTCTGTGTTGTCTCTCTCTGCTTGTGTGTCTCCCTGTGTGTCTATGTTGTGTGTGTCTCTCTCTGTGTCTACGTGTGAGTCTCTCTCTGCTTGTCTGTCTGTCTCCGTGTCTATGTTGTGTGTCTCTCTCTGTGTCTCTGTGTGAGTCTTTCTCTGCTTGTGTGTCTCCCTGTGTGTCTATGTTGTGTGTCTCTCTCTCTCTGTGTGTGTCTCTGTGTGAGTCTCTCTCTGTGTGTCTCTGTGTGAGTCTCTCTCTGTGTGTCTCTGTGTTGTCTCTCTCTGCTTGTGTGTCTCCCTGTGTGTCTATGTTGTGTGTCTCTCTCTGTGTTTCTATGTTGTGTGTCTCTCTCTGTGTGAGTCTCTTTCTGCTTGTGTGTCTCTCTGTGTGTCTATGTTGTGTGTCTCTCTGTGTGTCTCTGTGTGAGTCTTTCTCTGCTTGTGTGTCTCCCTGTGTGTCTATGTTGTGTGTCTCTCTCTGTGTGTCTCTGTGTGAGTCTCTGCTTGTGTGTCTCTGTGTGAGTCTCTCTCTGTGTGTCTCTGTGTTGTCTCTCTCTCTGCTTGTGTGTATCCCTGTGTGTCTATGTTGTGTGTCTCTCTCTGTGTTTCTATGTTGTGTGTCTCTCTCTGTGTGTCTCTGTGTGAGTCTCTCTCTGCTTGTGTGTCTCTCTGTGTGTCTATGTTGTGTGTCTTTCTCTGTGTGTCTCTGTGTGAGTCTCTCTCTGCTTTTGTGTCTCCCTGTGTGTCTATGTTGTGTGTCTCTCTCTGTGTGTCTCTGTGGGAGTCTCTCTCTGTGTGTCTCTGTGTGAGTCTCTCTACGTGTCTCTGTGTTGTCTCTCTCTGCTTGTGTGTCTCCCTGTGTGTCTATGTTGTGTGCCTCTCTCTGTGTTTCTATGTTGTGTGTCTCTCTCTGTGTGTCTCTGTGTGAGTCTCTCTCTGCTTGTGTGTCTCTCTGTGTGTCTATGTTGTGTGTCTTTCTCTGTGTGTCTCTGTGTGAGTCTCTCTCTGCTTGTGTGTCTCCCTGTGTGTCTATGTTGTGTGTCTCTCTCTGTGTGTCTCTGTGTGAGTCTCTCTCTCTGTGTGTCTGTGTGAGTCTCTCTCTGTGTGTCTCTGTGTTGTCTCTCTCTGCTTGTGTGTCTCCCTGTGTGTCTATGTTGTGTGTCTCTCTCTGTGTTTCTATGTTGTGTGTCTCTCTCTGTGTGTCTATGTTGTGTGTCTCTCTCTGTGTGTCTCCGTGTGAGTCTCTCTCTGCTTGTCTGTGTGTCTGTCTCCGTGTCTATGTTGTGTGTCTCTCTGTGTGTCTATGTTGTGTGTCTCTCTCTGTGCGTCTCTGTGTGAGTCTCTCTCTGCTTGTGTCTCTCTCTGTGTGTCTCTGTGTGAGTCTCTCTCTGCTTGTGTCTCTCTCTGTGTGTCTATGTTGTGTCTCTCTCTGTGTTTCTATGTTGTGTGTCTCTCTCTGTGTGTCTCTGTGTGAGTCTCTCTCTGCTTGTGTCTCTCTCTGTGTGTCTATGTTGTGTGTCTCTCTGTGTGCCTCTGTCTGAGTCTCTCTCTGCCTGTCTGTCTGTCTCCGTGTCTATGTTTTGTCTCTCAAATTTAGCAATCTTTGGAAGGACGTTAATCAACCAGGTGGGGTGTTGACTGTTGTGTTGGCCGACTCTCTGTGTTGTATCGCATTATATTTCCAAGTTTTTGCTACGTTTGTTTCCTCATTCATTTCTACCTGATGATGGTTGCCCGTGTTGCGATCGAAACGTCGTACTCAATCATTATTTAATTTCGCTCGACGTCACTTTACCGAAAGTACCCAAAGAGCAGTTCCTGCAGTCACGAAAGGCCTCGAATCGAGTTTCACAGCTGAAAACGTGTCGAAGCAACGCGGCTTTGTGATCCAGTGAGGTGCACTCGGCTCTGTTGCTCCGTACTCACTAGTCGAGACCTTAATGGGATTCATCGTTTCAAAGTTCACGACAACTCCGTCCCCTGTGCAATAAACAACAACAACAACAAAGACAAACAAACAAAGTTATTTAACTTCCTTTAACAAACTCGAGTTGCGGAGTTTCGGGGAAGTTTCGATAGCAGTGCGACGCGTGGGACGGGGGGGGCTGAGTAAGATTTGTGTGAGATTTGTGACGCTGAGTAAGATTTGTGTGAGATTTGTGACGCTGAGTAAGATTTGTGTGAGATTTGTGACGCTGAGTAAGATTTGTGTGAGATTTGTGACGCTGAGTAAGATGTGTGTGAGATTTGTGACGCTGAGTAAGATTTGCGTGAGATTTGTGACGCTGAGTAAGATTTGCGTGAGATTTGTGACGCTGAGTAAGATTTGCGTGAGATTTGTGACGCTGAGTAAGATTTGTGTGAGATTTGTGATGCTGAGTAAGATTTGTGTGAGATTTGTGACGCTGAGTAAGATTTGTGTGAGATTTGTGACGCTGAGTAAGATTTGCGTGAGATTTGTGACGCTGAGTAAGATTTGCGTGAGATTTGTGACGCTGAGTAAGATTTGTGTGAGATTTGTGACGCTGAGTAAGATTTGTGTGAGATTTGTGACGCTGAGTAAGATTTGTGTGAGATTTGTGACGCTGAGTAAGATTTGTGTGAGATTTGTGATGCTGAGTAAGATTTGTGTGAGATTTGTGACGCTGAGTAAGATTTGTGTGAGATTTGTGACGCTGAGAAAGATTTGTGTGAGATTTGTCACGCTGAGTAAGATATGTGTGAGATTTGTGACGCTGAGTAAGATTTGTGTGAGATTTGTGACGCTGAGTAAGATTTGTGTGAGATTTGTGACGCTGAGAAAGATTTGTGTAAGATTTGTGACGCTGAGTAAGATTTGTGTGAGATTTGTCACGCTGAGTAAGATTTGTGTGAGATTTGTGACGCTGAGTAAGATTTGCGTGAGATTTGTGATGCTGAGTAAGATTTGTGTGAGGTTTGTGATGCTGAGTAAGATTTGTGTGAGATTTGTGATGCTGAGTAAGATTTGTGTGAGATTTGTGACGCTGAGTAAGATTTGTGTGAAATTTTGACGCTGAGTAAGATTTGCGTGAGATTTGTGACGCTGAGTAAGATTTGCGTGAGATTTGTGACGCTGAGTAAGATTTGTGTGAGATTTGTGACGCTGAGTAAGATTTGCGTGAGATTTGTGACGCTGAGTAAGATTTGCGTGAGATTTGTGACGCTGAGTAAGATTTGCGTGAGATTTGTGATGCTGAGTAAGATTTGCGTGAGATTTGTGATGCTGAGTAAGATTTGCGTGAGATTTGTGACGCTGAGTAAGATTTGTGTGAGATTTGTGACGCTGAGTAAGATTTGTGTGAGATTTGTGACGCTGAGTAAGATGTGTGTGAGATTTTTGACGCTGAGTAAGATTTGTGTGAGATTTGTGACGCTGAGTAAGATTTGTGTGAGATTTATGACGCTGAGTAAGATTTGTGTGAGATTTAGGACGCTGAGTAAGATTTGTGTGAAATTTGTGACGCTGAGTAAGATTTGTGTGAGATTTGTGACGCTGAGTAAGATTTGTGTGAGATTTGTGACGCTGAGTAAGATTTGCGTGAGATTTGTGACGCTGAGTAAGATTTGCGTGAGATTTGTGATGCTGAGTAAGATTTGCGTGAGATTTGTGACGCTGAGTAAGATTTGCGTGAGATTTGTGACGCTGAGTAAGATTTGCGTGAGATTTGTGACGCTGAGTAAGATTTGTGTGAGATTTGTGATGCTGAGAAAGATTTGTGTGAGATTTGTGACGCTGAGTAAGATTTGTGTAGATTTGTGACGCTGAGTAAGATTTGTGTGAGATTTGTGACACTGAGTAAGATTTGTGTGAGATTTGTGACGTTGAGTAAGATTTGTGTGAGATTTGTGACGCTGAGTAAGATTTGTGTGAGATTTGTGACGCTGAGTAAGATTTGTGTGAGATTTGTGACGCTGAGTAAGATTTGTGTGAGATTTGTGACGCTGAGTAAGATTTGTGTGAGATTTGTGACGCTGAGTAAGATTTGTGTGAGATTTGTGATGCTGAGAAAGATTTGTGTGAGATTTGTCACGCTGAGTAAGATATGTGTGAGATTTGTGACGCTGAGTAAGATTTGTGTGAGATTTGTGACGCTGAGTAAGATTTGTGTGAGATTTGTGACGCTGAGAAAGATTTGTGTAAGATTTGTGACGCTGAGTAAGATTTGTGTGAGATTTGTCACGCTGAGTAAGATTTGTGTGAGATTTGTGACGCTGAGTAAGATTTGCGTGAGATTTGTGATGCTGAGTAAGATTTGTGTGAGATTTGTGATGCTGAGTAAGATTTGTGTGAGATTTGTGATGCTGAGTAAGATTTGCGTGAGATTTGTGACGTGAGTAAGATTTGCGTGAGATTTGTGACGCTGAGTAAGATTTGCGTGAGATTTGTGACGCTGAGTAAGATTTGCGTGAGATTTGTGACGCTGAGTAAGATTTGTGTGAGATTTGTGACGCTGAGTAAGATTTGCGTGAGATTTGTGACGCTGAGTAAGATTTGTGTGAGATTTGTGACGCTGAGTAAGATTTGCGTGAGACTTGTGACGCTGAGTAAGATTTGTGTGAAATTTGTGACGCTGAGTAAGATTTGCGTGAGATTTGTGACGCTGAGTAAGATTTGCGTGAGATTTGTGACGCTGAGTAAGATTTGCGTGAGATTTGTGACGCTGAGTAAGATTTGTGTGAGATTTGTGATGCTGAGTAAGATTTGTGTGAGATTTGTGACGCTGAGTAAGATTTGTGTGAGATTTGTGACGCTGAGTAAGATTTGCGTGAGATTTGTGACGCTGAGTAAGATTTGCGTGAGATTTGTGACGCTGAGTAAGATTTGTGTGAGATTTGTGACGCTGAGTAAGATTTGTGTGAGATTTGTGACGCTGAGTAAGATTTGTGTGAGATTTGTGACGCTGAGTAAGATTTGTGTGAGATTTGTGATGCTGAGTAAGATTTGTGTGAGATTTGTGACGCTGAGTAAGATTTGTGTGAGATTTGTGACGCTGAGAAAGATTTGTGTGAGATTTGTGACGCTGAGTAAGATTTGTGTGAGATTTGTGACGCTGAGTAACATTTGCGTGAGATTTGTGACGCTGAGTAAGATTTGTGTGAGATTTGTGACGCTGAGTAAGATTTGTGTGAGATTTGTGACGCTGAGAAAGATTTGTGTAAGATTTGTGACGCTGAGTAAGATTTGTGTGAGATTTGTCACGCTGAGTAAGATTTGTGTGAGATTTGTGACGCTGAGTAAGATTTGCGTGAGATTTGTGATGCTGAGTAAGATTTGTGTGAGATTTGTGATGCTGAGTAAGATTTGTGTGAGATTTGTGATGCTGAGTAAGATTTGTGTGAGATTTGTGACGCTGAGTAAGATTTGTGTGAAATTTTGACGCTGAGTAAGATTTGCGTGAGATTTGTGACGCTGAGTAAGATTTGTGTGAGATTTGTGACGCTGAGTAAGATTTGCGTGAGATTTGTGACGCTGAGTAAGATTTGCGTGAGATTTGTGACGCTGACTAAGATTTGCGTGAGATTTGTGACGCTGAGTAAGATTTGTGTGAGATTTGTGACGCTGAGAAAGATTTGTGTGAGATTTGTGACGCTGAGTAAGATTTGTGTAGATTTGTGACGCTGAGTAAGATTTGTGTGAGATTTGTGACACTGAGTATGATTTGTGTGAGATTTGTGACGCTGAGTAAGATTTGTGTGAGATTGGTGACGTTGAGTAAGATTTGTGTGAGATTTGTGACGCTGAGTAAGATGTGTGTGAGATTTGTGACGCTGAGTACGATTTGTGTGAGATTTGTGATGCTGAGTAAGATTTGTGTGAGATTTGTGATGCTGAGTAAGATTTGTGTGAGATTTATGACGTTGAGTAAGATTTGTGTGAGATTTGTGACGCTGAGTAAGATTTGTGTGAGATTTGTGACGCTGAGTAAGATTTGTGTAGATTTGTGATGCTGAGTAAGATTTGTGTGATATTTGTGATGCTGAGTAAGATTTGCGTGAGATTTGGGATGCTGAGTAAGATTTGTGTGAAATTTGTGACGCTGAGTAAGATTTGTGTGAGATTTGTGACGCTGAGTAAGATTTGTGTGAGATTTGTGACGCTGAGTAAGATTTGCGTGAGATTTGTGACGCTGAGTAAGATTTGTGTGAGATTTGTGACGCTGAGTAAGATTTGTGTGAGATTTGTTACGCTGAGTAAGATTTGTGTGAGATTTGTGACGCTGAGTAAGATTTGCGTGAGATTTGTGACGCTGAGTAAGATTTGCGTGAGATTTGTGACGCTGAGTAAGATTTGCGTGAGATTTGTGACGCTGAGTAAGATTTGCGTGAGATTTGTGACGCTGAGTAAGATTTGCGTGAGATTTGTGACGCTGAGTAAGATTTATGTGAAATTTGTGACGCTGAGTAAGATTTGTGTGAGATTTGTGACGCTGAGTAAGATTTGTGTAGATTTGTGACGCTGAGTAAGATTTGTGTGAGATTTGTGACACTGAGTAAGATTTGCGTGAGATTTATGACGCTGAGTAAGATTTGTGTGAGATTTGTGACGCTGAGTAAGATTTGTGTGAGATTTGTGACGCTGAGTAAGATTTGTGTGAGATTTGTGACGCTGAGTAAGATTTGTGTGAGATTTGTGACGCTGAGTAAGATTTGTGTGAGATTTGTGATGCTGAGAAAGATTTGTGTGAGATTTGTCACGCTGAGTAAGATATGTGTGAGATTTGTGACGCTGAGTAAGATTTGTGTGAGATTTGTGACACTGAGTAAGATTTGTGTGAGATTTGTGACGCTGAGAAAGATTTGTGTAAGATTTGTGACGCTGAGTAAGATTTGTGTGAGATTTGTCACGCTGAGTAAGATTTGTGTGAGATTTGTGACGCTGAGTAAGATTTGCGTGAGATTTGTGATGCTGAGTAAGATTTGTGTGAGATTTGTGATGCTGAGTAAGATTTGTGTGAGATTTGTGATGCTGAGTAAGATTTGTGTGAGATTTGTGACGCTGAGTAAGATTTGTGTGAGATTTTTGACGCTGAGTAAGATTTGTGTGAGATTTGTGACGCTGAGTAAGATTTCCGTGAGATTTGTGATGCTGAGTAAGATTTGCGTGAGATTTGTGACGCTGAGTAAGATTTGCGTGAGATTTGTGACGCTGAGTAAGATTTGCGTGAGATTTGTGACGCTGAGTAAGATTTGCGTGAGATTTGTGACGCTGAGTAAGATTTGTGTGAGATTTGTGACGCTGAGTAAGATTTGCGTGAGATTTGTGACGCTGAGTAAGATTTGCGTGAGATTTGTGACGCTGAGTAAGATTTGCGTGAGATTTGTGATGCTGAGTAAGATTTGCGTGAGATTTGTGATGCTGAGTAAGATGTGTGTGAGATTTTTGACGCTGAGTAAGATTTGTGTGAGATTTGTGACGCTGAGTAAGATTTGTGTGAGATTTGTGACGCTGAGTAAGATTTATGTGAGATTTAGGACGCTGAGTAAGATTTGTGTGAGATTTGTGACGCTGAGTAAGATTTGCGTGAGATTTGTGACGCTGAGTAAGATTTGCGTGAGATTTGTGATGCTGAGTAAGATTTGCGTGAGATTTGTGACGCTGAGTAAGATTTGCGTGAGATTTGTGACGCTGAGTAAGATTTGCGTGAGATTTGTGACGCTGAGTAAGATTTGTGTGAGATTTGTGACGCTGAGAAAGATTTGTGTGAGATTTGTGACGCTGAGTAAGATTTGTGTAGATTTGTGACGCTGAGTAAGATTTGTGTGAGATTTGTGACACTGAGTAAGATTTGTGTGAGATTTGTGACGTTGAGTAAGATTTGTGTGAGATTTGTGACGCTGAGTAAGATTTGTGTGAGATTTGTGACGCTGAGTAAGATTTGTGTGAGATTTGTGACGCTGAGTAAGATTTGTGTGAGATTTGTGACGCTGAGTAAGATTTGTGTGAGATTTGTGACGCTGAGTAAGATTTGTGTGAGATTTGTGATGCTGAGAAAGATTTGTGTGAGATTTGTCACGCTGAGTAAGATATGTGTGAGATTTGTGACGCTGAGTAAGATTTGTGTGAGATTTGTGACGCTGAGTAAGATTTGTGTGAGATTTGTGACGCTGAGAAAGATTTGTGTAAGATTTGTGACGCTGAGTAAGATTTGTGTGAGATTTGTCACGCTGAGTAAGATTTGTGTGAGATTTGTGACGCTGAGTAAGATTTGCGTGAGATTTGTGATGCTGAGTAAGATTTGTGTGAGATTTGTGATGCTGAGTAAGATTTGTGTGAGATTTGTGATGCTGAGTAAGATTTGTGTGAGATTTGTGACGCTGAGTAAGATTTGTGTGAGATTTTTGACGCTGAGTAAGATTTGTGTGAGATTTGTGACGCTGAGTAAGATTTGCGTGAGATTTGTGATGCTGAGTAAGATTTGCGTGAGATTTGTGACGCTGAGTAAGATTTGCGTGAGATTTGTGACGCTGAGTAAGATTTGCGTGAGATTTGTGACGCTGAGTAAGATTTGCGTGAGATTTGTGACGCTGAGTAAGATTTGTGTGAGATTTGTGACGCTGAGTAAGATTTGCGTGAGATTTGTGACGCTGAGTAAGATTTGTGTGAGATTTGTGACGCTGAGTAAGATTTGCGTGAGATTTGTGACGCTGAGTAAGATTTGCGTGAGATTTGTGACGCTGAGTAAGATTTGCGTGAGATTTGTGATGCTGAGTAAGATTTGCGTGAGATTTGTGATGCTGAGTAAGATTTGCGTGAGATTTGTGACGCTGAGTAAGATTTGTGTGAGATTTGTGACGCTGAGTAAGATTTGTGTGAGATTTGTGACGCTGAGTAAGATGTGTGTGAGATTTTTGACGCTGAGTAAGATTTGTGTGAGATTTGTGACGCTGAGTAAGATTTGTGTGAGATTTGTGACGCTGAGTAAGATTTGTGTGAGATTTAGGACGCTGAGTAAGATTTGTGTGAAATTTGTGACGCTGAGTAAGATTTGTGTGAGATTTGTGACGCTGAGTAAGATTTGTGTGAGATTTGTGATGCTGAGTAAGATTTGTGTGAGATTTGTGACGCTGAGTAAGATTTGTGTGAGATTTGTGACGCTGAGTAAGATTTGTGTGAGATTTGTGATGCTGAGTAAGATTTGTGTGAGATTTGTGACGCTGAGTAAGATTTGTGTGAGATTTGTGACGCTGAGTAAGATTTGCGTGAGATTTGTGACGCTGAGTAAGATTTGCGTGAGATTTGTGACGCTGCCTAAGACATGGAGGGTGATGAGGGTGACGCGTGTCTGGTCGTAATCACAGACGTGCCACTGCCCTCCCGAAGGACGCGAATAAACTTTCGCACAGCCCTGGTGCTTGGCTGTTGTGGAGGTCGCCCCACTCCTCCTGAGGACAGACGACACAACCTCCCTAACGTCATTAGTGTTGTTGTTGTGATCGTTGTTGTTGTTGTTGTTATTGTCGTCAATTTAGTTGAATCTGTCCCTCCCACCCCTCAACTCCCGCTCCCTCGCACAGGAGAAGGGGAACATGGCGGACACCACCCACCCCCCTTCCCCCTCCCCTCCCCTCCCCCCGTGGCCTCACCTTGAAGCCCCCACAGAGAGTCGAGCACGAGGTGGAGTCTGTTGGCGGACGAGCGCAGGCCGGGCGGTCTCACGACGCCGCCGCCGCAGAACACGCCCAGCGAGTCGCCGTTGTCGTCGTAGACGGTCAGCGACTCGTCCACGCAGTCGGGGTCGGAAGACAAGCTGCGGCGGTGGGAGAGCGAGGGTTGTGTGGCGTAGCATGTTAGAGCACGTGTGGTGCGTAGTGTAGCATGTACGAGTGTGTGTAGTGTGTAGTGTAGCATGTACGAGTATGTGTGTAGTGTAGCATGTACGAGCACGTGTGGTGTGTAGTGTAGCATGTACGAGCACGTGTAGTGTGTAGTGTAGCATGTACGAGTATGTGTAGTGTAGCATGCACGAGTGTGTGTGGTGTAGCATGTACGAGTGTGTGTGGTGTAGCATGTACGAGTGTGTGTTGTGCGTAGTGTAGCATGTACGAGTGTGTGTAGTGTGTAGTGTAGCATGTACGAGTGTGTGTAGTGTAGCATGTACGAGTATGTGTAGTGTGTAGTGTAACATGTACGAGTGTGTGTGGTGTAGCATGTACGAGTATGTGTAGTGTGTAGTGTAGCATGTACGAGTGTGTGTAGTGTGTAGTGTAGCATGTACGAGTGTGTGTAGTGTAGCATGTACGAGTATGTGTGGCGTTGTATGTACGAGTATGTGTAGTGTGTAGTGTAGCATGTACGAGTATGTGTAGTGTGTAGTGTAGCATGTACGAGTATGTGTGGTGTAGCATGTACGAGTGTGTGTGGTGTAGCATGTACGAGTATGTGTAGTGTGTAGTGTAGCATGTACGAGTGTGTGTAGTGTGGCATATACGAGTATGTGTGGTGTAGCATGTACGGGCACGTGTAGTGTGTAGTGTAGCATGTACGAGTATGTGTAGTGTGTAGTGTAGCATGTACGAGCACGTGTAGTGTGTAGTGTAGCATGTACGAGTGTGTGTAGTGTGTAGTGTAGCATGTACGAGTATGTGTAGTGTGTAGTGTAGCATGTACGAGTATGTGTGGTGCGTAGTGTAGCATGTACGAGTGTGTGTAGTGTAACATGTACGAGTATGTGTAGTGTATAGTGTAGCATGTACGAGCGTGTGTAGTGTGTAGTGTAGCATGTACGAGTATGTGTAGTGTGTAGTGTAGCATGTACGAGTATGTGTGGTGCGTAGTGTAGCATGTACGAGTGTGTGTAGTGTAGCATGTACGAGTATGTGTAGTGTGTAGTGTAGCATGTACGAGTGTGTGTAGTGTAGCATGTACGAGCACGTGTAGTGTGTAGTGTAGCATGTACGAGTGTGTGTGGTGTAGCATGTACGAGTATGTGTAGTGTAGCATGTACGAGTATGTGTAGTGTAGCATGTACGAGTGTGTGTGGTGTGGCATGTACGAGTATGTGTAGTGTGTAGTGTAGCGTGCACGAGTATGTGTGGTGTGTAGTGTTGCACGTATAGAAGTGCATAGTCGTGTGTAGTGTGGTGTATAGCAATGCCGTGTATAGTATAGTATATAGCACACACACACACACGTACACACGCACACAGGTATACACACACACACGTACACACGCACACAGGTATACACACACACACGTACACACGCACACAGGTGTACACACACACACGTACACACGCACACAGGTACACACACACACACGTACACACGCACACAGCTACACACACACACACGCGTACACACACATACACACACGTACTGTCGCGTATAGCCGCGTGCAGCCCTATAGTGCAGCGTAGTCGTGTACAGCTGCGCAGGGCGTGCCGAACTTCTAACCGCGACCCACGTGTGCCGTTCACCAAATCGAGAGCTCACTTGAATTGCGGGAACCTCAGCTTGACCTGGTATCTGTGGGGTCCACACGGCCCCTCCCCAATCGAGAGCTCACTTGAATTGCTGGAACCTCAGCTTGACCTGGTATCTGTGGGGTCCACCCCGCCCTTCCCAATCGAGAGCTCACTTGAATTGCTGGAACCTCAGCTTGACCTGGTATCTGTGGGGTCCACCGCACCCCTACCCAATCGAGAGCTCACTTGAATTGCTGGAACCTCAGCTTGACCTGGTATCTGTGGGGTCCACACCGCCCCTCCCCAATCGAGAGCTCACTTGAATTGCTGGAACCTCAGCTTGACCTGGTATCTGTGGGGTCCACCCCTTCCCTCCCCAATCGAGAGCTCACTTGAATTGCGGGAACCTCAGCTTGACCTGGTATCTGTGGGGTCCACACGGCCCCTCCCCAATCGAGAGCTCACTTGAATTGCTGGAACCTCAGCTTGACCTGGTATCTGTGGGGTCCACCGTGCCCCTACCCAATCGAGAGCTCACTTGAATTGCTGGAACCTCAGCTTGACCTGGTATCTGTGGGGTCCACCCGGCCCCTCCCCAATCGAGAGCTCACTTGAATTGCTGGAACCTCAGCTTGACCTGGTATCTGTGGGGTCCACCGCGCCCCTACCCAATCGAGAGCTCACTTGAATTGCTGGAACCTCAGCTTGACCTGGTATCTATGGGGTCCACCGCGCCCCTCCCCAATCGAGAGCTCACTTGAATTGCTGGAACCTCAGCTTGACCTGGTATCTGTGGGGTCCACCCCGCCCCTCCCCAATCGAGAGCTTACTTGAATTGCTGGAACCTCAGCTTGACCTGGTATCTGTGGGGTCCACACCGCCCTTCCCCAATAGAGAGCTCACTTGAATTGCTGGAACCTCAGCTTGACCTGGTATCTATGGGGTCCACCGCGCCCCTCCCAAATCGAGAGCTCACTTGAATTGCTGGAACCTCAGCTTGACCTGGTATCTGTGGGGTCCACCGCGCCCCTCCCCAATCGAGAGCTCACTTGAATTGCTGGAACCTCAGCTTGACCTGGTATCTGTGGGGTCCACACGGCCCCTCCCCAATCAAGAGCTCACTTGAATTGCTGGAACCTCAGCTTGACCTGGTATCTGTGGGGTCCACCGCGCCCCTCCCCAATCGAGAGCTCACTTGAATTGCTGGAACCTCAGCTTGACCTGGTATCTGTGGGGTCCACCGTGCCCCTACCCAATCGAGAGCTCACTTGAATTGCTGGAACCTCAGCTTGACCTGGTATCTATGGGGTCCACCCGGCCCCTCCCCAATCGAGAGCTCACTTGAATTGCTGGAACCTCAGCTTGACCTGGTATCTGTGGGGTCCACCGTGCCCCTACCCAATCGAGAGCTCACTTGAATTGCTGGAACCTCAGCTTGACCTGGTATCTGTGGGGTCCACCGCGCCCCTCCCCAATCGAGAGCTCACTTGAAGTGCTGGAACCTCAGCTTGACCTGGTTTCTGGGGGGTCCACACCTTCCCTCCCCAATCGAGAGCTCACTTGAATTGCTGGAACCTCAGCTTGACCTCGTATCTGGGGTCCACCTGGACGGTCCACCGGCACAGGGCGCTCCTCTCGCCGGCCGCGGAGAAGTTGGACGATGACAGCGAGCCCTGGCCGCCGACGAGCGTCTCCCTGCACGGTGACCCCACTGGCGGTGGTGGAGGTGGTGGAGGGTTACGACGCATTCATACTTCCGTGATGCAGGTGTTATTTGTGGGGAGTGTGGGGGGGGGGTGTTGTATATGGCCCCTTTTCCCCATCTTTAATATCAATAACAATGTTTTGCCGATATATATAGACTATGTTTTTTTTTGTTTAACCGAAATAATTAATGAAAACAGGCCCGGTCCCACAGCCATAGCTGGTTTTATTTGTGGGGAGTGGGGGTGGGGGGGGGGTTGGGGTGGGGTGGGCTTAGATCGCGTGAATGTATAGATGCCGTATTCTTTGGGTCTTTCGGCAAAGTCATCGCGCAGGTATAGAAAAAAATAAAATAGATCAGGACGTTTCGGCCGCAAGCACAAGAAGTCCGTCATCAGGTGGGAAAAATCGTGATTTGTTTATTTTGTTTTATACCCCACGTGGCTTTTACCGAAAGAACCATGGAGAAAGGTGCGAATGGAAAAGATAACAAAAAGTAAAAAAATAAAAACGATGACGTCTCGATCACAACGCAAACGTTCGATTTGAAGCTTTCGTGACTGCAAGGATTCATCTTCTTTGGTTCTTTCGGTAAAGTCACGTAGAAGGGAAACAATAACCTGATGATGATTTCGATTTCAAGCTTTCGTCACTATAGGATTCATCTTCTTTTGTTCTTTCGGTAAAGTCACGTAGAAGGGAAACAATAACCTGATGATGATTTCGATTTCAAGCTTTCGTGACTGCAAGGATTCATCTTCTTTGGTTCTTTCGGTAAAGTCACGTAGAAGGGAAACAATAACCTGAGCTTGATTTCGATTTCAAGCTTTCGTGACTGCAAGGATTCATCTTCTTTGGTTCTTTCGGTAAAGTCACGTAGAAGGGAAACAATAACCTGATGATGATTTCGATTTCAGGCATTCGTGACTGCAAGGATTCATCTTCTTTGGTTCTTTCGGTAAAGTCACCACCACGTAGAATGAGAATAAAATAATAAATTGATAAAATAAAATGACGCAATTAAATTCTCACGACGTTTCGGCCACAACACAAGCGGCCTTCATCAGGTTAATGGACGAGACTGTCTGGAGGACAGCGCTGGAGCGTCCTCTAGACAGTCTCGTCCCTCGTCCCTTCACCTGATGAAGGCCGCTTGTGTTGTGGCCCGAAACGTCGTGAGAATTTTACTGTGTTATTTTATTTTATCAATTTATTATTTTATTCTCATTCTACGTGGTGACTTTACCGAAGGAACCAAAGAAGATGAATCGTTGCAGTCACGAAAGCTTTAAATCGAAAGTTGTTGTTGTTGTTTGACTTGCATTCCCACTGGGATTTTTTTCACACGGCGTTGGTGGTGTACACGGTGCTTTTTTCAGGAAAATTTTTGCTGTTTTTTTTTTCCCCATGGATTTTCTGTTTTGCACAGTGTCACACACGTAGTCACTTTAAGATGTTTTTAATGTTCGTGTTTTTGTTTTTCTTTGTTGTTTGTTGTGGGGTGGCACTCCGATTCAAGAGCCGAATGGCTCACAGGGCTACGCCAAAATAAACTGAAACTGAAAGGGCTGCCCGGTAAGAGTCAGCAAGTTGACGTGAGATCGTTGAGCGGGGTCCAAGGCGGGCGCCCTGAGGTGGCCGTGTTCCTGTGAGAGATTGGCACCTTAATGTGAGATATTGGCATGTTAATGTGAGATATTGGCACGTTAATGTGAGATATTGGTGTGTTAATGTGAGATATTGGCATGTTAATGTGAGAGATTGGAATGTTAATGTGAGATATTGGCGTGTTGATGTGATATATTGGCATGTTAATGTGAGATATTGGCACGTTAATGTGAGATATTGGCATGTTAATGTGAGATATTGGCACGTTAATGTAAGATTTTGGCATGTTAATGTGATATATTGGCGTGTTAATGTGAGATATTGGCATGTTAATGTGAGAGATTGGAATGTTAATGTGAGATATTGGCACGTTAATGTGAGATATTGGCATGTTAATGTGAGATATTGGCATGTTAATGTGAGATATTGGCATGTTAATGTGAGATATTGGCACGTTAATGAGAGATTGGCATGTTAATGTGAGATATTGGCACGTTAATGTGAGATATTGGTGTGTTAATGTGAGATATTGGCGTGTTAATGTGAGATATTGGCACGTTAATGTAAGATATTGGCATGTTAATGTGAGAGATTGGAATGTTAATGTGAGATATTGGCATGTTAATGTGAGATATTGGCATGTTAATGTGAGATATTGGCGTGTTCCTGTGAGAGATCGGCACGTTAGTGTGAGATATTGGCACGTTAATGTGAGATATTGGTGTGTTAATGTGAGATATTGGCATGTTAGTGTGAGATATTGGCACGTTAATGTCAGATATTGGCGTGTTAATGTGAGATATTGGCATGTTAATGTGAGATATTGGCATGTTAATGTGAGATATTGGCATGTTAATGTGAGATATTGGCGTGTTCCTGTGAGAGATCGGCACGTTAGTGTGAGATATTGGCATGTTAATGTGAGATATTGGCACGTTAATGTGAGATATTGGTGTGTTAACGTGAGATATTGGCATGTTAGTGTGAGATATTGGCACGTTAATGTCAGATATTGGCGTGTTAATGTGAGAGATTGGCATGTTAATGTGAGCGATTGGCATGTTAATGTGACATATTGGCATGTTAATGTGACATATTGGTGTGTTCCTGTGAGAGATCAGCACGTTAATGGAGGACCGCAAAGCAAAAAAAACCAAAACCTCGAGCTCGGTGAGCTCAGCGGCCGTGTTAGGGTGAGAAATGAAACCGGTTAATGTAAAATCAGAGAGCCCAAAACATCAACTAACATCGGAAGGTGGCCGAGCCTCTCCCCCCACCCCACCCCCTGGCGCAGCGACGCGGAACGGAAGCCTCGGCCCTCTCGTGAGTCCCGCCGGAGTCTCGCCGCCACGTGGGAGCGCTCAACGAGTCAAGCGAGGGGCCTCGCAGCGTCATCGCAGCAAGACAAACAGACAGACAGACAGACACACAGACAGACACACAGACAAACAGACAGACACACAGACAAACAGACAGACAGGCAGGCAGACAGACAAACAGACAGACAGACAGACACACAGACACACAGACAGACAGACAGACAAACAGACACACAGACAGACAGGCAGACACACAGACAGACAGACAAACAAACAGACAGACAGACAGACACACAGACAGACAGACACACAGACAGACAGACAGACAAACAAACAAACAGACAGACAGACAAACAAACAGACAAACAGACAAACAAACAAACAGACAGACAGACAAACAAACAGACAGACAGACAGACAAACAAACAAACAGACAGACAGACAGACAAACAAACAGACAGACAAACAAACAGACAAACAGACAAACAAACAAACAGACAGACAGACAGACAAACAAACAGACAGACAGACAGACAGACAAACAAACAGACAGACAAACAAACAGACAGACAGACAAACAAACAGACAAACAGACAAACAAACAGACACACAGACAGACAGACAAATCAAACTCACCCCTGTAAAACGCGCTGAAGTTGCCGGCGACTCCCCGCGTGTCGTACGTGGCCCTCACGGACAAGGCGTTGGAGGACGAGATGATGGGAGCTGGGACTCCGTCGCCGGCGTACTTCCCCAGGAGCGGCGAGTCCGCGGATGGCCCGTCGTAGACATAGACGACCTCGGCGCCCGCCTGCAGACTTCGCGCGGACAGCGGACAGCGGACAGCGGACAGCGGACAGCGGAGAGTGGACAGCGGACAGCGGAGAGTGGACAGCGGACAGCTGCTGCTGTGACACGCCCCGACGGTGGCATTGTCCTGGCGCTGGTCGCCTTTCGGCGTCGTCCCCTGGTCTGGCGCCGTTTGAGACTCGGCTCTAAATAAAGCCGTCTCTGGTGTTGTGGGCCAATCAGTTTCAAAGACAACGCGTCATCATCATCATCATATACTACCAGAGCATGTTTTAGTTTATATGATTACAATACCACCTCCCCCCTCCTCAGCCTCTAATCACTGCACCTGAATGAGTTAAATGATGACGTCACCCTGCTGCTGGTCTATTTAAGACCGGGAGCAAGTGGAGAGGGCTTTACCATTCTGGCGGCGAATTGCCCGATGATGCTGGATGTAAATCACCAGCGAAACGTCGCAGTACAACTCAAACTGTAAACGTTGTGGATTCACTCTTCGACACACCGGTGGGCTAAAGTAGTGAACTATTTTGTCTTTTGTCAACGTGACACTTTTTTTTTGCTGATTGGCCGTGTCGGGTGGTGGAGGGTTACGACACATTTAGAAATAACGCGATCTAACCCAACAAAAACCTTTATCATGAATAATATTGGTCGCGAAAGCGGCTAACGCAGTGACATTATTCCTGGCAAAAAAGTTTTCTGTTTGGTGTTTTTTTTTAACATCTCAACGCAGTCGTTTTATTGCCAGACAGGGTCAAACGTATTCTTGTATTTTGCTAGTGGCAAGGAAGTTCCCGTGAATCAGCTGCTTTCACCCCGAGCTCTCAATTCCATTGATAGTGGCATTGTCTTTGTGCTGGTCGCCTTTTTGGCGTCCTCTGATCTAGCGCCGTTTGCGACTAGGCTCTAAAAGAAAGCCGTCTCTGGTGACGTGGACCAATCAGTTTCGGAGACAACGCATCATCATCATCATCATACACTACCAGAGCATGTTCACCACAAGCATACGTGGCTAATGCAGCACGTGATTCCTTGCAGCACGCGTCTGTTTGGTGTTTTAACGTCTTATCGCAACTGCAGCTGCATTGCCGGAAAGGGTCAAACCCACGCTTTACGTTGAGCAGAGCTCCCGTTACGACCGCAAACCCTTCAAAACTGTGAGGACGAGCGAGCGTCAAAGATTTGGCACGAATGACCTCGTCGTGAGAGAAACCTCGAAAGGTTCGTGACCATACGGATAAAAGATTGCTTGTGTTGCAGTCGAAACGTCGTGAAAATTTTCTTGTTATATATTTTTATGATTTCATTGTTTCCCTTCTACGTGGTGACTTTACCGAAAGAACCAAGTATAATAATTTTATTGTTTCATATTTTTATTATTTTATTGTTTCCCTTCTATACGTGGTGACTTTACCGAAAGAACCAAGAATAATAATTTTATTGTTTTATATTTTTAATATTTTATTGTTTCCCTTCTACGTGGTGACTTTACCGAAAGAACCAAGTATAATAATTTTATTGTTTCATATTTTTATTATTTTATTGTTTCCCTTCTATACGTGGTGACTTTACCGAAAGAACTAAGATTAATAATTTTATTGTTTTATATTTTTATTATTTTATTGTTTCCCTATCTAACGTGGTGACTTTACCGAAATAACCAAGAATAATAATTTTATTGTTTAATATTTTTGTTATTTTATTGTTTCCCTTCTACGTGGTGACTTTACCGAAAGAGCCAAGTATAATAATTTTATTGTTTCATATTTTTATTATTTTATTGTTTCCCTTCTATACGTGGTGACTTTACCGAAAGAACCAAGAATAATAATTTTATTGTTTTATATTTTTAATATTTTATTGTTTCCCTTCTACGTGGTGACTTTACCGAAAGAGCCAAGTATAATAATTTTATTGTTTCATATTTTTATTATTTTATTGTTTCCCTTCTATACGTGGTGACTTTACCGAAAGAACCAAGAATAATAATTTTATTGTTTTATATTTTTAATATTTTATTGTTTCCCTTCTACGTGGTGACTTTACCGAAAGAACCAAGTATAATAATGTTATTGTTTCATATTTGTATTATTTAATTGTTTCCCTTCTATACGTGGTGACTTTACCGAAAGAACCAAGAATAATAATTTTATTGTTTTATATTTTTAATATTTTATTGTTTCCCTTCTACGTGGTGACTTTACCGAAAGAACTAAGAATAATAATTTTATTGTTTTATATTTTTATTATTTTATTGTTTTCCTATCTAACGTGGTGACTTTACCGAAAGAACCAAGAATAATAATTTTATTGTTTTATATTTTTATTATTTTATTGTTTCCCTTCTACGTGGTGACTTTACCGAAAGAACCAAGTATAATAATTTTATTGTTTCAGATTTGTATTATTTTATTGTTTCCCTTCTATACGTGGTGACTTTACCGAAAGAACCAAGAATAATAATTTTATTGTTTAATATTTTTATTATTTTATTGTTTTCCTATCTAACGTGGTGACTTTACCCAAAGAACCAAGAATAATAATTTTATTGTTTCATATTTTTATTATTTTATTGTTTCCCTTCTATATGTGGTGACTTTACCGAAAGAACCAATAATAATAATTTTATTTATATTCTTAGTTTTTTCTGTAAAGTCACGTTGAAGAGAAACAACATAACCGTTTGAGTTATGGTCGAAACGTCGTGAGAATTTTTTATTGTTTTATAATTATTTTATTATTTTGTTGTTTCTCTTCAACGTGACTTTACCGAAAAAACTAAGAATATGAATTACTGCAGTCACGAAAGCTTTAAATCAAAATAATTTTATTGTTTAATATTTTTCTTATTTTACCTCCACTTTACCGAAAGAACCAAGAATAATAATTTTTGTGTTTAATATTTTTATTATTTTATTGTTTCCCTTCTATATGTGGTGACTTTACCGAAAGAACCAATAATAATAATTTTATTGTTTAATATTTTTATTATTTTATTGTGTCCCTTCTATACGTGGTGACTTTACCGAAAGAACCAAGAATAACAATTTTATTGTTTTATATTTTCAATATTTTATTGTTTCCCTATCTAACGTGGTGGTGACTTTACCGAAAGAACCAAGAATATGGATGACATTGGCGGGGAAAGCCTACTAGGTGGTGAACCCGACGTTCGTACTTACGCCCCCTCTAGCATGAGCACACGTGTACGTTGTGTTGAACCTCCACCGCCGTCGTGTACGAGGGACATCCGTGCTCATCGGCGGAGCGGACTCTTAACAGCCCGAAGCGTTTCGTGACGCGTGGTTGCGAACCTGTGGGCCAGAGTGAGTGCACCTATACATCCCCTCCCTTCCCTTCCCTCCCTTCCCCCCACAACCGCCGCTTACCTGAACGTCTGGAAGCGAAGGATCACGGCCGTACCCGGCCCGCCGGTTATGGTCCAGAGGCAGTCACCGACGTTGGGCCTCGCGAGCAAATCGGCGAAGCGGACGGTGCCGCTCGCGCCGGATGGGTTGATGCGACAGACTCCGCCTAGGGCATCGCGGGCCACTCTTTAGTTACTTTCACCGGACGAATCGTCAAAGGGGGGGAGCGGGGCGGGGAGGCGGAGGATGACCATCGGAGTCACCAAGAGATGTGTTGATGCTACACACTATACACTGCTATACACCGCGCTACAATGTACACGTCAGTAATATACGCTACACTATACACTACACTGTACACTACACTATACACTACACTATACACTACACTACTATACACTACACTATACAATGGACTACTATACACTACACTACTATACACTACACTACTATACACTACACTATACACTACACTACTATACACTACACTATACATCACACTACTATACACTACACTATACACTACACTATACACTACACTACTATACACTACACTACACTATACACTACACTACTATACACTGCACTATACACTACACTATACACCACACTACTATACACTTCACTATACACTACACACTATACACTACACTATACACTACACTACTATACACTACACTATACACTACACTATAAACTACACTACTATACACTACACTACTATACACTACACTATACACTACACTATACACTACACTATACACCACACTACTATACACTACACTACTATACACTACACTACTATACACTACACTATACATCACACTACTATACACTACACTATACACTACACTATACACTACACTATACACTACACTACTATACACCACCCTACACTTTACACTACACTATACATCCCACTACTATACACTACACCACACTACTATACACCACACTACTATACACCACCCTACACTTTACACTACACTACTATACACCACCCTACACTTTACACTACACTATAAACTACACTACAGAGGGAGAGAGCGACGGGCTCTGTGTGTGGTTCGGTCGTGCGGGAGAGGCGACAGGGACATGGCGTGGGTTGGAGGCTGGCGAGCGATGCGAGTTGATGGAAAGGGGATCGCGAGGAAGAAAGGCAGAAGAAGAGGTGCGGGAGGGGGGGGGGCGATGTAGTGGTGTGATGTGGTGGGTGTGATGTAGTGGTGTGATGTGGTGGGTGTGATGTAGTGGTGTGATGTGGTGGTGTGATGTAGTGGTGTGATGTAGTGGTGTGATGTAGTGGTGTGATGTAGTGGGTGTGATGTGGTGGTGTGATGTAGTGGTGTGATGTAGTGGTGTGATGTGGTGGGTGTGATGTGGTGGTGTGATGGTGTGATGTAGTGGTGTGATGTGGTGGGTGTGATGTGGTGGTGTGGTGTGGTGGTGTGATGTGGTGTGATGTGGTGGTGTGATGTAGTGGTGTGATGTAGTGGTGTGATATGGTGGGTGTGATGTAGTGGTGTGATGTGGTGGGTGTGATGTAGTGGTGTGATGTGGTGGATGCGATGTGGTGGTGCGTGTAAGAGCCAAAAGACAGAAAGTGAGCGTATTATTTCTGTGTATACATTTGATGTACATCCGTCACACCTTTGTTGACGGACTGGTTATATTTCATTTGGAATATCCCAACTGTGTAGAAACCCCCCTGCGGTTAAACGCTCCGTTGGTTAAACCCAGACGTCACTTCCGGTTTGTACAGTATAAACGGGGAGCTACAAGAAGGGCCGTGGTGAGCGAGTGGATGCAGTCTTTTGACCGTGCCACGAGGTGGCACAGTACGTGAACAGGCGATGATTTAACTTTAGAAAACGCTCGTTTTGTGCAACTAAGCAATAAGGAAACAGTTTGACTTAAGACACCTCAAAAACGCGTCAGGCTTTTTTGCTCCCACAAGTTAAGGCGTAGCTTATTTTTTTGGTTCAGGAAAGCTGCGTCTACAGTGTGATGTGGTGGTGGGTGTGATGTGGTGGTGCGATGTGGTGGTGTGATGTGGTGGTGTGATGTGGTGAGTGCGATGTGGTGGTGGTGGTGTGATGTGGTGGTGTGATGTAGTGGTGTGATGTGGTATGGTGTGATGTGGTGGTGTGATGTGGTGGTGTGATGTGGTGGTGCGATGCGGTGGTGTGATGTAGTGGTGTGATGTGGTGGTGTGATGTGGTGAGTGCGATGTTGTGAGTGCGATGCGGTGGTGTGATGTGGTGGGTGTGATGTGGTGGGTGTGATGTGCTGGTGTGATGTGGTGTGATGTGGTGGTGTGATGTAGTCGTGTGATGTGGTGGATGTGATGTAGTGGGTGTGATGTAGTGGTGGTGGTGTGATGTGGTGAGTCCGATGTGGTGGTGTGATGTGGTGGTGTGATGTGGTGGGTGTGATGTGGTGTGATGTGGTGGTGTGATGTGGTGGTGTGATGTGGTGGTGTGATGTGGTGGTGTGATGTGGTGGGTGCGATGTGGTGAGTGCGATGCGGTGGTGTGATGTGGTGGGTGTGATGTGGTGGTGTGATGTGGTGGTGTGATGTGGTGGGTGTGATGTGGTGGTGTGATGTGGTGGTGTGATGTAGTGGTGGTGGTGTGATGTGGTGGTGTGATGTGGTGAGTGCGATGTGGTGGTGTGATGTGGTGAGTGCGATGTGGAGAGTGCGATGTGGTGAGTGCGATGCGGTGGTGTGATGTGGTGGTGTGATGTGGTGTGATGTGGTGTGATGTGGGTGTGATGTGGTGGGTGTGATGTGGTGGGTGTGATGTGGTGGTGTGATGTAGTGGTATGATGTGGTGGGTGTGATGTGGTGGTTTGATGTGGTGGGTGTGATGTGGTGGTGTGATGTGGATGTGATGTGGTGGTGTGATGTAGTGGTGTGATGTGGTGGTGTGATGCGGTGGTGTGATGTGGTATGGTGTGATGTGGTGAGTGCGATGTGGTGAGTGCGATGCGGTGGTGTGATGTGGTGGTGTGATGTAGTGGTGGTGGTGTGATGTGGTGGGTGTGATGTGGTGGGTGCGATGTGGTGGTGTGATGTAGTGGTGTGATGTGGTGGTGTGATGTGGTGAGTGCGATGTGGTGGTGTGATGTGGTGAGTGCGATTTGGTGAGTGCGATGCGGTGGTGTGATGTGGTGGGTGTGATGTGGTGGTGTGATGTGGTGTGATGTGGTGGATGTGGTGTGATGTGGGTGTGATGTGGTGGGTGTAATGTGGTGGGTGTGATGTGGTGGGTGTGATGTGGTGGTGTGATGTAGTGGTGTGATGTGGTCGGTGTGATGTGGTGGTGTGATGTGGTGTGTGTGATGTGGTGGTGTGATGTGGTGGATGTGATGTGGTGGTGTGATGTAGTGGTGTGATGTGGTGGGTGTGATGTGGTGGATGTGATCTGGTGGGTGTGATGTGGTGGGTGTGATGTGATGTGGTGGGTGTGATGTGGTGGGTGTGATGTGGTGGGTGTGATGTGGTGGGTGTGATGTGATGTGGTGGTGGTGGTGGTGGTGAACCAAGGAGCGGAAAGAGAGATAGCGCAGGAACAGGGCGGCGTGGAGGTCGGCAAAGAGAGCGGAGGAACGCCCCCACGTGGAGTGGGAAAAACGCGTGGAGGAAGAAGAGAAGTCTCTGGGTCTCTGTGGAAGTCCATGGGTATCTGTAGGAGTCTGTGGGTCTCTGTGGAAGTCTGTGGGTCACTGTGGACGTCCATGGGTATCTGTATATCTCTGGGTCTCTTGGTAGGTCCATGGGTCCCTGTATTAGTCTGTGGGTATCTGTACGAGTGTGTGGGTCTCAGTGGAAGTCCATGGGTATCTGTATATCTCTGGGTCTCTTTATAGGTCCATGGGCCTCTGTATTAGTCTGTGGGTATCTGTACGAGTCTGTGCATCTCAGTGGACGTCCATGGGTGTCTGTACATCTCTTGGTCTCTTTGGAAGTCTATGGGTCTCTGTAGGAGTCTGTTGGGTATCTGTGGGAGTCTGTGGGTCTCTGTGGAAGTCCATGGGTATCTGTATATCTCTGGGTCTCTTGGTAGGTCCATGGGTCCCTGTATTAGTCTGTGGGTATCTGTACGAGTCTGTGGGTCTCAGTGGAAGTCCATGGGTATCTGTATATCTCTGGGTCTCTTGGTAGGTCCATGGGTCTCTGTGAGAGTCTGTGGGTATCTGTGGGAGTCTGTGGGTCACTGTGGACGTCCATGGGTATCTGTACATCTCTTGGTCTCTTTGTAAGTCTATGGGTCTCTGTAGGAGTCTGTGGGTATCTGTGGGAGTCTGTGCATCTCTGTGGAAGTCCATGGGTATCTGTATATCTCTGGGTCTCTTTGTAGGTCCATGGGTCCCTGTATTAGTCTGTGGGTATCTGTACGAGTATGTGCGTCTCTTTGGAAGTCAATGGTATCTGTACATCTCTGGGTCTCTTTGTAGGTCCATGGGTCCCTGTATTAGTCTGTGGGTATCTGTACGAGTTTGTGCGTCTCAGTGGAAGTCCATGGGTATCTGTACATCTCTTGGTCTCTTTGTAAGTCTATTGGTCTCTGTAGGAGTCTGTGGGTATCTGTGGGAGTCTGTGGGTCACTGTGGACGTCCATGGGTATCTGTACATCTCTTGGTCTCTTTGTAAGTCTATGGATCTCCGTAGGAGTCTGTGGGTATCTGTGGGAGTCTGAGGGTCACTGTTCACGTCCATGGGTGTCTGTACATCTCTTGGTCTCTTTATAAGTCTATGGGTCTCTGTAGGAGTCTGTGGGTATCTGTGGGAGTCTATGGGTCACTGTGGACGTCCATGGGTATCTGTACATCTCTTGGTCTCTTTGTAAGTCTATGGATCTCCGTAGGAGTCTGTGGGTATCTGTGGGAGTCTAAGGGTCACTGTTCACGTCCATGGGTATCTGTACATCTCTTGGTCTCTTTGTAAGTCTATGGGTCTCTGTAGGAGTCTGTGGGTATCTGTGGGAGTCTATGGGTCACTGTGGACGTCCATGGGTATCTGTACATCTCTGGGTCTCCATGCGAGGCCATAACGGGAGAAGCCGCTGTCAATTAAATACTCAATCCAAGTGGATGAGTCACAGCGGACGCCGCCACTGCCCAGCCCACAACTTGAGTTGTGCACAGACTCAGCCCATCCACCAGGGGGGGAGGAGCTGTAATGGCACAGGCATCGTGACGTCTTCACACCACGGTAACAGGAAGCCAATCAAATGTGGGCGAGGTCACAATTGGGGAGCGGCGTTCGCGAGGGTGGTGGTGGGGGTTGTAACGGCGTCGTGTATGTTAGTGGAATAATAATAATTGTAGCAGTAGAAGTTAGATTTGCTACAAGTCTGGCTGATCGTGTTTCAAATGCTCAGCATTTAGTTACCTCTTAGGTTGCCGTAGCCGAGGACGTAGCCAAATGAGTCGTAGTATGCCACCCCGTAGAGGTAGAGCCCAAACGTCTGAGTCGCGTGTTCCACACGGAACTGCTGATTCCCAAGTCCCAGGTTCAGCTCCCCGGCCACGAACTGGAGGTCGCTTGTCCGGACCCACTGGATCTTATCGCACAGTGTCTTGTTGTTGATGACGATCCCACATTTGTCCGCATCCTTGACGATCACGATTAAAATGTTTATAAAATCTGGTTGAGTCGCAAACAGGTACATGTTAGAGAACTTGCTGGTCGGTATGATGTTCATCTGGAACGGATCCATGGAATACCCTAGAGTTGTAGACCCACCCTGGCAAATGTACATGACCCCTACGTTCACAGATGAGTTTATAGACAAAGTCTGGTTTGCATATATAGGAACGCTGATGCGACCATAATTGGTCAACGTGTAGGTTGTGAAATTCCCATCGACACTGACATTGACTCTGATGCTCGCGCTTGAAGGCGAGGTGATGATGACGCTGTCATTTGTTGACTTGATGGACACAGGGAAGACCAGGTAAGAGGAGCCCCACTGTCGTACTGGCAAGAGCTGCTCTGTCACAAAATTGCAGGCTGTGTGGACTGCGATGCACCGATCTCCACTGAACACGGCCACAGGTTGACTCGAAAGTACCCTGGTCCCAGTTAGAGCGGATCCTTGGAACTGCACGACCTCGTTCTCTTGTAGAGTGATGTTCAGATTGTTGGAGTACGTCACACCGTTGAAAATAACATTTCCGCTCAAGATAATCTGCACCGTCACGTTGTTGTAGGGACTGACTATCGCGAATTCGTTCGTTGACGAACCAGACACAGGAGCGACTACGTAATATTCTGTTCCCAGCTCTTGCTCAGGGATCATCATGAACCCATCGGTTGTTGCAGATCGTTTGGACATGCCCCACACTGAGATGTCACTGTCGGAACGAACGGACACGACCTTGTTGGTGACGATGCCGTTCTCTGCGATCTCTGCCGTTACCGGGATGGATACATTGCCGACGGAGAAGGGAGGCAGGAGGACGGCCTGCGAGAAGTTCACCGCAGGGACCGAGATGGTGACCTGAGTGCTGCTGTCGTAGCTGGCGAAGTCCACCACAAGCGCGTCGACTACCTCCACGTAGTTCTGCATAAATGCGCCGAAGAACTGACGTCCCACACTGCTCCCGGCTCCGTTCCCTGCGAGCGGTGACGACAACATCAGGGCAAAGCGAGAGAGTTCAACTTTTGAGAACAAGGCCACGAGATCGACATTAAAAAAAATCACCTTCATGGTGGTCGTTAAGCAGGAGGGGAAAAAAACATCCTCTTGAAGCGACAAACTTTAAGCGTCGTCCGCTTTTAGCGGGGTTTTTATTTCTCAAGTAGTGGTATTCCAAAATTTCACAGCAGCTTATTTTCCTTTCACACCAACATTATGTAACCTCCCCCCCCCCCACCGTGCCGGTCCAGTACATCATTGTTATGCAAATTCCTTTGTCAAGGCGTTTTTTTTTCCTCCCACACAGCTTAAAGGACGCGACCTGGGCATGGCTGTCTTCACTCCAACGCTGTCCTCTGGACAGTCCAGTCCCTTCACCTGATGAAGGCCACTTGTATTGTGGCCGAAACGTCGTGATTTTTTGTTATTTTATTTTTACCTACGTGGTGACTTTACCGAATAGAACCAAAGAGTACGTGCGTAGTTAATGCAGACTTCACTCCTTGCAAAATGTATCACCTATTTGGCGTTAAAAAAATCTTAGCGCACCTCGTGTTTTGCTAATGCCAGAAAAAAAATTATGAAAACCCAAACTTATCTTTGTGTCGCTTTGATACCGGCACAAACGAAAAGGTCCCATCGGTAGAGGACTTGGTGTTACACAAACGCCCTATCCACGGGTCAAGCCTGCACCGGCTACGGCAGCAGAATCAGCGAGGCAGAGCCACCCCGGTGCCAGTTTCACCAGCGACCAAATCGCGTCCGACGCGGACAGAGAGCGGCAAGCGGCGGCGGAACTTCACCGGCGCCACGCGGTCGGGCGTTGGCGTCGCGAGCCCGGCCCCCGCTAAAGGGGGGGGGCCGGGCTCGCGTACAGAAATCCTCTCCACCCCACCCGGGGCCGCGGAAGTTGAGGCGCGAAAAGTGTGAGACCCCTCGGAAGGTTCGAGCGTGCGGGGAACGAGGAAGCGAGGGCGGCGGGGGGTGGTGAGACGGTGCGCGTTGAGCGGGCGGTGTGGAAGTGGGGTGGTGAGAGGGACGACGCCGCGTGGGGAGAGGGGAGAGGATGCGGGAGTGTTGAGACCGATCCATTGAAGATGGCGCGGGGGTGGGGTGGGGAGTTGAGATGCCTCGTGCTCGATGCGGGTTCGGAGGAAGAAGGGGAGGCAGGAGCGGACGGGGGTGGGGGGTGGGGGGGGAATAAACCGCGTTAGGTTTGACGCGTCGGTAACGCTTTCAGTTATTGATTGATTGTTCACGCTTACAGTGGCTTTCAGACAGCATACATAAAAACAAATTTCGTCTCCCCCCTCCTCTTTTCAAAAAATAGATGGACTAGTCCTGGGCAAACTGCCAATCGTTGCGCGTGACGCAAACGTTTTTTTTAATATATATATAAATAAATAAATATGCCGTTTTCAAAATAAATTTATGCAAACCGACACACCTGATGATGACCGTTTGAGTTATGGTCGAAACGTCGTGAGAATTTTTTATTGTTTTATATATATTTTGTTATTTTGTTGTTTCTCTTCAACGTGACTTTACCGAAAAAACTAAGAATATCATCCAGGGTGTTGTTTTTTTAGTACCGAGATTAGTGTCACTAAACAGAAAGTGGCTAATTCGTTCCTAATACAGCACAAGTGTGGTATGTAGTATGGTGTATAGTGCAGTGTGTAGTGTAGTGTCTAGTGTAGTGTATAGTGAAGTAAAATGGTACAGCACACCGGTGTGTTGGAGAGTAAATCCATAAATGTGTTGTTAAACCCGCCACCATCCGACACAGCCAATCAGTAAAGTTTTTTAGTGTCACATAAACAGAACGTGCCAATTCGTTACTAATACAGCACTAGTGTATAGTGTACTGTATAGTGTAGTGTATAGTGTAGTGTATAGTGCAGTATATAGTGTCGTGTATAGTGCCGTGTATAGTGCAGTGTATAGTGCAGTGTATAGTGCAGTGTATCATGTAGTATATGAGTACACCACTAACCGCTATGTCGGAGAGCAAATCCACAATGTTTACAATCGGAGTTCGACGTTTCGCCAATAATTACAACCAGCTTCATCAGGCGACAGCTGTCGCGTGGTGACGCGTTAGAAGGCACGTTTCTAGTTACGCGATGCAACCGAAAACGCGTTTAGCAAAAAATGCAATTTCAGTTTAGTTTCATCATCGGTCTATATGTTTGTATCGGTCTCTGGGTCTTTGGGGGTATGGTTGGGAGTCCGTGAGTATCTGTACGTCTCTGGGGTCTCCATGTGAGTCTGTGAGTCTCTGTGGGAGTCTGTGGGTATCTGTACATCTTTGGGTCTCCGTGCGAGGCCAAAATGTGAGAAGCCGCCATCAGCGCATTCCAGTTTCTCAATTAAATACTCAAGCCAAGTGGACGAGTCACAGCAGGCGCCTCCTCTGCCCCTCACACAACATCAGTCGCTTTAACACGTGGGTTTTCGCGACCAAAATCATCCATAATAGAGTTGTTTTTTTGTTAGATGGCGTATTGTAAATGTTGTGGCTTGGTTCACCAACACACCGGTAGTGTTGTGCTAGTGACGAATTGGCACGTTCTGTTTCCGTGACAACCCCTACCAGTTGGCTGTATCGGGTAGTGTTGGGTTTTAACGACACGTTTATATATTTACGCTATCTAACGAAAATAACTTATCGATTTAAAGCTTTCGTGACTGCAATGATTCATCTTCTTTGGTTCTTTCGGTAAAGTCACGTAGAATGAGATGCTAATTTTTATGCTAATTCCTTTGTCAAGGCGCTTTGTTTCCTCTCACACAGCTTAAAGGTCGTGATCTGAACGTGGCTCTTTCACTCTAGCGCTGTCCTACCAGACAGTCTCGTCCCTTCACCTGATGAAGGCCGCTTGTGTTGTGGCCGAAACGTCGTGAGAATATTATTGTTATTTTATTTTATCAATTTATTATTTTATTCTCATTCTACGTGACTTTACCGAAAGAACCAAAGAAGAAAATAACTTATATTAGGGAGAACTTCAGTTGTGCACAAAATGAGCCCATCCACCAGGGGGGGGGGGGGAGGGGCTGTAATGGCAAGAACGTTTTGACTTCATCGCACCACGGTAACAGGAAGCCAATCAAATGTGGGCGAGGTCACAATTGAGGAGGGGCATTCGCGAGGGTGGTGGTGGGGGTTGTAACGGCGACGTCTATGTTAGTGGAATAATAATAATAATCGTAGTAGTAGTAGAAGTTAGATTTGCGATGCTACGAGTCTGGCTGATCTCGTTACAAATTTCTCAGCGTTTAGTTACCTCTTAGGTTGCCGTAGCTGAGGACGTAGCCAAATGAGTCGTAGGATGCCACCCCATAGAGGTAGAGCCCGAACGTCAGAGTCGCGTGTTCCACCAGGAACTGCTGATTCCCAAGTCCCAGTTTCAGCTCCCCGGCCACGAACTGGAGGTCGTTTGTCCGGACCCACTGGATCTTATCGCACAGTGTCCCGTTGTTGATGACGATCCCACATTTGTCCGCATCCTTGGCGATCACGATTAAAATGTTTATAAAATCTGGTTGAGTCGCAAATAGGTACTTGTTAGAGAACTTGCTGGTCGGTATGATGCTCATCTGGAATGGGTCCATGGAATACCCTAGAGTTGTAGACCCACCCTGGCAAATGTACATGACCCCTACGTTCACAGATGAGTTTATAGACAAAGTCTGGTTTGCATATACAGATACGCTGATGTGTCCATAATTGGTCAACGTGTAGGTTGTGAAATTCCCACCGACACTGACATTGACACTGACGCTCGCGCTTGTAGGCGAGGTGATGATGACGCTGTCGTCTGTTGACTTGATGGACACAGGGAAGACCAGGTAAGAGGAGCCCCACTGCGATACTGGCAAGAGCTGCTCTGTCACAAAATTGTAATAAGTATGAACAGCGATGAACCGATCTCCACTGAACACGGCCACAGGTTGACTCGAAAGTACCCTGGTCCCAGTCAGAGAGGATCCTTGGAACTGCACGACCTCGTTCTCTTGTAGAGTGATGTTCAGTTCGTTGGAGTACGTCACACCGTTGAATGTAACATTTCCGCTCAAAATAATCTGCACCGTCACGTTGTTGTAGGGACTGATTATTGCAAATTCGTTCCGGGTTATGACACCAGACACAGGAGCGACTACGTAATATTCTATTCCCAGTTCCTGCCCAGGGATCATCATGAATCCATCGGTTGTTGCAAGTCGTTTGGACATGCCCCACACTGAGATGTCACTGTCAGAACGAACGGACACGACCTTGTTGGTGACGATGCCGTTCTCTTTGATCTCTGCCGTTACCGGGATGGATACATTGCCGACGGAGAAGGGAGGCAGGAGGACGGTCTGCGAGAAGTTCACCGCGGGGACCGAGACGGTGACCTGAGCGCTGCTGTTGTAGCTGACGAAGTCCACCACAAGCGCGTCGACCATCCGCCTGTAGTTCGGCATAAATGCGCCGAAGTGCTGACGTCCCACACTGCTCCCGGCTCCGTTCCCTGCAAGCGGTGATGACAACATCAGTGCATACGAGAGGTCAACTTTTGAGAATAAGGCCATGTGATCGACAATAAAAATCACCCTTCGTGGTGGTCGTTAAGGAGGAGGGGAAGAAAAAAACCTCTTGAAGCGACAAACTTAAAGCGTCGTTCGCTTTTGGCCCGGTTTTTATTTCTCGACGCAGGCGTTGTGAGCGTTTGTCGCATAAAGCGAAAGCATCGCCACGGTGGCCACTTCGCTGAGGCCGCTATCATTTGCGGTTGAGAATAACTCCAAGAGGGCGACCGATAAAAACAGAAAATAATTCCTCGCTTTACACGGAAACAAGCGGTGATTAGAAAAAAAACACGCTTAAAGTGAAAAAACACTTTGAGCGCAAATGAGCGCTTAAAGTGTGCGTGGTTAATGCAGACTTCACTCTTTGCAAAAGGTATCACACCTATCGGGAATTTGAATATCTTAACACGGGGAAGCCTGCTCCGGCTACAGCAACAAGCCACAGCCACCCGTGCCCCCGTGCCAGACTCAACTCGGAGTGGCCTCACCACAGGGAGAGAGAGAAAGACAGACGCAGGCTCCAAACATACAGCGGCAGGCATCGAGAGGGTCGGGATCGAACCCACGACCTCCTTTAGACCAGGCGAGGTAGTTAACATCTCTCAGGCTAATCAAACCCACGACCTCCTGTATGCCAGGCGAGGTAGTTAACATCTCTCAATCTAATCAAACCCACGACCTCCTGTAGACCAGACGAGGTAGTAAACATCTCCTAGCCACCGTGATGATGATGAAAGAATGAGAAACAGACTCCAAACATACAGCGGTAGGCATCTTCAGGGTCGGGATCGGACCCCTGAAGCCTGCTGTATACCAGGCGAGGTAGTTAACATCTCTCAGTCTAATCAAACCCACGACCTCCTGTAGACCAGGCGAGGTAGTTAACATATCTCAGGGTAATCGAACCCACGACCTCCTGTATACCAGTCGAGGTAGTTAACATATCACTGCAAGGGACAGAGAGAGACACGCAGACTCCAAATTTACAGCGGCAGGCATCGTCAAGGTCGGGATCGAACCCACAACGTCCTTGCACACCAGGGGAGGTAGTTAACATCTCACCGCCTTTAAACAAACACAAACCAAGTGAACAGACTCGTCCCACAGGTCAAGCCTGCGCCGGCTACAGCAGCAGCAAGGCAGAGCCACCCCGTGACAAAATCGCGTCCAATGCTGAAAGAGCGCATTCCACGGGCGCACGTGGTGGTCACATCGTGACCACCACGTGACCACCACGTCGTGACCACCACGTGGTGACTACCACGTCGCAACCACCACGTGACCACCACGTGACCACGCCGTTACCACCAAGGTGTGACCACCACGTGACCACGCCGTGACCACCACGTGGTGGTCACGTGGTGGTCACGTGGTGGTCACGACGTGGTGGTCACGACTCCACTATATACTCCACTACACACTCCACTATACACTACACTCCACTACACACTACACTCCACTACACACTACACTCCACTACACACTACACTACACTACACACTACACTCCACTACACACTCCACTACACACTCCACTACACACTACACTCCACTACACACTCCACTACACACTACACTCCACTACACACTCCACTATACACTCCACTCCACTATACACTACACTCCACTACACACTACAGTCCACTACACACTACACTACACTCCACTACACACTCCACTACACACTCCACTACACACTCCACTACACACTCCACTACACACTACACTCCACTACACACTCCACTATACACTGCAAAGCTCCCCCGTGTAGCCTGTAACACACTGTAGGGGCAAGTGCTGTTAGTGAGCACCTATGAAGGCCGGCACAGCACACGAGGGGGTGGGTGACCAGCACCACGCCCGGTCGACTTTGTCTCTGCAGTGGCGATGTTTAGTGCACACCGCACAAGGTACTGATTTGAGGCTGAGTCGACCTAGGGGAGGCCCTGGACCGGTTCAGATAATTGTCACTGGCGTTGGTCGTGAGCGGGAATCGAACCCGGGTCGCCAGGTTCATAGCGCAGCGTAGCACAAACCGCTACACTACTCTGCTATACACTACACTATACACTACACAAACTACGCTATACACTATACACACACAGATTCCCATAGAGACACAGACTCATAGACCAATAGATTCCCATAGAGACACAGATCATAGACCCACAGAGACCCATAGAGAAACATTGAACCATAGAGACTCACAGAGACTCATAGACCCACAGAACCAACAGAGACTCATAGACCCACAAAGACCCACAGAGACCCACAGAGAATAATTGAACCACAGCAACCCTTAGAGCCTCATAGAACCACAGAGACCCACAGAGAATCATTTAACCACAGAGAACCACAGCGACTCATAGACCCAAAGAACCCACAGAGACTCAGACCAAGAGAGTCTCACAGAGACCCATAGTGAATAATTGAACCACAGAGACCCATAGAGACTCATATCACCACAGAGACCCACAGAGACCAACAGAGAATAATTGAACCACAGAGACCCATAGTGACTCATATAACCACAGAGACCCACAGAGACACACAGACAACCACACAGACCCACATAAAACCCACAGAGACCCACACAGACCCACAGAGACCCACAGAGACCCACAGAGACCCACACAGACCCACAGAGACCCACACAGACCCACAGACAGCCACAGATACCCACACAGACCCACAAAAACCCACAGAGACCCACACAGAGACCCACAGAAACCCACAGAAACCCACAGAGACCCACAGAAACCCACACAGACCCACACAGACCCACAGAGACCCACACAGACCCACACAGACCCACAGAGACCCACACAGAGACTCATCCGATCGTTCCAAGAGGTCGGACCCTTAAACTCACCAATTTGCAGCGCCAACACCGCCACCACCACCACCGCCGGCAGAGGCATTGTTCCTTCCCCTCTAAATTCGAATTGTCATCGATCGTCTTCTGAAACAAAACCAATTATTGTATGTATGTATATATATGTGTGTGTGTGTTGTATTATCTAATTGTGTTTTGTGTGTGTGTGCGGTTTAAAGCTCTTGTGTTGTGGTCTTTCCACTTCCTCCTTCCTCCTTGCTACGAGAGCAGCGCAGGAAGAATTTCACTCCTCGAGACCTCCGTCTCAGCCGCAGGAGCTGACGGTGCGGGGTTGTTCACGCGAGGGATCCTGACGTGCGTCCGTTGATATACTGACACACAAAGACAAAGGCACAGGTCCCCCGTGTAGTCTGTGAAAGACTGTAGGGGGAAGTGCTGTTAGCGAGCAGAACCTTTGAAGGCCGGCACGGCACAAGAGGGGGTGGGTGGCCAGCACCACGCCTTTGTCTCCCCAGTGCTAGCGATGTTTACTGCACACCGCTACACCAGCTACTAATTTGAGGCTGAGTCGACCTAGGGGATGCCCGGGACCGGTTCAGATAATCATCACCGGTGTTGGCCAGGTTCGTAGCGCAGCACAGCGCTAACCATTACACTACCGCTCCCCACATACACAAAACACAGACACACAGACACACACACATACACACAGACACACACACAGACACTCTGTGGGTCTCTATGGTATCTGTGAGTCTCTATGGGTATGTATGGGTCTCTATGAGTATGAGTCTCTGTGGGTCTATGTAGGTCTCTGAGTATGGGTCTCTGAGTATGGGTCTATGAGTATGGGTCTATGAGTATGTGTCTCTATGAGTATGTGTCTCTGAGTATGTGTCTCTGAGTATGGGTCTATGAGTATGTCTCTGTGTATGGTTCTCTATGAGTATGTGTCTCTGAATATGGGTCTATGAGTATGTGTCTCTGAGTATGTGTCTCTAAGTATGGGTCTATGAGTATGGGTCTCTATGAGTATGTCTCTGTGTATGGTTCTCTATGAGTATGTGTCTCTGAGTATGTGTCTATGAGTATGGGTCTATGAGTATGTGTCTCTGAGTATGGGTCTCTGAGTATGGGTCTATGAGTATGTGTCTCTGACTATGGGTCTATGAGTATGGGTCTCTATGAGTATGTGTCTCTGTGTATGGTTCTCTGAGTAGGGGTCTCTGAGTATGTGTCTCTGAGTATGGGTCTATGAGTATGGGTCTCTATGAGTATGTGTCTCTGAATATGTGTCTCTGAGTAGGGGTCTATGAGTATGTGTCTCTGAGTATGGTTCTCTATGAGTATGTCTCTGTGTATGGTTCTCTATGAGTATGTGTCTCTGAGTATGGGTCTCTGAGTATGGGTCTATGAGTATGTGTCTCTGAGTATGGGTCTCTGAGTATGGGTCTATGAGTATGTGTCTCTGACTATGGGTCTATGAGTATGTGTCTCTGAGTATGGATCTATGAGTATGGGTCTCTATGAGTATGTGTCTCTGTGTATGGTTCTCTGAGTAGGGGTCTCTGAGTATGTGTCTCTGAATATGGGTCTATGAGTATGGGTCTCTATGAGTATGTGTCTCTGTGTATGGTTCTCTGAGTAGGGGTCTCTGAGTATGTGTATCTGAGTATGTGTCTCTGAGTATGGGTCTCTGAGTATGGGTCTATGAGTATGTGTCTCTGACTATGGGTCTATGAGTATGTGTCTCTGAGTATGGGTCTATGAGTATGGGTCTCTATGAGTATGTGTCTCTGTGTATGGTTCTCTGAATAGGGGTCTCTGAGTATGTGTCTCTGAGTATGGGTCTATGAGTATGGGTCTCTATGGGTATGTGTCTCTGAGTATGGGTGTCTATGAGTATGCGTCTCTGAGTATGGGTCTCTGAGTATGAGTCTATGAGTATGGGTCTATGAGTATGGGTCTCTGAGTATATGACTCTGTGTATGGTTCTCTATGAGTATGTGTCTCTGAGTATGGGTCTCTGAGTATGTGTCTCTGAGTATGGGTCTCTGTGTATGGTTCTCTATGAGTATGTGTCTCTGAGTATAGTTCTCTGAGTATGTGTCTCTGAGTATGGGTCCCTGTGGGTCTACGGGTCTCTGTGGCTGTCATTTGTTGATGTCCAGGTCACGCTTACTGAACAACGAGCTACGCAGCAAATCAGTGGGGCTTCATCTGGTAACAGTAGACATCGTTTGGCAAGTTGGCTGGGTCACGTAGCCCGCATGCCGACCCACCTCATGCCTAAAAAGCTTTTGTCCGGTCGGACAGTGGGGAGCTAAACGGGCGCGGCATTGGCGAGAGAGGAGATGGAGCTGATGGGTGAGTGGGTGAGTGAGTGGGTGAGTGGGTGAGTGATTGAGTGGCACGGGCTAGAGAAGAGACGGAGTGATGTGGTACAAGAGGACGTGGAGCTGAGTCGGCCTCTGTGGAGGAGGAGGTTCGTGAAGGACGCTGTTACTGGGAAGTGCCAGGCTAGGTGCAGCCTGAGGCTACTGGGCAGTGCCAGGCTAGGTGCACCCTGCGGCTACTGGGCAGTTGGGGGACAGTCCCCCTCCAACAACAACAGCGGAGGGCTGAGGAGCGAAGCTCACAACAACGAGCGGAGCGCAGGCAGATAAAATGCAGCCAGTTGGCATAGTAGGGGGCACAGGTGGTGCATCGGCCAGTCATCTCAGTCAGTCGACCCGTGGCACCTGGGTCTGCCCCGTGACCTCCTGCCAGCGGGCGTTCGACACTTCACGTGGCCTCAGGGTGCACATGGCCTGGCACAAGCGTCGTGGTGACGTCACCGCCACTTAGTGGCGAATGGCGGTTGTTGTTGTTGTTGTGTGTGTCTACCTGTGTGTGTGTACTGTGTGTGTGTACTGTGTGTGTGTGTACTGTGTGTGTGTAGTGTGTACTGTGTGTGTGTGTACTGTGTGTGTGTACTGTGTGCGTGTGTACTGTGTGTGCGTACTGTGTGTGTGTACTGTGTGTGTATTTATTAATAATTATTAGTTATCAACAATTTCAGTTAATATTGATTATTTATTAAGTATTCATAGTAATTGTTTATTAATATGTACTCACAATACGTATTATTCATCAACAATATAAATCATTATTCAGTAATTATTAATAGTCATTCATCATTATTGATCAACAACACGCGTATTATTAATCATCACGAAAAATGATTATTGATCACTCGCTATTATTCATTCACACGAATTTTGCCCCGATCTGATTGCTCCACCCCCCCCCCCGACCTAGGCACGAACAGCAGCGTGATGGCCCCGAGCCTGCAGTCGTTTGTCCCCGGAGCGCTCGAATCGTCGATTGCCGGGCCCTTCTACCGATACAGCGGCTCCCTCACGACGCCCACTTGCGACGAGTCGGTGATCTGGAGCGTCTTCCAGGCGCCACTCTTTCTGGGGCAGGCACAGGTGTGGAGTGTGTGTTAGTGTGTGTGTTAGTGTGTGTGTTAGTGTGTGTGTTAGTGTGTGTGTTAGTGTGTGTGTGTGTGTGTTAGTGTGTGTGTGTGTTAGTGTGTGTGTGTTAGTGTGTGTGTGTTAGTGTGTGTGTGTTAGTGTGTGTGTGTTAGTGTGTGTTAGTGTGTGTGTTAGTGTGTGTTAGTGTGTGTGTGTGTTAGTGTGTGTGTTAGTGTGTGTGTATGTGGTCCTGGACCGGCTCCAGTTTAACAGCAGAGGTCCCACTCCGAATCAGTCGAGCGCCAATATCTTTTCATCGGTTGCGTAACGCTGTGTGGAAGCTACCTGGTCTGTCGCTCCACACTAAGCTTCGGGTCTTCTCGGCCACGGTCGTTCCCTCCCTTCTCTACGCTTGCGAAACGTGGACCCCCCCCCTAATGGAACATCGTCGCCGGTTAGAAACATTTAGGCTGGCCTGCCTACGATCCATCCTAGGTTTAACCAGACTGGATTGTGTGAGGAGCTCACAAATCCCTTGAAAGATCTGGGCAAGGTCCCATCGGTGAGCTCCTCCGGCGGGCAAGGCTGCGATGGCTGGGTCATGTAGCCCGCATGCCCAGCCACCGCATGCCCAAACAGCTTTTGTTCGGCCGGATCGAGGGGGCTAAACTCGCGCGGCACAGGCTAGAGAAGAGATGGAGTGATGTGGTACAGGAGGACGTGGAGCTGAGTGGACTTGCCAATGACCGGTACCAGCGGTGTCAAGATCGGCCTCTGTGGAGGAGGCTCGTGAAGGACGCTACTGGGCAGTTGGAGATAGTCGCCCTCCAACAACAACGGAGGGCGGAGGAGCGACGCTCACAACAACGAGCGGAGCGCCGGGTGGCTAAAGCACAGCAGGTCGGCACAGTAGGGGGCACAGGTGGTGCATCAGCCAGCCATCTCGGTCATCTCAGTCAGTCGACCCGTGGCACCCGGGTCTGCCCCTTGACCCTTGACTTCCTGCCAGCGGGTGTTCGACACTTGACGTGGCCTGAAGGTGCACCTAGCCTGGCACAAGCGTTGTGGTGACGTCACCGCCACTTAGTGGCGACTGGCGGTTGTTGTTGTTGTTGTGTGGTAAACCGCTGCCCGAACTTCTCACCTGCCCGCACCGCCCCACAGCTGGATCTGTTCCGCACCCTCTTGTACTACGACGCCGAGGGGAAGGAGCCGCTGGTCAACAACTTCCGCCCCGTCCAGAACCTGGGCAGCCGTGCCGTCTACTACACGGGGACCGCCAACGCCAACGCCACCGCCTCCACCAACGCCACCACCACCGCCTCCACCAACGCCACCACCAACGCCACCACCCTCTCGCCGGCCACAGCATCGCCCACAGCTGCAGCGCCCGGCCAACACCCTCCGTTGCCCGGCCTCACCACCTCCCTGCTCATCCTCGCATCGCTGCTCACCTGGGCAGCCGGCGCTCACCTGTAGAGGTGGGGGGTGGGGGGTGGTGGGTGGGTAGGGGGGGGGGTGATAGGTGAGGTGGGTGATGGAGGACTCTCTCCTGGTAGGTGACGTTTCCACGCACAGGTTGACTCACCTGTACGTGGGGGGGGGTGGAGGTTTTATCTACAAGCGGTTCCAACTCCTGCCGTAGAGAGTTGACTTGGCCCATCATCCTCGTCATCCTCGTCATCCTCGTCCTCCTACCAGCGGTCGATGACGACAACAACAAACAAACGAATTGGCACCACCTCCTGTTTGTGCAAATGATCTTTTTTGGCATCCGTCCTGAGCCGTTGCCATAGGAATGTGGAATGTCCATCAACGATTTTCTTTTTAACCAACAAAAATTTAAAACCTCAACGTGACCTTGACCTCAAACACAGCCGGTGGAGGGGGCAGTCAATCGACCAATCGGATGTGAGAGATTATTGATACGTAGGCGGCCAATCGCATGGCTGCGTGAATCCGTCCAATCCCAGAGGTCGTTCGCTAAGACTCCCCCCCGAATTCTGACGTCAGACTGACCCAACCCACCACCACCACCACCCTCTAACCTTTGACACTTTTTAAAAATGTGTGCGTTTTTAAATGTTCCGTCTCTTCGTAATTAAACCTGTTCAGAAAATGATTAGACACGCATCTGATTCGCGTTCACATGCCTCTCAACCCCTTAGCAGTGCTGCCCTGCCTTATAACGGACCAATTCAGAACTCACTGGTCACCCCATGCCCCTTTATGAATGCAATGTGGTGAATACTTGACCAGTGGTAGTGGTCACTCTACTGACCACTGAGAAGTCACCCTAGCTGGCTAAACACGGCTGTAGTTGTCACTCTACTGACCACTGAGAAGTCACCCTAGCTGGCTAAAGACCACCGTGGAGGTCACTCTACTGACCACTGAGAAGTCACCCTAGCTGGCTAAACACCACCGTGGTGGTCACTCTACTGACCACTGAGAAGTCACCCTAGCTGACTAAACACCACCGTGGTGGTCACTCTACTGACCACTGAGAAGTCACCCTAGCTGACTAAACACCAACCGTGGTGGTCACTCTACTGACCACTGAGAAGTCACCCTAGCTGGCTAAACACGGCTGTAGTTGTCATTCTACTGACCACTGAGAAGTCACCCTAGCTGGTTAAACACCACCGTGGTGGTCACTCTACTGACCACTGAGAGGTCACCCTAGCTGGCTAAACACCACCGTGGAGGTCACTCTACTGACCACTGAGAGGTCACCCTAGCTGACTAAACACCACCGTGGAGGTCACTCTACTGACCACTGAGAGGTCACCCTAGCTGGCTAAACACCACCATGGTGGTCACTCTACTGACCACTGAGAAGTCACCCTAGCTGGCTAAACACCAAAGTGGTGGTCACTGTGGGGAGTGATAGTGTCGTGGTTACCGCTACAAAGCCGGCGACCCGAGTTCGATTCCCGCTCACGGCCAACGCCGGTGACGATTACCTGAACCAGTCCTGGGCCTCCTCCCCTAGGTCGACTCGGGTTCAAAAACGAGTCCCTGGTGTAGTGCAGTAAACATGGCCACTAGGGAGACAAAGGCGGCCGGGCGTGGTGCTGGTCACCCACCCCTTCGTGTGCCGTGCCGGCCTTTCGTAGGTGGTGCTTACTCGCTAACAGCACTCGCCCCTACAGTCTCCCAAAGCTACTTGGGAGATCTCTGTTTTTGTGAGCGAGATGGCGTGCGTGATCTGCAGGTGAACTTTGCACGAACTTGCACGAACGAAGTCGATTTTAAGTACGGTACGGCGTTTGCCCCCTAAATCGGATGAACTCTAAACTATTTTTTTTTAATTCCACCACGTGTAAGGCCCACTATCAAGCTGCTATAATAGCTGTGATATTTCAGATAGCGACCTGGCTATAGCAAACGCCTCGCATATACAGGAGGTCGTGGGTTCGATCCTGATCCTTATGCCTGCTGCTGTATACAGGGTGCTTAAAATAAAAAAAAGTTTTAACACTTATACGAGACTATCGTTTTTTAATGGAAAAAGAGCGGGTAACAATAACACCGTAACATGATCACAAGTGGAATGTTAATAGCTTCAAAAGGTCAAAGAATCTCCCAATTATTCTTGGTTCTTTCGGTACAGTCACGTAGAAGGGAAGCAATAAAATAATAAAAAAATAATAAACGATAAAATTGTCACGACGTTTCGACTGCAACACAAAGCAATCATCATCAGGTGTGAAAATCAAATTGTTCTTGCTGTGGTTTTCACACCTGATGATGACTGCTTGGTGTTGCAGTCGAAACGTGGTGATCATTTTATTGTTTTATATTTTTATAACTTCATTGTTTCCCTTCTAACGCGGTGGTGACTTTACCGAAAGAACCAAGAATATTAATCCCTGCAGTCACGAAAGCTTTAAATCAAAATTTAGTCTCCCAATTGCTCGTCATCGTTGTCAACCAACGCCCGGAGTCTGCTCCAGGTGGTCTCCAGAACCCTTGCGGTGTTGTTGCAAATTCTAGATTTGAAGCTTTCGTGACTGCAAGGATCCACACTCTTTGGTTCTATTCGGTAAAGTCGTGTCGGTGAAAAAATAAAACAACCAAAAATCACGACGTTTCGGCCACAACACAAGCGGCCTTCATCAGGTGAAGGGATCAGGCTGTCTGGAGGTCAGCGCTGTCCTCCAGACAGCCTGGTCCCTTCACCTGATGAAGGCCGCTTGTGTTGTGGCCGAAACGTCGTGATTTTTGGTTGTTTTATTTTTTCACCTACGCGACTTGTTGCAAATTCTCAGAAGTGTTAAAAAAAACATTGTTTTTAAGCACCCTGCGTTTGCCTCTCTCTCTCTCCCTGTGGTTGGTCGCGTGGATTTTTATTCTCTCTCCCGTGTCCCACCCCTGAGGTTTTTCCACATTTGAGAAACACGACTCTTTAGAGTAACCTGGCTTCGGCTATGAATGCAAACTTTGACGTGAAACTTTCGCGACGACTGCAGGAATTTTATATTCTCGGTTCTTTCGGTAAAGTCAAGTCGATATAAAAAAATAAAAAAATTCAATTAAAATAATGAATACATTTTAAATAATAAAATGTAAAAAAAACAACACACTCAAATAAAATAGTAAAAATAAAATGCAAATTTTAAAACGAATTGAAAATAAATTAAGCGAAACACACGCTCGCAACGTTTCGATCGCAACACATAGCGGTCTTCATCAGGCTATGAATGCCCCAAAAGAGCGCTACACAGCATGGCTCAGCGGGGCTTTATAAATGTTCGTGTCATGGTGATGATATCGGCCGATTCGTTGAGCCGCGAAGCATTTGTTGATGGCCTGGTCGCCTCTGAAGAAGAACTGCACAGCATTGTTCAGTGGGACCTTACCACCTTGACAAAATAACCAAAAACAAATAGTTTAGTTTATAGTTTAGAGCGTGAGACATCACGACACACGCGCAGGTGACACTCCACCATTTCTTTTGGGGTGGAGGGGAGTGGGGGAGTGGCAGACCCCTTCCGTGGAGAGGGGGGAGGTGGGTGGGGCGTGCGTGACGTCACCGTGACCAGAGCCAATGGGGCGAGACCGGAAGTTGTCACGTGACCCGGCACGGACGACACAACGGCGCGACGGGCCGACTTCGGGGAGCCGGTGGGGGAGTGGCAGGCGAACCGCTCACGGTGAAAATTTCAACATGGGGGTAGGGGGGCTAACTTACGGGTGCCTAATTAACGTACGGTGTAGCAGGGACGTGCGGTCAGGGGAAGGCAGGGGGAGAGGCAGGGCCTCACCTGCCACATGCTCCAGTGAAATTAGCGGTCACGAAAGTAACACAAAAATAATAATAAACAAAATAAATATTGAGATTTTTTTTTGTCCCCCACTGATCTGCGTTATGAATGTGATTTCCGTACGATTCCAATCATTTTTTTCAGAGTCAAAATCGCCAAATTCGCCGAGCCCCGCTGCAAATGCAGGAAGAGACGAGAGGTGAGGCAGCGGCGAGCTCAGCCTCCCCTCTGATTGCACAACCCCTGCAGCAACCGGACCAATGTAACGTTTGTGGGCGCCTTGGTCCCATGCCCTCGCCTTCCACACCCCAGGAGACTTACGTGATACACGAATGCGTACGAAGATGTTCAGGCTCGCTGGCCTCGTCGTGAAACTGCGATGGAAAAGCACCGGGGGGAGGCAGCCATCACGTCTGCCTCACCTGAGGCGGGACGTGCCTAACACGCCCCCCCCCCCCGCCGCCCCTCAGCTAGGCCACGCCCCCCCTCTCCATCCGTGAGGCCACGCCCCCCCCCCATCCGTGTGGCCACGCCCCCATCCGCTAGGCCAGCGTGTGAATCTGGCTCTGACACTCGCCAGCCACTGACCTCACCGCACGTCACTGCGTTGTAGTACTTTGCGCGCGCGCGCGTGTGTGTGTGTGTGTACGTTGATCTTCTTCGATTGAAAGCTTTCGTGACCGCGAGGATTCGTCTTCTTTGGTTCTTTCGGTAAAGTCACCGCCACGTAGAATGAGAACAAAATAATAAATTGATAAAATAAAATGACGCGAAAAAAATTCTCACGACGTTTCGGGCCACAACGACACAAGCGGCCTTCATCAGGTGACAGCGCTGTCCTCCAGACAGTCTCGTCCCTTAGCTTAGCTGATTGGAGAAGTTTATAGAGTTTATTGATAACATTGAGGTAATTTATATTTTAGTTTTTTATTGGTTCACTATGTAGTATTCATTATATATTGTAGTGTATACCCAGTTACTGTGAATAGCTCAGATGTGTAGGCCTTGACTTCAACATAGCCATTTCTGTGACCAGTCACAAGCTAATCACTCAGTTATTTCAATGCTAAATTCGCCTAGTTATTTCAATGCTAAATTCTCCTGTTTGATTTGTACTAGGTGCCTCTGTGAATGAATAAGCTATTTCTGTGACCAGTTACAAGCCAATCACTCAGCTATTTCAATGCTAAATTCTATGCTAATTCCTTTGTCAAGGGGTGCCTCTGCAGATGTGTATGCTTTAACTTAGCTATTTCAATGCTAAATTCTATGCTAATTCCTTTGTCAAGGGGTGCCTCTGCGGATGTGTATGCTTTGACTTTAACATAGCCATTTCTGTGACCAGTCACAAGCTAATCACTCAGCCATTTCAATGCTAAATTCTATGCTAATTCCTTTGTCAAGGCGCTTTGTTTCTTCTCACACAGCTTAAAGGTCGCGATCTGAGCGTGGCTTTTTCACTCCAGCGCTGTCCTCCAGACAGTCTCGTCCCTTCACCTGATGAAGGCCGCTTGTGTCGTTGTGGCCCGAAACGTCGCGAGAATATTTTATCGCGTTATTTTATTTTAATCAATTTATTATTTCATTCTCATTCTACGTGGCGGTGACTTTACCGAAAGAAACCAAAGAAGTTGATTCTTCCTCTTTCGCACCTTGACGTAGACTTCATCGGAGGTGCAAGGGAGTGGGGCGGTGAGGGGGGCGGTGGGTTGGAAAGCACGACAGACCGCAACCGCTCCTCCCCCCCACCCCGGCTGTGTCCGTTCGAAGGGATCCGTTCGTCGGTGCAGGCGACGATTTTGAAAGGCGCGAAGGGAGAGGCGTTCGGGACGTACGGCTCTCGTTGAACGCCGTCGGCGCCGTACGTAGCCAACGGCGCGCTCCAATCGGGAGGTTACGCCGGTGGGGCGAGATGAATACAACGGAACGGAACGCGACAGCGAGCAGGTCCGTGAAGCAACGGGCTTGTCAAATCTGGATGGTGATGTTGATGATGATGATTCATAATAAAGGTTTTTGTTGGGTTAGATCGCGTTTATTTATAAATGTGTCGTAACCCTCCACCACCCGACACGGCCAATCAGCAAAACAAAAAAGTGTCACGTTGACAAAAGACAAATAGTTCACTACTTTAGCCCACCGGTGTGTTGAAGAGTGAATCCACATTTGCTGATTGGCCGTGTCGGGTGGTGGAGGGTTACGACACATTTATAAATAAACGCGATCTAACCCAAAAACAACCTTTATTATGAAAAATATTGGTCGCGAAAGCCTACGTGTTAAACTGGTGATGATGATGATGATGATTTCGAAGCGTGCGCATCTCCCGGTGGCTTCCTGATATCGGGAGGGAGAGCGTTCCAGACGGGCGCGGGAGCGCGTCTGGAAGGTTCCGTAGCGATGAAGCGGTGACCGCCGTCTTTGTCCGATGGCAATCCGAAAGCCGCTGCCGCTGCTGCTGCTGCAAGGATGACCGGAGGAGTTCGTGTGACGATGGTTCATGCTCCTTGACCGAGATGGGCGAGGGAATTGCGGTTCATTTGTGGCAAGGCACTTCGTGTGTGTGTGTACCTGTGTATTGTGTACGTGTGTGTGTGTGCAATGGGTGCAATAAGTAACGTATCCTGATTTATGATGATTTCAATAAAGACGTTATATAGCAGTCGCACTAAACCTTTGAAGGCAATAAAGACTACATTACCATGTGTGTGTGTGTGTGCCTGTGTATTGTGTACATGTGTGTGTGTGTACCTGTGTATTGTGTACGTTGTGGGGAGCGGTAGTGTAGCGGTTAGCGCGCTGCGCTATGAACCTGGCGACCCGGGTTCGATTCCCGCTCACGGCCAACACCAGTGACGATTATCTGAACCGGTCCCGGGCCTCCCCTAGGTCTACTCAGCCTCAAATGAGTACCTGGTGCGGTGTGTAAACATCGCCACTAGGGAGACAAAGGCGGTCGGGCGTGGTGCTGGCCACCCACCCCCTCGTGTACCGTTCCGGCCTTCATAGGTGCTCGCTAACAGCACTTGCCCCTACAGTCTGTAAAGGCTATATGGGGGATCTTTGTTATCTTTGTTATCTTTGTTTGTGTACGTGTGTGTGTGTAATGGATGTAATAAGTAACGTATCCTGATTCATGATGATTTCAATAAAGACGTTATATAGCAGTCGCACTAAACCTTTGAAGGCAATAAAGACACCATTACCACGTGTGTGTGTCCCTGTGTATTGTGTACTGTATGTGTACGTGTGTGTGTACCTGTGTATTGTGTACGTGTGTATAACTGTGCGTGTGTCTGTGTAGGGAGTGGTAGTGTAGTGGTTAGCGGCAAGGCACTTCGTGTGTGTGTACCTATGTATTGTGTACGTGTGTGTGTGTGTGTGTACCTGTGTATTGTGTACATGTGTGTGTACCTGTGTATTGTGTACATGTGTGTGTACATGTGTGTGTACCTGTGTATTGTGTGTACCTGTGTATAGTGTACTGTGTGTGTGTGCCTGTGTATTGTGTACGTGTGCGTGTGTATTGTGTGCGTGTGTATGTGTACCTGTGTATTGTGTGTGTGTGTAATGGGTGTAATAAGTAACGTATCCTGATTCATGATGATTTCGATAAAGAAGTTATATAGCAGTCGCACTAAACCTATTAAGGCAATAAAGACACCATTACCACGTGTGTGGTAATGGTTTGTGTACCTGTGTATTGTGTACGTGTGTGTGTGTGTACCTGTGTATTGTGTACGTGTGTGTGTACCTGTGTATTGTGTACGTGTGTGTGTACGTGTGTATTGTGTACGTGTGTATAACTGTGCGTGTGTCTGTGTAAGGAGTGGTAGTGTAGTGGTTAGCGGCAAGGCACTTCGTGTGTGTGTACCTGTGTATTGTGTACGTGTGTGTGTGTGTACCAGTGTATTGTGTGCGTGTGTGTGTACCTGTGTAGTGTGTACCTGTGTATTGTGTACGTGTGTGTGCCTGTGTATTGTGAACATGTGTGTGTACCTGTGTATTGTGTACGTGTGTGTACCTGTGTATTGTGTACGTGTGTGTGTACCTGTGTATTGTGTAGGTGTGTGTGTGTACCTGTGTATTGTGTACGTGTGTGTGTACCTGTGTATTGTGTGTGTTTACCTGTGTATTGTGTACTCTGTGTGTGTACATGTGTATTGTATACTGTGTGTGTACCTGTATATTGTGTCCTGTGTGTGTGTACCTGTGTATTGTGTACGTGTGTGTGTGTATTGTGTACCTGTGTATTGTGTGTGTACCTGTGTATTGTGTGCGTGTGTGTGTACCTGTGTATTGTGTACGTGTGTGTGTGTGTAGCTGTGTATTGTGTGTGTGTACCTGTGTATTGTGTACGTGTGTGTGTGTACTTGTGTATTGTGTACGTGTGTGTGTACCTGTGTATTGTGTACATGCGTGTGTGGACCTGTGTATTGTGTACGTGTGTGTGTGTACCTGTGTATTGTGTACGTGTGTGTGTGTATTGTGTACCTGTGTATTGTGTGTGTACCTGTGTATTGTGTGCGTGTGTGTGTGTACCTGTGTATTGTGTACGTGTGTGTGTGTGTAGCAGTGTATTGTGTGTGTGTACCTGTGTATTGTGTACGTGTGTGTGTGTACCTGTGTATTGTGTGTGTGTACCTGTGTATTGTGTACTGTGTGTGTGTATTGTGTACTGTGTGTGTGTACCTGTGTATTGTGTACTGCGTGTGTGTGCCTGTGTATTGTGTACTGTGTGTTTATTGTGTACATGTGTGTGTGTGTACCTGTGTAGTGTGTACCTGTATATTGTGTACCTGTGTAGTATGTACCTGTGTATTGTGTACTGTGTGTACCTGTGTATTGTGTACGTGTGTGTGTGTGTGCCTGTGTATTGTGTACTGTGTGTGTGTACCTGTGTATTGTGTACTGTGTGTGTGTACCTGTGTTGTGTCCGTGTGTGTGTGTACCTGTGTACGTGTATGTGTACCAGTGTATTGTGTATTGTGTACGTGTGTGTGTGTACCTGTGTATTGTGTACTGTGTGTGTATTGTGTACTGTGTGTGTACCTGTGTACTGTGTACTGTGTGTGTGTGCCTGTGTATTGTGTACTGTGTGTGTGTATTGTGTACATGTGTGTGTGTACCTGTGTAGTGTGTACCAGTGTATTGTGTACCTGTGTAGTATGTACCTGTGTATTGTGTACTGTGTGTACCTTTGTATTGTGTACGTGTGTGTGTACCTGTGTATTGTGTACGTGTGTGTGTGTGTGCCTGTGTATTGTGTACTGTGTGTGTGTACCTGTGTATTGTGTACTGTGTGTGTGTGTTCCTGTGTATTGTGTACGTGTGTGTGTGTACCTGTGTACGTGTGTGTGTGTGTACCTGTGTATTGTGTATTGTGTACGTGTGTGTGTACCTGTGTATTGTGTACTGTGTGTGTGTACCTGTGTATTGTGTACTGTGTGTGTATTGTGTACTGTGTGTGTACCTGTGTATTGTGTACTGTGTGTGTGTGCCTGTGTATTGTGTACTGTGTGTGTGTATTGTGTACATGTGTGTGTGTGTGTACCTGTGTAGTGTGTACCAGTGTATTGTGTACCTGTGTAGTATGTACCTGTGTATTGTGTACTGTGTGTGTACCTGTGTATTGTGTACGTGTGTGTGTGTACTGTGTATTGTGTACGTGTGTGTGTGTACCTGTGTATTGTGTACTGTGTGTGTACCTGTGTATTGTGTACGTGTGTGCGTGCCTGTGTATTGTGTACGTGTGTGTGTGTACCTGTGTATTGTGTACGTGTGTGTGTGTGTGCCTGTGTATTGTGTACGTGTGTGTGTGTACCTGTGTATTGTGTACGTGTGTGTGTGTGCCTGTGTATTGTGTACGTGTGTGTGTGTACCTGTGTATTGTGTACGTGTGTGTGTGTACCTGTGTATTTTGTACGTGTGTGTACCTGTGTATTGTGTACGTGTGTGTGTGTGTACCTGTGTATTTTGTACGTGTGTGTGTGTGTACCTGTGTATTGTGTACGTGTGTGTGTGTACCTGTGTATTGTGTACGTGTGTTTGTGTGTCTACTTGTGTATTGTGTACGTGTGTTTGTGTGTGTACCTGTGTATTGTGTACGTGTGTATAACTGTGTGTGTGTATGTGTAGGGAGTGGTGGGTGTAGTGGTTATCGCTACGCTGGGCTACGAACCCCTTGACCCGGGTTCGATTCTTTCTCCGGGCCAAAACCGGAGACGATTATCTTCACCGGTCCTGGGTCTCCCCTAGGTCGACTCGGCCTCAAAAAAATACCTGGTGCGGTGTGTAAAACATCGCCACTAGGGAGACAAAGGCGGCCGGGCGTGGTGCTGGCCACCCACCCCCTCATGTGTAGCCACAGTTGCCAGCCTTCATAGGTGCTGCTACTCACTAAATAACTTGTCCCTTCAGCCCTATTAGAGGCTACCTAGGGGAGCTTTGTCTGTGTGTACATCATAGGTGGTGCTACTCGCCACTAGCAGCACTTGCCCCTACAGCCCTGCTAGAGGCTACCTGGGGGAGCTTTGTCTCTGTGTGTACATCATAGGTGGTGCTACTCGCCACTAGCAGCACTTGCCCCGACAGCCCTGCTAGAGGCTACCTGGGGGAGCTTTGTCTGTGTGTGCATCACCACAAAATTTACACTGCGAAAAAAACACCCCACACTGAGTGACGTCCGTGAGTGTCACCGCTCGTCCGTGACGTCAGTGAGTGTCACAGCTCGTCCGTGACGTCGGTGTCACCGCTCGCGCGTGACGTCAGTGTCACCGCTCGCGAGTGACGTCCGTGAGTGTCACCGCTCGTGCGTGACGTCAGTGAGTGTCACCGCTCGTGCGTGACGTCAGTGAGTGTCACCGCTCGTGCGTGACGTCAGTGAGTGTCACCGCTCGTGCGTGACGTCAGTGGGTGTCACCGCTCGTGCGTGACGTCTTTGAGTGTCACAGCTCGTCTGTGACGTCAGTGAGTGTCACCGCTCGTGCGTGACGTCAGTGAGTGTCACCGATCGTCCGTGCCACAAAAGCCAAGATGGTCGAAACGTCGTGAGAATTTTTTTATTGTTTTATATATATTTTATTATTTTATTGTTTCCCTTCAACGTGACTTTACCGAAAGAACTAAGCATATAAAAATCGAAAGGAAATTGGAGGTTTAACTCGAGCCACAATACGTTTCCCTTAAAAGGCAAAGAAGAAGATTCATAAAATATATTGACATGATATATATGTAAATATATTATTTAAAAAATATAGTAAAATGGTAACTTCATTCTCTCCTCCCAAGAGCGACAGCGATAGCGGTAGCTGTAGGCCTGTAGCGATCTCACTATCTAGCTGGCTAGCTGGCTATCTAGCTGGCTATCTGACTAGCTGGCTGGCTAGCTGGCTATCTAGCTGGCTGGCTATCTAGCTGGCTAGCTGGCTATCTAGCTGGCTGGCTATCTAGCTGGCTGGCTATCTAGCTGGCTAGCTGGCTATCTAGCTGGCTGGCTATCTAGCTGGCTAGCTGGCTATCTAGCTGGCTGGCTATCTAGCTGGCTCGCTGGCTATCTAGCTGGCTGGCTATCTAGCTGGCTAGCTGGCTATCTAGCTGGCTAGCTGGCTGGCTATCTGACCAACTAGCTGGCTGGATATCTAGCTAGCTAGCTGGATATCTAGCTGGCTGGCTATCTAGCTGGCTGGCTATCTAGCTGGCTGGGTGTCTAGCTGGCTGGGTATCTAGCTAGCTGTCTATCTAGCTGGCTATCTGTCTAACTAGCTATCTGTCTGCCTGGCTAGCTGGTTAGCTGGCTAGCTAGCTATCTGGCTGGCTGGCTAGCTGGCTATGTGGCTATCTGACTGGCTGGCTAACTGGCTATGTGGTTATCTGGCTGGCTGGCTAACTGGTTATGTGGCTGTCTTGCTGGCTGGCTATCTGGCTATCTGGCTGGCTAGCTATTTGCCTAGTTGGTTATCTGGTTAACTTGCTATCTGGATAGCTGTCTGGCTGGCTAGCTGGTCATCTGGCTCTCTGGCTAGCTGGCTATCTGGCTGGCTAGCTCTCTGGCTAGCTAGCTATCTGGCTGGCTGGCGAGCTGGCTATCTGGCTATGTGGCTATCTGGCTGGCTAGCTGTCTGGCTAGTTGGCTATCTGGTTCACTTGCTATCTGGATATCTGGCTGGCTGGCTATCTGGCTATCTGGCTGGCTAGCTATCTGGATAGTTAGCTATCTGGTTAACTTGCTATCTGCATATCTAGCTGGCTGGCTAGATGGTTATCTGGCTAGCTGGCTTTCTAGCTATCTGGCTGGCTAGCTATCTGGCTAGTTGGCTATCTGGTTAACTTGCTATCTGGATATCTGGCTGGCTGGCTATCTGGCTATCTGGCTTGCTAGCTATCTGGCTAGTTGGTTATCTGGTTAACTTGCTATCTGGATATCTGGCTGGCCGGCTAGCCGGTTATCTGGCGAGTTGGCTTTCTAGCTATCTGGCTGGCTAGCTATCTGGCTAGTTGGCTATCTGGTTAACTTGCTATCTGGATATCTGGCTGGCTGGCTATCCGGCTATCCGGCTATCTGGATGAGAGCAGAGCCAGAGGCGCTTCGCCGTCGTCAGTAAGGGAGGTTCCCCTCGATCCAGGCGAGGGATTTCCACACGCGCCCGTAGGCGGCCGGCTGGGTGGCGTTTGCACAGTCGGCAGGGCGGCTGTCGATGCCTGTCAGGTACCACCTCCTGTCCGTGCCCAGGCAGAAGACGCCACCGCCCTGGCCCAGCTGAGAAAGGCAGAAAGGCGGACGGTGGATTGACTTTGATGATGTTTCGTGAATCCAGGTTGGGACACCCATTATCCGTTTGTGTGTGTGTCTGTATGTTTGTGTGTGTCTGTATATGTGCGTGTGTACATGTGAGGTGTGGACAGTCCTATACACGGGGCAGGAGACTGCCAAACAACAGGGTGTGGCTCTTCTTCTGAACAAAATAATGAAGGGGGCATGGGGGCGTGGCGGTGAGGCGTGAGAACCTGTAAGCCCCAGGCTACTTTGGGCTCGCTTTCCGATAAATCAGAGGCGAGGAGTGGTGGTCGTGGTTACTTATGCCCCCACCGAAGACGAACATCAGTGGAGGGATGCAGACAAGGCCGATGAGTCAGATGCCTTCTATGACCTCCTGTCACAGGTGCTGGCTAAAGTGGCCCCTCAGGATAGAGTCATCTTGTTGGGTGACTTCAATGCTTGAGGTGGTCATGTTGCTGGAACCTGGTCTGGAGTGATTGGAAGGCATGGGCCAGATCAGCTCAATAACAACGGTAGGAGGCTGCTAGATTTGTGTACAGCCCATGGGCTTGTAATTAGCAACACGCTGTTCCGGCATCGGCGCATCCACACAACATCATGGATGCATGCCGGGTCCAAGCAAGAACATCTGCAGGACTACATAGTGACGGATCAACGGATGCAGGCCCATGTCCTTGACACCAGGACCTACCGTAGAGCTGATCTGCCCTCTGACCATCGACTTGTGATCTGTAAGATGCGCCTGCCATTCTTTCACTCCAGTGGTGGGTATACACCCAGGACCCCATTCTAACCTAAGGTGGCCTGGTCTCAGTTAGCTGATGAAAGTTGGAAGCGAGAATTTCATCATCGCTTGTGGCAGGGGTTGGCATCGTCCCACACTCCTCCTGATGGCGAGGGTAAATGGGCAAGGTTTAGGACTGTGACTCATGCAGCTGCAATGGCTGCTTTGGGTACGCGGTCCAGATCTCTCCGGAGACCCTGGCTGACAGAGGAGCTGTTCAGGCTGGCTGAGAAAAACCGACAGGCCCACTCTCATCGTCTACAGCATCCCACGTCAGAGAATGAGGAGTCTTACCGCAGCCTTCACTCGGAGGTTCGGAGAGCCTTGAGGCGCTGCAAAGATGGATGGTGGTCGCGGGTTGCTGAGGAGATGGAGTCTGCCTCAGTGGCCCGTGATCACAAATCCCTATTTAACTCTATCAGAAAAGTAACCTGCAGTGCCACACCTATTACCATCATTAGGGGAAAAAAAGGAGATCCAATCTCTGACCTCCAGGAACAGGTTGGCAGATTTGCTGAGCATTTCTGTGAGGTCCTGGGAGAGGGGAAATCCCTCCGCCAGGAAAACATCGTTGCACAAAGTGGGGATGACCCTGCTGAGGCTGCGGTGCCTCAAATATTGGAAGAAGTCACCCCCTGTGAGTGGCTGGTTGAGGTGCCATCACTTGAGGATGTACTGAAGGCGATCCAGAGTCTGAGACTAGGAAAGGCACTGGGCAGAGATGATCTCGCAAGGGAAATGCTGAGGGAGGGTGGCGTTTGTGCACAGACTGCCCTGCATGACATCATAACAACAGTCTGGACCACTGGACGGGTTCCGCAGGATTGAAAATATGCCCTAGTGGTCCACTTCTTTAAGAAGGGGGACTTTACAGACTTTAACAACTAAAAGGCATCTCACTCCTCAGTGTGCCAGGAAAATACTGGCGAGGATTATTCAACATCGCCTTGCTAGGCACGCTGAGGAGAGGCTTGCAGAGCCCCAATGCGGTTTCAGGTAAAGGCGGTCTTGCACAGATGCCATATTTTCTGTCCGTCTGCTACAGCAGAGGTGTAGGGAATTCCAGTAAGACCTACATCTCTGCTTTATTAACCTGGGCAAGGCCTATGATACCATCAGTAGGCCTGGGTTCTGGGTTGTTGTTTGTGCTTTCACAGTCCCTGACCCTCTGCTCACGATCATTAAGGACCTTCATGATGGTGAGCGGCCCTGGTTAATACTACGTGGCCGGGAGACAGAGCCATTTCCTGTACACCTTGGGGTGCGACAGGGATGTCCTCTGGCTCCCACATTATTTAACATCTATTTTGAGCACGTAGTTCGTGAAGCCTTTAATAGCTGTACCAGGGGAATTTCCATTTGGTACAGATATAATGGAAGGCTGATCGATGCCCGGGTGCGGTCAAGGGATGGCTCCATATTGCTCAACCACGTTATGTATGCCGATGATTTGGTAATTGCTGCTCATTCAGAGGAGGAGTTGGAGACACTTCTGCAGAAACTGGAGCGTGCCACTAAGAGGTGGGGCCTTACCATCAGCCCCACCAAAACTAAGCACCCGCCTGAGTATTTTGTACGATCGGACACTCCGCCCCCACAACTCCCAGTCGGTGATGGGGCAGTTGTGGAGCGAGTGGAGAGTTTCCCATAACTGGGCAGTGTGCTCATGACCGGCTCCGGTTTGGCAGCGGAGGTCACACTCCGAATCAGTCGAGCGACAATATATTTTTTTCAGTTGCGTAACGCTGTGTGGAAGCTGCCTGGTCTGTCGCTCCGCACGAAGCTTCAGGTCTTCTCAGCCACGGTCATTCCCTCCCTTCTCTACGCTTGTGAAACGTGGACCCCCCTAATGGAACATCCTTGCCGGTTAGAAACATTTAGGCTGGCCTGCCTACGATCCATCCTGGGTTTAACCAGGCTGGATTGTGTGAGGAGCTCACAAATCCTTGAAAGATCTGGGCAAGGTCCCATCGGTGAGCTCCTCCGGCAGGCACGGCTGCGTTGGCTGGGTCATGTAGCCCGCATGCCCAGCCACCGCATGCCGAAACAGCTTTTGTTCGGCCGGATCGAGGGGGCTAAATGGGCGCGGCACGGGCTAGAGAAGAGATGGAGTGACGTGGTACAGGAGGACTTGGAGCTGAGTGGACTTGCCGATGACCGGTACCAGCGGTGTCAAGATCGGCCTCTGTGGAGGAGGCTCGTGAAGGACGCTGCTACTGGGCAGTTGGAGGCAGTCGCCCTCCAACAACAACGGAGGGCGGAGGAGCGATGCTCACAACAACGAGCGGAGTGTCGCGTGGCTAAAGCACAGCAGGTTGGCACAGTAGGGGGCACAGGTGGCGCATCAGCCAGTCATCTCAGTCAGTCGACCCGTGGCACCTGGGTCTGCCCCGTGACCTCCTGCCAGCGGGCGTTCGACACTTCACGTGGCCTCAGGGTGCACATAGCCTGGCACAAGCATCGTGGTGACGTCACCGCCACTTAGTGGCGAATGGCGGTTGTTGTTGTATGTATGTATAGTGTCGTGTATCGTGTAGTGTATAGTGTAGTGTATTTTGTAGCGTTTAGTGTATAGTGTAGTGTATAGTGTAGTGTATAGTGTAGTGTATAGTGTAGTGTATAGTGTAGTGTCTAGTGTGTAGTGTAGTGTATAGTGTAGTGTATAGTAGTGTCGTGTATAGTGTAGTGTTTAGTGTAGTGTATAATGTAGTGTATATTGTAGTGTATAGTGTAGTGTATAGTGTATTGTATAGTGTAGTGTAGTGTGTAGTGTAGTGTATAGTGTAATGTATCGTGTAGTGTATCGTGTAGTGTATAGTAGTGTAGTGTATCGTGTAGTGTATAGTGTAGTTTATCGTGTAGTGTATAGTGTAGTGTATAGTGTAGTGTATAGTGTAGTGTATAGTGTAGTGTAGTGTATAGTGTAGTGTATAGTGTAGTGTGTGGTGTAGTGTATATTGTAGTGTGTAGTGTAGTGTATAGGGTAGTGTGTAGTAAATGTATAGTGTAGTGTATAGTGTAGTGTATAGTGTAGTGTATCGTGTAGTGTATAATGTAGTGTATAGTATAGTGTATATTGTAGTGTGTGGTGTAGTGTACAGTGTAGTGTATAGTGTAGTGTATAGTGTAGTGTATAGTAGTGTCGTGTATAGTGTAGTGTATAGTGTAGTGTATAGTGTAGTGTATAGTGTAGTGTATAGTAGTGTCGTGTATCGTGCAGTGTAACGTGTAGTGTATAGTGTAGTGTATAGTGTAGTGTATCGTGTAGTGTATAGTGTAGTGTATAGTGTAGTGTATAGTGTAGTGTATAGTAGTGTCGTGTATCGTGCAGTGTAACGTGTAGTGTATAGTGTAGTGTATCGTGTAGTGTATAGTGTAGTGTACGGTGTAGTGTTGGGGTCACCTGACAGCTACTGGCCCAACCCTGACGCTTGGCTGCACACATCATCATCCCGCGGGTGAAGTTGCCCCATGCCTGCCTGCAAAGTGACTCGTTCACCACGCGCACGTTGCCCTCAGCGGCGGGGGCCGACACAGAGCCTGGGGGGTGGGGCGTTTAGCGGGGGGGGGGGGGGGGGGGGGGAGACACGACGATGATGTCACAGGTGTAGATGATGATGATGATGATGTCACAGGCGCACTGGCCGTGACATCATCAGGAATCGTTGCTAATGTTATCGCCGATAACGTCACGCACGTACACTAAATGACGTATTCCAGTACATTAGATATACACTATACACTACATGACGTACACTAACGTACTAGCTGTACACTATGCACTACATGACGTACACTAACGCACGAGCTATACACTATACACTACATGACGTACACTAACGTACTAGCTATACACTATACACAACATGACGTACCCTAACGTACTAGCTATACACTACAAACTACATGACGTACACTAACGTACTAGCTATACACTATACACTACATGACGTACACTAACGTACTAGCTATACACGCTACACTACAAGACGTACACTAACGTACTAGCTATACACTACACACTACATGACGTACACTAACGTACTAGCTATACACTATACACTACGTGACGTACACTAACGTACAAGCTATACACTATACACAACATGACGTACCCTAACGTACTAGCTATACAATATACACTACATGACGTACACTAACGTACTAGCTATACACTATACACTACATGACGTACACTAACGTACTAGCTATACACTATACACTACATGACGAACACTAACGTACTAGCTATAAACTACATGACGTACCCTAACGTACTCGCTATACACTACATGACGTACACTAACGTACGAGCTATACACTATACACTACATGACGTACACTAATGTACGAGCTATACACTATACACTACATGACGTACACTAACGTACTAGCTATACACTATACACTACATGAAGAACACTAACGCACGAGCTATACACTATACACTACATGACGTACACTAACGTACTAGCTATACACTACACACTACATGACGTACACTAACGTACTAGCTATACACTATACACTACGTGACGTACACTAACGTACTAGCTATACACTATACACAACATGACGTACCCTAACGTACTAGCTATACAATATACACTACATGACGTACACTAACGTACTAGCTATACACTATACACTACATGACGTACACTAACGTACTAGCTATACACTATACACTACATGACGTACACTAACGTACTAGCTATAAACTACATGACGTACCCTAACGTACTCGCTATACACTACATGACGTACACTAACGTACGAGCTATACACTATACACTACATGACGTACACTAATGTACGAGCTATACACTATACACTACATGACGTACACTAACGTACTAGCTATACACTATACACTACATGAAGTACACTAACGCACGAGCTATACACTATACACTACATGACGTACACTAACGTACTAGCTGTACACTACACACTACATGACGTACACTAATGTACGAGCTATACACTATACACTACATGACGTACACTAACGTACGAGCTATACACTATACACTACATGACGTACACTAACGCACGAGCTATACACTATACACTACATGACGTACACTAACGTACTAGCTATACACTATACACAACATGACGTACCCTAATGTACTAGCTATACACTACAAACTACATGACGTACACTAACGTACTAGCTATACACTATACACTACATGACGTACACTAACGTACTAGCTATACACGCTACACTACAAGACGTACACTAACGTACTAGCTATACACTACACACTACATGACGTACACTAACGTACTAGCTATACACTATACACTACGTGACATACACTAACGTACTAGCTATACACTATACACAACATGACGTACCCTAACGTACTAGCTATACAATATACACTACATGACGTACACTAACGTACTAGCTATACACTATACACTACATGACGTACACTAACGTACTAGCTATACACTATACACTACATGACGTACACTAACGTACTAGCTATAAACTACATGACGTACCCTAACGTACTCGCTATACACTACATGACGTACACTAACGTACGAGCTATACACTATACACTACATGACGTACACTAATGTACGAGCTATACACTATACACTACATGACGTACACTAACGTACGAGCTATACACTATACACTACATGACGTACACTAACGTACGAGCTATACACTACACACTACATGACGTACACTAATGTACGAGCTATACACTATACACTACATGACGTACACTAACGTACTAGCTATACACTATACACTACATGAAGTACACTAACGCACGAGCTATACACTATACACTACATGACGTACACTAACGTACTAGCTATAAACTACATGACGTACACTAACGTACTAGCTATACACTATACACTACATGACGTACACTAACGTACTAGCTGTACACTACACACTACATGACGTACACTAACCTACTAGCTATACACTATACACTACATGACGTACACTAACGTACGAGCTGTACACTACACACTACATGACGTACACTAACGTACTAGCTATACACTATACACTACATGATGTACACTAACGTACTAGCTATACACTACATGACGTACACTAACGTACGAGCTATACACTATACACTACATGACGTACACTAACGTACGAGCTATACACTATACACTACATGAAGTACACTAACGTACTAGCTACACACTACATGACGTACACTATCGTACTAGCTATACACTATACACTATATGACGTACCCTAACGTACTAGCTATACACTATACACTACATGACGTACACTAACGTACTAGCTATACACTATACACTACATGACGTATACTAACGTACTAGCTATACACTCTACACTACATGACGTACACTAACGTACTAGCTATACACTACACACTACATGACGTACACTAACGTACTATCTATACACTACACACTACATGACGTACACTAACGTACTAGCTATACACTACATGACGTACACTAACGTACTAGCTATACACTATACACTACATGACGTACACTAACGTACTAGCTATACACTTACCACTACATGACGTACACTAACCTACTAGCTATACACTACATGACGTACACTAACGTACTAGCTATACACTATACACTACATGACGTACACTAACGTACTAGCTGTACACTATACACTACATGACGTACACTAACGTACTAGCTGTACACTATTCACTACATGACGTACACTAACCTACTAGCTATACACTACACACTACAAGACGTACACTAACATACTAGCTGTACACTACATGACGTACACTAACGTACGAGCTATACACTATACACTACATGACGTACACTAATGTACTAGCTGTACACTACACACTACATGACGTACACTAACGTACGAGCTATACACTATACACTACATGACGTATACTAACGTACGAGCTATACACTATACACTACATGACGTACACTAACGTACGAGCTATACACTATACACTACATGACGTACACTAACCTACTAGCTATACACTATACACTACATGACGTACACTAACGTACTAGCTATACACTGCACACTACATGACGTACACTAACCTACTAGCTATACACTGCATGACGTACACTAACGTACTAGCTGTACACTATACACTACATGATGTACCCTAACGTACTAGCTATACACTACACACTACATGACGTACACTAACGTACTAGCTATACACTGCATGACGTACACTAACGTACTAGCTGTACACTATACACTACATGACGTACACTAACGTACTAGCTATACACTACACACTACATGACGTACACTAACGTACTAGCTATACACTACACACTACATGACGTACACTAACGTACTAGCTATACACTACACACCACATGACTTACACTAACCTACTAGCTATACACTATACACTACATGACGTACACTAACGTACTAGCTATACACTATACACTACATGACGTACCCTAACGTACTAGCTATACACTACAGACTACATGACGTACTAGCTATACACTACAAACTACATGACGTACACTAACGTACTAGCTATACACTATACACTACATGACGTACACTAACGTACTAGCTATACACTAAACACTACATGACGTACACTAACGTACTAGCTATACACTATACACTACATGACGTACACTAACGTACGAGCTATACACTATACACTACATGACGTACACTAACGTACGAGCTATACACTATACACTACATGACGTACACTAACGTACTAGCTATACACGCTACACTACAAGACGTACACTAACGTACTAGCTATACACTACACACTACATGACGTACACTAACGTACTAGCTATACACTCTACACTACATGACGTACACTAACGTACTAGCTATACACTACACACTACATGACGTACACTAACGTACTAGCTATACACTATACACTACATGACGTACACTAACGTACTAGCTGTACACTATACACTACATGACGTACACTAACGTACGAGCTATACACTATACACTACATGACGTACACTAACGTACTAGCTATATACTACACACTACATGACGAACACTAACGTACTAGCTATACACTATACACTACATGACGTACACTAACGTACTAGCTTTACACTACACACTACATGACGTACACTAACGTACTAGCTATACACTATACACTACATGACGTACACTAACGTACGAGCTATACACTATACACTACATGACGTACACTAACGTACGAGCTTTACACTACACACTGCATGACGTACACTAACGTACGAGCTATACACTATACACTACATGACGTACACTAACGTACTAGCTATACACTACATGACGTACACTAACGTACTAGCTATACACTATACACTACATGACGTACACTAACGTACTAGCTATACACTGCATGACGTACACTAACGTACGAGCTATACACTATACACTACATGACGTACACTAACGTACGAGCTATACACTATACACTACATGACGTACACTAACGTACGAGCTATACACTACACACTACATGACGTACACTAACGTACGAGCTATACACTATACACTACATGACGTACACTAACGTACGAGCTATACACTATACACTACATGACGTACACTAACGTACTAGCTATACACTATACACTTCATGACGTACACTAACGTACTAGCTATACACTACATGACGTACACTAACGTACTAGCTATACACTACACACTACATGACGTACACTAACGTACGAGCTATACACTACACACTACATGACGTACACTAACGTACTAGCTACACACTACACACTACATGACGTACACTAACGTACTAGCTATACACTATACACTACATGACGTACACTAACGTACTAGCTATACACTACACACTACATGACGTACACTAACCTACTAGCTATACACTACATGACGTACACTAACGTACTAGCTGTACACTACATGACGTACACTAACGTACTAGCTATACACTACACACTACATGACGTACACTAACGTACTAGCTATACACTACACACTACATGACGTACACTAGCGTACTAGCTATACACTACACACTACATGACGTACACTAACGTACTAGCTGTACACTACATGACGTACACTAACGTACTAGCTGTACACTATACACTACGTGACGTACACTAACCTACTAGCTATACACTATACACTACATGACGTACACTAACGTACGAGCTATACACTATACACTACATGACGTACACTAACCTACTAGCTATGCACTACATGACGTACACTAACGTACTAGCTATACACTACACACTACATGACGTACACTAACGTACTAGCTATACACTACATGACGTACACTAACGTACTAGCTATACACTACACACTACATGACGTACACTAACGTACTAGCTATACACTACATGACGTACACTAACGTACTAGCTATACACTATACACTACATGACGTACACTAACGTACTAGCTATACACTACACACTACATGACGTACACTAACCTACTAGCTATACACTACATGACGTACACTAACGTACTAGCTGTACACTACATGACGTACACTAACGTACTAGCTATACACTACACACTACATGACGTACACTAACCTACTAGCTATACACTACACACTACATGACGTACACTAACGTACTAGCTATACACTACACACTACATGACGTACACTAGCGTACTAGCTATACACTACACACTACATGACGTACACTAACGTACTAGCTGTACACTACATGACGTACACTAACGTACTAGCTGTACACTATACACTACATGACGTACACTAACCTACTAGCTATACACTATACACTACATGACGTACACTAACGTACGAGCTATACACTATACACTACATGACGTACACTAACCTACTAGCTATGCACTACATGACGTACACTAACGTACTAGCTATACACTACACACTACATGACGTACACTAACGTACTAGCTATACACTACATGACGTACACTAACGTACTAGCTATACACTACACACTACATGACGTACACTAACGTACTAGCTATACACTACATGACGTACACTAACGTACTAGCTATACACTATACACTACATGACGTACACTAACCTACTAGCTATACACTACACACTACATGACGTACACTAATGTACGAGCTATACACTATACACTACATGACGTACACTAACGTACTAGCTATATACTATACACTACATGACGTACACTAACGTACTAGCTATACACCATACACTACATGACGTACCCTAACGTACTAGCTATACACTACACACTACATGACGTACACTAACCTACTAGCTATACACTATACACTACATGACGTACACTAACCTACTAGCTATACACTATACACTACATGACGTACACTAACCTACTAGCTATACACTATACACTACATGACGTACACTAACGTACGAGCTATACACTATACACTACATGACGTACACTAACGTACGAGCTATACACTATACACTACATGACGTACACTAACCTACTAGCTATACACTATAAACTACATGACGTACACTAACCTACTAGCTATACACTATACACTACATGACGTACACTAACCTACTAGCTATACACTATACACTACATGACGTACACTAACGTACTAGCTATACACTACACACTACATGATGTACACTAACGTACTAGCTGTACACTACACACTACATGACGTACACTAACCTACTAGCTATACACTATACACTACATGACGTACACTTACCTACTAGCTATACACTATACACTACATGACGTACACTAACCTACTAGCTATACACTATACACTACATGACGTACACTAACGTACGAGCTATACACTATACACTACATGACGTACACTAACGTACGAGCTATACACTATACACTACATGACGTACACTAACCTACTAGCTATACACTATAAACTACATCACGTACACTAACCTACTAGCTATACACTATACACTACATGACGTACACTAACCTACTAGCTATACACTATACACTACATGACGTACACTAACGTACTAGCTATACACTACACACTACATGATGTACACTAACGTACTAGCTGTACACTACACACTACATGACGTACACTAACCTACTAGCTATACACTATACACTACATGACGTACACTTACCTACTAGCTATACACTACACACTACATGATGTACACTAACGTACTAGCTGTACACTACACACTACATGACGTACACTAACGTACTAGCTATACACTATACACTACATGACGTACACTAACCTACTAGCTATACACTATACACTACCCACCGTCGCTGCGCCTCAAGCCCAGCGCCTGGCAGCTGCGTCCCAGCGTGGGGCTCTGCTCGTGTCGACTGGGCAGGCACACCGCCTGGGCTGCTGCCGGCCCCAACGTGGCCGGCTGGCCCAGCCGCAGCATAGCGACGTCGTGGCCGCCGCCGGTCGCCGCGGAGAACTTGGGGTGGACCGCCACGGACGTCGCCGCCAGACGCTCGCCCGAGACCGTGGCGCAGATCCAGGTGTAGTTGTTGGGGCTGAGCGGACGTGCACGCGCGTACACGCACACACACACGTACACACGTACACATACATACATACACACATATATACACATATACACACATACACACACATACACACACATACACACATACACACGTACACACACACACAAACACACACATACCCACGTACGTACACACATACACACACACACATACACACACGTACACACGTACAGACACACACACATACACACACATACACACATACAGACATACACACACATGCACACATACACACACATACAAACGAATACACACACACACACATACTCCCACATACACACATACACTTACACACACACATACACACATACGCACACATACACACACACGTATATACACACACACATACACACACATACACACACATATACATACATACACACATATACACATACACACGTACAGACACACACACACACACGTACAAACACACACGTACACACACACATACACAAACATACATACACACACATACACACATACACACACGTACACACGTACACATACACACATACGCGCCTACATACACACACACATACAACAACAACCGCCATTCGCCACTAAGTGGTGGTGACGTCACCACGACGCTTGTGCCAGGCCATGTGCACCCTGAGGCCACGTGAAGTGTCGAACGCCCGCTGGCAGGAGGTCACGGGGCAGACCCAGTTGCCACGGGTCGACTGACTGAGATGACTGGCTGATGCACCACCTGTGCCCCCTACTGTGCCAACCTGCTATGCTTTAGCCACCCGGCGCTCCGCTCGTTGTTCTGAGCGTCGCTCCTCCGCCCTCCGTTGTTGTTGGAGGGCGACTACCTCCAACTGCCCAGTAGCGTCCTTCACGAGCCTCCTCCTCAGAGGCCGAACTTGACACCGCTGGTACCGGTCATCGGCAAGTCCACTCAGCTCCACGTCCTCCTGTACCACATCACTCCATCTCTTCTCTAGCCCGGACCGCGCCCGCTTAGCCCCTTCGATCGGGCCAAACAAAAGCTGTTTCGGCATGCGGTGGCTGGGCATGCGGGCTACATGACCCAGCCATCGCAGCCTTGCCCGCCGGAGGAGCTCACCGATGGGAGCTTGCCTAGATCTTTCAAGGATTTTTGAGCTCCTCACACAATCCAGTCTGGTTAAACCCAGGGTGGATCGTAGGCAGGCCAGCCTAAATGTTTCTAACCGGCGAAGATGTTCCATTAGGTGGGTCCACGTTTCGCAAGCGTAGAGAAGGAAGGGAATGACCGTGGCCGATAAGACCTGAAGCTTAGTGCGGAGCGACAGACCAGGTAGCTTCCACACAGCGTTACGCAACCGATGAAAAGCTATTGCCACTCGACTGATTCGGAGTGAGACCTCTGCTGTTAAACTGGAGCCAGACATAAGCACACTGCCCAGGTATGGGAAACTCTCCACTCTCTCCACAACTGCCCCATCACCGATTGGGAGTTGAGGGGGTGGAGTGTCCGATGGTACAAAATACCCAGGCAGGTGCTTAGTTTTGGTGGGGATGATGGTAAGGCCCCACCTCTTAGTGGCACGCTCCAGTCTCAGCAGCACCGTCTCCAACTCCTCCTCTGAATGAGCAGCTATTACCAAATCATCAGCATACATAACATGGTTGAGCAATAGGGAGCCATCCCTTGACTGCACCCGGGCATCGATCAGCCTCCCATTATATCTGTACCAAATGGAGATTCCCCCGGTACAGCTATTGAAGGTTTCACGAACTACGTGGTCAAAATAGATGTTAAATAATGTGGGAGCCAGAGGACATCCCTGTCGCACCCCAAGGTGTACAGGGAATGGCTCTGACTCCCGGCCATGTAGTTTTACCCGGGCCCGCTCACCATCATGAAGGTCCTTAATGATCGTGAGCAGAGGGTCAGGGACTCCAAAAGCACGAAGAACAACCCAGAGCCCAGGCCTACTGATGGTAACATAGGCCTTGACCAGGTCAATAAAGCAGAGATGTAGGTCTTGTTGGAATTCCCTACACCTCTGCTGTAGCAGACAGAAAATATGGCATCTGTGCAGGACTGCCCTTTCCTGAAACCGCATTGGGGCTCCGCAAGCCTCTCCTCAGCGTGCCTGGCAAGGCGATGTTGAATAATCCTTGCCAGGACCTTTCCCGGCACACTGAGGAGTGAGATGCCCCTGTTTTTGTTACAGTCTGTGCGGTCCCCCTTCTTAAAGAGGGGACCACCAGGGCATCCTTCCAATCCTGCGGAACCCGTCCAGTGGTCCAGACTGTTGTTATGATGTCATGTAGTGCAGTCTGTGCACAAACGCCACCCTCCCTCAGCATTTCGCTTGGGAGATCATCTCTGTCCGCTGCCTTTCCTGGTCTCAGACTCCGGATCGCCTTCAGTACTTCCTCAACAGATGGTACTTCAGCCAGCCACTCACAGGGGGTGACTTCTTCCAATATTTGAGGCACCGCAGCCTCAGCATGTTCATCCTCACTTTGTGCCACGATGTTTTCCTGGCTGAGGGATTCTCCCTCCCCCAGGACCTCACAGAAATGCTCAGCAAATCTGCAAACCTGTTCCTGGGGGTCGGAGATTGGATCACCGTTTTTTCCCCTAATGACGCGCTGCAGGTTACTTTTTTGATGGAGTTAAATAGAGATTTGTGATCGCGGGCCACTGAGGTAGACTCCATCTCCTCAGCAACCCGCGACCACCACCCATCCTTGCAGCACCTCACGGCTCTCCGAACCTCCGAGTGAAGGCAGCGGTAAGCCTCCTCATTCTCTGACGTGGGATTCTGTAGCCGATGACAGTGGGCCTGTCGCTTTTTCTCAACCATCCTGAACACCTCTGTCAGCCAGGGTCTCAGGGGAGGTCTGGACCGCATTCCCAAATCAGCCATTGCAGCTGCATGAGTCACAGTCCTAAACCTTGCACATTTACCCTCGACATCAGGAGGAGTGGGGGATGATGCCAATCCCAGCCGCAAGCGATGATGAAATTCTCGCTTGCAACTTTCATCAGATAACTGAGACCAGGCCACTTTAGGTTGGAATGGGGTCCTGGGTGTACACCCACCACCGGAGTGGAAGAATGGCAGGTGCATCTTACAGATGACTAGTCGATGGTCAGAGGGCAGATTAGCTCCATGGTAGGTCCTGGTGTCAAGGCCATGGGCTCGCATCCGCTGGTCCGTCACTATGTAGTCCAGCAGATGTTCTTGCTTGGAACCGGCATGCATCCATGATGTTGTGTGGATGCGCTGATGCCGGAACAGCCTGTTGGTAATTACAAGCACATGGGCTGCAGAAAAATCTAGCAGCCTCCTACCGTTGTTATTGAGCTGATCTGGTCCATGCCCTCCAATCACTCCAGGCCAGGTGCCAGCATCATGACCAACTCGGGCATTGAAGTCACCCAACATGATGACTCTATCCCGAGGTGCCACTTTAGCCAGCAGCTGTGACAGGAGGTCATAGAAGGCATCTGACTCATCGGCTTTGCCTGCATCCCTCCACGGATGTTCGTCTTCGGTGGGGGACATAAGTAACCACGACCACCATTCCTCGCCTCCGGTTGATGGGAAGGCGAGCCCAAAGTAGCCTGGGGCTTACAGCTTCCCACACCTCACCGCCACGCTCTCACGCCCTTTCTTTCTTTTGTTCAAAAGAAGAGCCACACCCTGTTGTTTGGCAGTCTGCTGCCCCAAGTAGAGGACTGTCCACTCCTCATGGTGGCAAGAGCCAGAACCGGCCCACCTTACCTCCTGAATGCCACAGAGATCCAGACGGTACTGGTCCAGCTCCCGACAGAGGAGTGGTAGCCTCTCCTCCGCAGTGAGTGTTCGAACATTCCACGTGGCCATCCGTAGTGGCTTTTCGTTGTTTCTGGATGAGCCCCGAGGATAGAGATTCAATCTCCTGGCTCCGCCAATTGGGGTTTGGCCATTAGACGTCATAGACGCCTGTCCCCCTGGGGCCTCGTGGTTTAGTGGTAATTAATTGAATGTGGAGGGGTTACCAGCCCCTCGCACCCGTCCAGAGCCCTCGTTTAGCCACTGTGGTGGTCACAGACGCCATGAGGGGAGGAGCCAATCGGAATTGGCCCTCCCCCCACAGCATTGTCCACGACAGAGTTGCCCATCCGGCACCGCGAGGAGACACACACGTACATAGACACATACACGCGCTTACACACATGCAAAAACACATGTACACGAGTGCGAAAGTTGGTTCTGGCATGTACGCTCGCGAGTAGGGAATTATTGTGCATATTCAGTAACTCGCAAATATGGGAAACTCGCAAATATAGGAATTGTATAATGAGGGATTAATGAACACATTGAGTAACTCGAGAATTCTGAAGGCGGACACAGCCAGGGATTAATGAACACATTTAGTAACTCGATAACTCAGGAGTGAGACACTTAGCGAGGGATTAATGAACACATTTAGTAACTCGATAACTCAGGAGTGTGACACTTAGCGAGGGATTAATGAACACATTTAGTAACTCGATAACTCAGGAGCGGGACAATTAGCCAGGGATTAATGAACACATTTAGTAACTCGATAACTCAGGAGTGGGACAATTAGCGAAGGATTAATGAACACATTTAGTAACTCGATAACTCAGGAGTGTGACACTTAGCGAGGGATTAATGAACACATTTAGTAACTCGATAACTCAGAAGTGTGACACTTAGCGAGGGATTAATGAACACATTTAGTAACTCGATAACTCAGGAGTGTGACACTTAGCGAGGGATTAATGAACACATTTAGTAACTCGATAACTCAGGAGTTGGACAATTAGCGAAGGATTAATGAACACATTTAGTAACTCGATAACTCAGGAGTGTGACACTTAGCGAGGGATTAATGAACACATTTAGTAACTCGATAACTCAGGAGTGTGACACTTAGCGAGGGATTAATGGACACATTTAGTAACTCGATAACTCAGAAGTGTGACACTTAGCGAGGGATTAATGAACACATTTAGTAACTCGATAACTCAGGAGTGTGACACTTAGCGAGGGATTAATGAACGTATTTAGTAACTCGATAACTCAGGAGTGTGACACTTAGCGTGGGATTAATGAACACATTTAGTAACTCGATAACTCAGGAGTGTGACACTTAGCGAGGGATTAATGAACACATTTAGTAACTCGATAACTCAGGAGCGGGACAATTAGCCAGGGATTAATGAACACATTTAGTAACTCGATAACTCAGGAGTGTGACACTTAGCCAGGGATTAATGAACACATTTAGTAACTCGATAACTCAGGAGTGTGACACTTAGCGAGGGATTAATGAACGTATTTAGTAACTCGATAACTCAGGAGTGTGACACTTAGCGTGGAATTAATGAACACATTTAGTAACTCGATAACTCAGGAGTGTGACACTTAGCCAGGGATTAATGAACGTATTTAGTAACTCGATATCTCAGAAGTGGGATGCTTAGCGAGGGATTAATGAACACATTTAGTAACTCGATAACTCAGGAGTGGGACACTTAGCCAGGGATTAATGAACGCATTTAGTAACTCGATAACTCAGAAGTGTGACACTTAGCGAGGGATTAATGTGAACGTATTTAGTAACTCGACAATACGGTGGGAAAACTCGCGAAATCCCGAACTCGAGGTGGCCTCTAGGTGACAATTCTGGGGACTGCCGTGACGAAAGCCCCGGGGCTGACCTCTCCAGCAGGCAGCTCGCCGCTGTCACCACCCAGGAGTTGGACAGCAGGGAGCCGAGGCACTGCAGGTCGTCCCCAAGCCTCGTGATGGTCACCTGCCAGGGCCAGGCGCTCAGTACCGATGCGTTGGCGATGCCGCAGCCTTGCGGGAGGGTGGCGGAGATCGCATCGACAGGAGGGGGTGCGGTGAGTGGGTGGGTGGGCGTGGTGGGTAGGGTGGGTGGGTGGGTGGGGGGTGGGTGAGTGGATGGGGTGGGTGGGTGAGTGGATGGGGTGGTTGAGTGGAGTATGTGAGCGGGTTTGTGAGTGGGTGGAGTATGTGAGTGGGTTTGTGAGTGGGTGGGTGGGTATGTGAGTGGGTGGGTGGGTATGTGAGTGGGTGGGTGGGTATATGAGTGGGTGGGTGGGTATGTGAGTGGGTGGGTGAGTATGTTAGTGAGTGGGGTGGGTGGGTGGAGTATGTGAGTGGGTTTGTGAGTGGGTGGGTGGGTATGTGAGTGGGTGAGTGGGTGGGGTTGTTGAGTCTCTCTCTGTGTCTCTGTGTTGTCTCTCTCTGCTTGTGTGTCTGTCTGTCTCCGTGTCTATGTGTGTGTCTCTCTGTGTGTCTCTGTGTGAGTCTCTCTCTCTGTGTCTATGTGTGAGTCTCTCTCTCTGTGTCTCTGTGTGAGTCTCTCTGTCTCTCTCTCTGTGTCTCTCTCTGTGTGTCTCTGTGTGAGTCTCTCTCTGCTTGTGTGTCTGTCTGTGTGTCTATGTTTGTCTCTGTGTGTCTCTGTGTGGGTCTCTCTCTGTGTGTCTCTATGTTGTCTCTCTCTGCTTGTGTCTGTGTGTCCTTGTTGTGTGTCTCTCTCTGTGTGTCTCTGTGTGAGTCTCTCTCTGTTTGTGTTTCTCCCTGTGTGTCCATGTTGTGTGTCTCTCTCTGTGTGTCTCTGTGTTGTCTCTCTCTGCTTGTGTGTCTGTGTGTCCTTGTTGTGTGTCTCTCTCTGTGTGCCTCTGTGTGAGTCTCTCTCTGCTTGTGTGTCTCTCTGTGTGTCTATGTTGTGTGTCTCTCTCTGTGTGTCTCTGTGTGAGTCTCTCTCTGCTTGTGTGTGTCTCTCTGTGTTGTCTCTCTCTGCTTGTGTGTCTCCCTGTGTGTCTATGTTGTGTGTCTCTCTCTATGTGTCTCCGTCTGAGTCTCTCTCTGCTTGTCTGTCTGTCTGTCTCCGTGTCTATGTTGTGTGTCTCTCTGTGTGTCTCTGTGTGAGTCTTTCTCTGCTTGTGTGTCTCCCTGTGTGTCTATGTTGTGTGTCTCTCTCTGTGTGTCTCTGTGTGAGTCTCTCTCTGCTTGTGTGTCTCTGTGTGAGTCTCTCTCTGTGTGTCTCTGTGTTGTCTCTCTCTGCTTGTGTGTCTCCCTGTGTGTCTATGCTGTGTGTCTCTCTCTGTGTTTCTATGTTGTGTGTCTCTCTCTGTGTGTCTCTGTGTGAGTCTCTCTCTGCTTGTGTGTCTCTCTGTGTGTCTATGTTGTGTGTCTCTCTCTGTGTGTCTCCGTATGAGTCTCTCTCTGCTTGTCTGTCTGTCTGTCTCCGTGTCTATGTTGTGTGTCTTTCTCTGTGTGTCTCTGTGTGAGTCTCTCTCTGCTTGTGTGTCTCCCTGTGTGTCTATGTTGTGTGTCTCTCTCTGTGTGTCTCTGTGTGAGTCTCTCTCTGTGTGTCTCTGTGTGAGTCTCTCTACGTGTCTCTGTGTTGTCTCTCTCTGCTTGTGTGTCTCCCTGTGTGTCTATGTTGTGTGTCTCTCTCTGTGTTTCTATGTTGTGTGTCTCTCTCTGTGTGTCTCTGTGTGAGTCTCTCTCTGCTTGTGTGTCTCTCTGTGTGTCTATGTTGTGTGTCTCTCTCTGTGTGTCTCCGTGTGAGTCTCTCTCTGCTTGTCTGTGTGTCTGTCTCCGTGTCTATGTTGTGTGTCTCTCTGTGTGTCTATGTTGTGTGTCTCTCTCTGTGCATCTCTGTGTGAGTCTCTCTCTGCTTGTGTCTCTCTCTGTGTGTCTCTGTGTGAGTCTCTCTCTGCTTGTGTCTCTCTCTCTGTGTGTCTATGTTGTGTCTCTCTCTGTGTTTCTATGTTGTGTGTCTCTCTCTGTGTGAGTCTCTCTCTGCTTGTGTCTCTCTCTGTGTGTCTATGTTGTGTGTCTCTCTGTGTGCCTCTGTCTGAGTCTCTCTCTGCCTGTCTGTCTGTCTCTGTGTCTATGTTTTGTCTCTCAAATTTAGCAATCTTTGGAAGGACGTTAATCAACCAGGTGGGGTGTTGACTGTTGTGTTGGCCGACTCTCTGTGTTGTATCGCATTATATTTCCAAGTTTTTTGCTACGTTTCTTTCCTCATTCATTTCTACCTGATGATGGTTGCCCGTGTTGTGATCGAAACGTCGTACTCAATCATTATTTAATTTAATTTCGCTCGACGTCACTTTACCGAAAGTACCCAAAGAGCAGTGCCTGCAGTCACGAAGGCCTCGAATCGAGTTTCACAGCTGAAAACGTGTCGAAGCAACGCGGCTTTGTGATCCAGTGAGGTGCACTCGGCTCTGTTGCTCCGTACTCACTTGTCGAGACCTTAATGGGATTCATCGTTTCAAAGTTCACGACAACTCCGTCCCCTGTGCAACAAACAACAACAACAACAACAACAATAAACAAACAAAGTTATTTAACTTCCTTTAACAAACTCGAGTTGCGGAGTTTCGGGGAAGTTTCGATAGCAGTGCGACGCGTGGGACGGGGGGGGCTGAGTAAGATTTGTGTGAGATTTGTGACGCTGAGTAAGATTTGTGTGAGATTTGTGACGCTGAGTAAGATTTGTGTGAGATTTGTGATGCTGAGTAAGATTTGCGTGAGATTTGTGACGCTGAGTAAGATTTGTGTGATATTTGTGATGCTGAGTAAGATTTGTGTGAGATTTGTGATGCTGAGTAAGATTTGTGTGAGATTTGTGACGCTGAGTAAGATTTGTGTGAGATTTGTGACGCTGAGTAAGATTTGCGTGATATTTGTGACGCTGAGTAAGATTTTTGTGAGATTTGTGACGCTGAGTAAGATTTGTGTGAGATTTGTGACGCTGAGTAAGATTTGCGTGAGATTTGTGACGCTGAGTAAGATTTGCGTGATATTTGTGACGCTGAGTAAGATTTGCCTGAGATTTGTGACGCTGAGTAAGATTTGTGTGAGATTTGTGACGCTGAGTAAGATTTGTGTGAGATTTGTGACGCTGAGTAAGATTTGTGTGAGATTTGTGACGCTGAGTAAGATTTGTGTGAGATTTGTGACGCTGAGTAAGATTTGCGTGATATTTGTGACGCTGAGTAAGATTTTTGTGAGATTTGTGACGCTGAGTAAGATTTGTGTGAGATTTGTGACGCTGAGTAAGATTTGCGTGAGATTTGTGACGCTGAGTAAGATTTGCGTGAGATTTGTGACGCTGAGTAATATTTGTGTGAGATTTGTGACGCTGAGTAAGATTTGTGTGAGATTTGTGACGCTGAGTAAGATTTGTGTGAGATTTGTGACGCTGAGTAAGATTTGTGTGAGATTTGTGACGTTGAGTAAGATTTGTGTGAGATTTGTGACACTGAGTAAGATTTGTGTGAGATTTATGATGCTGAGTAAGATTTGTGTGAGATTTGTGACGCTGAGTAAGATTTGCGTGAGATTTGTGACGCTGAGTAAGATTTGCGTGAGATTTGTGACGCTGACTAAGATTTGTGTGAGATTTGTGACGCTGAGTAAGATTTGTGTGAGATTTGTGACGCTGAGTAAGATTTGTGTGAGATTTGTGACGCTGAGTAAGATTTGTGTGAGATTTGTGACGTTGAGTAAGATTTGTGTGAGATTTGTGACACTGAGTAAGATTTGTGTGAGATTTATGACGCTGAGTAAGATTTGTGTGAGATTTGTGACGCTGAGTAAGATTTGTGTGAGATTTGTGACGCTGAGTAAGATTTGTGTGAGATTTGTGACGCTGAGTAAGATTTGCGTGATATTTGTGACGCTGAGTAAGATTTTTGTGAGATTTGTGACGCTGAGTAAGATTTGTGTGAGATTTGTGACGCTGAGTAAGATTTGCGTGAGATTTGTGACGCTGAGTAAGATTTGCGTGAGATTTGTGACGCTGAGTAAGATTTGTGTGAGATTTGTGACGCTGAGTAAGATTTGTGTGAGATTTGTGACGCTGAGTAAGATTTGTGTGAGATTTGTGACGCTGAGTAAGATTTGTGTGAGATTTGTGACGTTGAGTAAGATTTGTGTGAGATTTGTGACACTGAGTAAGATTTGTGTGAGATTTATGACGCTGAGTAAGATTTGTGTGAGATTTGTGACGCTGAGTAAGATTTGCGTGAGATTTGTGACGCTGAGTAAGATTTGCGTGAGATTTGTGACGCTGAGTAAGATTTGTGTGAGATTTGTGACGCTGAGTAAGATTTGTGTGAGATTTGTGACGCTGAGTAAGATTTGTGTGAGATTTGTGACGTTGAGTAAGATTTGTGTGAGATTTGTGACACTGAGTAAGATTTGTGTGAGATTTATGACGCTGAGTAAGATTTGTGTGAGATTTGTGACGCTGAGTAAGATTTGCGTGAGATTTGTGACGCTGAGTAAGATTTGTGTGAGATTTGTGACGCTGAGTAAGATTTGCGTGATATTTGTGACGCTGAGTAAGATTTTTGTGAGATTTGTGACGCTGAGTAAGATTTGTGTGAGATTTGTGACGCTGAGTAAGATTTGCGTGAGATTTGTGATGCTGAGTAAGATTTGCGTGAGATTTGTGACGCTGAGTAAGATTTGTGTGAGATTTGTGATGCTGAGTAAGATTTGTGTGAGATTTGTGACGCTGAGTAAGATTTGTGTGAGATTTGTGACGCTGAGTAAGATTTGTGTGAGATTTGTGACGTTGAGTAAGATTTGTGTGAGATTTGTGACACTGAGTAAGATTTGTGTGAGATTTATGACGCTGAGTAAGATTTGTGTGAGATTTGTGACGCTGAGTAAGATTTGCGTGAGATTTGTGACGCTGAGTAAGATTTGCGTGAGATTTGTGACGCTGAGTAAGATTTGTGTGAGATTTGTGACGCTGAGTAAGATTTGTGTGAGATTTGTGACGCTGAGTAAGATTTGTGTGAGATTTGTGACGCTGAGTAAGATTTGTGTGAGATTTGTGACGTTGAGTAAGATTTATGTGAGATTTGTGACACTGAGTAAGATTTGTGTGAGATTTATGACGCTGAGTAAGATTTGTGTGAGATTTGTGACGCTGAGTAAGATTTGTGTGAGATTTGGGACGCTGAGTAAGATTTGTGTGAGATTTGTGACGCTGAGTAAGATTTGTGTGAGATTTGTGACGCTGAGTAAGATTTGTGTGAGATTTGTGACGCTGAGTAAGATTTGTGTGAGATTTGGGACGCTGAGTAAGATTTGTGTGAGATTTGTGACGCTGAGTAAGATTTGTGTGAGATTTATGATGCTGAGTAAGATTTGTGTGAGATTTGTGATGCTGAGTAAGATTTGTGTGAGATTTGTGACGCTGAGTAAGATTTGTGTGAGATTTGTGATGCTGAGTAAGATTTGTGTGAGATTTGTGACGCTGAGTAAGATTTGTGTGAGATTTGTGACGCTGAGTAAGATTTGTGTGAGATTTGGGACGCTGAGTAAGATTTGTGTGAGATTTGTGATGCTGAGTAAGATTTGTGTGAGATTTATGACGCTGAGTAAGATTTGTGTGAGATTTGTGATGCTGAGTAAGATTTGTGTGAGATTTGGGACGCTGAGTAAGATTTGTGTGAGATTTGTGATGCTGAGTAAGATTTGTGTGAGATTTGTGACGCTGAGTAAGATTTGTGTGAGATTTGTGATGCTGAGTAAGATTTGTGTGAGATTTGTGACGCTGAGTAAGATTTGTGTGAGATTTGTGACGCTGAGTAAGATTTGTGTGAGATTTGTGACGCTGAGTAAGATTTGTGTGAGATTTGTGACGCTGAGTAAGATTTGTGTGAGATTTGTGATGCTGAGTAAGATTTGTGTGAGATTTGTGACGCTGAGAAAGATTTGTGTGAGATTTGTGACGCTGAGTAAGATTTGTGTAGATTTGTGACGCTGAGTAAGATTTGTGTGAGATTTGTGACGCTGAGTATGATTTGTGTGAGATTTGTGACGCTGAGTAAGATTTGTGTGAGATTTGTGACGTTGAGTAAGATTTGTGTGAGATTTGTGACACTGAGTAAGATGTGTGTGAGATTTGTGACGCTGAGTAAGATTTGTGTGAGATTTGTGACGCTGAGTAAGATTTGTGTGAGATTTGTGACGCTGAGTAAGATTTGTGTGAGATTTGTGACGCTGAGTAAGATTTGTGTGAGATTTGTGACGCTGAGTAAGATTTGTGTGAGATTTGTGACGCTGAGTAAGATTTGTGTGAGATTTGTGACGCTGAGTAAGATTTGTGTGAGATTTGTGATGCTGAGTAAGATTTGTGTGAGATTTGTGACGCTGAGTACGATTTGTGTGAGATTTGTGACGCTGAGAAAGATTTGTGTGAGATTTGTGACGCTGAGTAAGATTTGTGTAGATTTGTGACGCTGAGTAAGATTTGTGTAGATTTGTGACGCTGAGTAAGATTTGTGTGAGATTTGTGACGCTGAGTAAGATTTGTGTGAGATTTGTGACGCTGAGTAAGATTTGTGTGAGATTTGTGACGCTGAGTAAGATTTGTGTGAGATTTGTGACGCTGAGTAAGATTTGTGTGAGATTTGGGACGCTGAGTAAGATTTGTGTGAGATTTGTGATGCTGAGTAAGATTTGTGTGAGATTTATGACGCTGAGTAAGATTTGTGTGAGATTTGTGACGCTGAGTAAGATTTGTGTGAGATTTGGGACGCTGAGTAAGATTTGTGTGAGATTTGTGATGCTGAGTAAGATTTGTGTGAGATTTGTGACGCTGAGTAAGATTTGTGTGAGATTTGTGATGCTGAGTAAGATTTGTGTGAGATTTGTGACACTGATTAAGATTTGTGTGAGATTTATGACGCTGAATAAGATTTGTGTGAGATTTGTGACGCTGAGTAAGATTTGTGTGAGATTTGTGACGCTGAGTAAGATTTGTGTGAGATTTGTGACGCTGAGTAAGATTTGTGTGAGATTTGTGACGCTGAGTAAGATTTGTGTGAGATTTGTGACGCTGAGTAAGATTTGTGTGAGATTTGGGACGCTGAGTAAGATTTGTGTGAGATTTGTGATGCTGAGTAAGATTTGTGTGAGATTTATGACGCTGAGTAAGATTTGTGTGAGATTTGTGATGCTGAGTAAGATTTGTGTGAGATTTGGGACGCTGAGTAAGATTTGTGTGAGATTTGTGATGCTGAGTAAGATTTGTGTGAGATTTGTGACGCTGAGTAAGATTTGTGTGAGATTTGTGATGCTGAGTAAGATTTGTGTGAGATTTGTGATGCTGAGTAAGATTTGTGTGAGATTTGTGACGCTGAGTAAGATTTGTGTGAGATTTGTGACGCTGAGTAAGATTTGTGTGAGATTTGTGACGCTGAGTAAGATTTGTGTGAGATTTGGGACGCTGAGTAAGATTTGTGTGAGATTTGTGATGCTGAGTAAGATTTGTGTGAGATTTATGACGCTGAGTAAGATTTGTGTGAGATTTGTGACGCTGAGTAAGATTTGTGTGAGATTTGGGACGCTGAGTAAGATTTGTGTGAGATTTGTGATGCTGAGTAAGATTTGTGTGAGATTTGTGATGCTGAGTAAGATTTGTGTGAGATTTGTGATGCTGAGTAAGATTTGTGTGAGATTTGTGACACTGAGTAAGATTTGTGTGAGATTTATGACGCTGAGTAAGATTTGTGTGAGATTTGTGACGCTGAGTAAGATTTGTGTGAGATTTGTGACGCTGAGTAAGATTTGTGTGAGATTTGTGACGCTGAGTAAGATTTGTGTGAGATTTGTGACGCTGAGTAAGATTTGTGTGAGATTTGTGACGCTGAGTAAGATTTGTGTGAGATTTGGGACGCTGAGTAAGATTTGTGTGAGATTTGTGACGCTGAGTAAGATTTGTGTGAGATTTGGGACGCTGAGTAAGATTTGTGTGAGATTTGTGATGCTGAGTAAGATTTGTGTGAGATTTATGACGCTGAGTAAGATTTGTGTGAGATTTGTGACGCTGAGTAAGATTTGTGTGAGATTTGTGACGCTGAGTAAGATTTGTGTGAGATTTGTGACGCTGAGTAAGATTTGTGTGAGATTTGTGACGCTGAGTAAGATTTGTGTGAGATTTGTGACGCTGAGTAAGATTTGTGTGAGATTTGGGACGCTGAGTAAGATTTGTGTGAGATTTGTGATGCTGAGTAAGATTTGTGTGAGATTTATGACGCTGAGTAAGATTTGTGTGAGATTTGTGATGCTGAGTAAGATTTGTGTGAGATTTGGGACGCTGAGTAAGATTTGTGTGAGATTTGTGATGCTGAGTAAGATTTGTGTGAGATTTGTGACGCTGAGTAAGATTTGTGTGAGATTTGTGATGCTGAGTAAGATTTGTGTGAGATTTGTGATGCTGAGTAAGATTTGTGTGAGATTTGTGACGCTGAGTAAGATTTGTGTGAGATTTGTGACGCTGAGTAAGATTTGTGTGAGATTTGTGACGCTGAGTAAGATTTGTGTGAGATTTGGGACGCTGAGTAAGATTTGTGTGAGATTTGTGATGCTGAGTAAGATTTGTGTGAGATTTATGACGCTGAGTAAGATTTGTGTGAGATTTGTGACGCTGAGTAAGATTTGTGTGAGATTTGGGACGCTGAGTAAGATTTGTGTGAGATTTGTGATGCTGAGTAAGATTTGTGTGAGATTTGTGATGCTGAGTAAGATTTGTGTGAGATTTGTGATGCTGAGTAAGATTTGTGTGAGATTTGTGACACTGAGTAAGATTTGTGTGAGATTTATGACGCTGAGTAAGATTTGTGTGAGATTTGTGACGCTGAGTAAGATTTGTGTGAGATTTGTGACGCTGAGTAAGATTTGTGTGAGATTTGTGACGCTGAGTAAGATTTGTGTGAGATTTGTGACGCTGAGTAAGATTTGTGTGAGATTTGTGACGCTGAGTAAGATTTGTGTGAGATTTGGGACGCTGAGTAAGATTTGTGTGAGATTTGTGACGCTGAGTAAGATTTGTGTGAGATTTGGGACGCTGAGTAAGATTTGTGTGAGATTTGTGATGCTGAGTAAGATTTGTGTGAGATTTATGACGCTGAGTAAGATTTGTGTGAGATTTGTGACGCTGAGTAAGATTTGTGTGAGATTTGGGACGCTGAGTAAGATTTGTGTGAGATTTATGATGCTGAGTAAGATTTGTGTGAGATTTGTGACGCTGAGTAAGATTTGTGTGATATTTGTGATGCTGAGTAAGATTTGTGTGAGATTTGTGACACTGAGTAAGATTTGTGTGAGATTTATGACGCTGAATAAGATTTGTGTGAGATTTGTGACGCTGAGTAAGATTTGTGTGAGATTTGTGACGCTGAGTAAGATTTGTGTGAGATTTGTGACGCTGAGTAAGATTTGTGTGAGATTTGTGATGCTGAGTAAGATTTGTGTGAGATTTGTGACGCTGAGTAAGATTTGTGTGAGATTTGGGACGCTGAGTAAGATTTGTGTGAGATTTGTGATGCTGAGTAAGATTTGTGTGAGATTTGTGACGCTGAGTAAGATTTGTGTGAGATTTGTGATGCTGAGTAAGATTTGTGTGAGATTTGTGATGCTGAGTAAGATTTGTGTGAGATTTGTGACGCTGAGTAAGATTTGTGTGAGATTTGTGACGCTGAGTAAGATTTGTGTGAGATTTGTGACGCTGAGTAAGATTTGTGTGAGATTTGGGACGCTGAGTAAGATTTGTGTGAGATTTGTGATGCTGAGTAAGATTTGTGTGAGATTTATGACGCTGAGTAAGATTTGTGTGAGATTTGTGACGCTGAGTAAGATTTGTGTGAGATTTGGGACGCTGAGTAAGATTTGTGTGAGATTTGTGATGCTGAGTAAGATTTGTGTGAGATTTGTGATGCTGAGTAAGATTTGTGTGAGATTTGTGATGCTGAGTAAGATTTGTGTGAGATTTGTGACACTGAGTAAGATTTGTGTGAGATTTATGACGCTGAGTAAGATTTGTGTGAGATTTGTGACGCTGAGTAAGATTTGTGTGAGATTTGTGACGCTGAGTAAGATTTGTGTGAGATTTGTGACGCTGAGTAAGATTTGTGTGAGATTTGTGACGCTGAGTAAGATTTGTGTGAGATTTGTGACGCTGAGTAAGATTTGTGTGAGATTTGGGACGCTGAGTAAGATTTGTGTGAGATTTGTGATGCTGAGTAAGATTTGTGTGAGATTTATGACGCTGAGTAAGATTTGTGTGAGATTTGTGATGCTGAGTAAGATTTGTGTGAGATTTGGGACGCTGAGTAAGATTTGTGTGAGATTTCTGATGCTCAGTAAGATTTGTTTGAGATTTGTGACGCTGAGTAAGATTTGTGTGAGATTTGTGATGCTGAGTAAGATTTGTGTGAGATTTGTGACGCTGAGTAAGATTTGTGTGAGATTTGTGACGCTGAGTAAGATTTGTGTGAGATTTGTGACGCTGAGTAAGATTTGTGTGAGATTTGTGACGCTGAGTAAGATTTGTGTGAGATTTGTGATGCTGAGTAAGATTTGTGTGAGATTTGTGACGCTGAGAAAGATTTGTGTGAGATTTGTGACGCTGAGTAAGATTTGTGTAGATTTGTGACGCTGAGTAAGATTTGTGTGAGATTTGTGACGCTGAGTATGATTTGTGTGAGATTTGTGACGCTGAGTAAGATTTGTGTGAGATTTGTGACGTTGAGTAAGATTTGTGTGAGATTTGTGACACTGAGTAAGATGTGTGTGAGATTTGTGACGCTGAGTAAGATTTGTGTGAGATTTGTGACGCTGAGTAAGATTTGTGTGAGATTTGTGACGCTGAGTAAGATTTGTGTGAGATTTGTGACGCTGAGTAAGATTTGTGTGAGATTTATGACGCTGAGTAAGATTTGTGTGAGATTTGTGACGCTGAGTAAGATTTGTGTGAGATTTGTCATGCTGAGTACGATTTGTGTGAGATTTGTGACGCTGAGAAAGATTTGTGTGAGATTTGTGATGCTGAGTAAGATTTGTGTGAGATTTGTGACGCTGAGTAAGATTTGTGTGAGATTTGTGACGCCGAGTACGATTTGTGCGAGATTTGTGACTTTGAGTAAGATTTGTGTGAGATTTAGGATGCTGAGTAAGATTTACGTGAAATTTGTGACGCTGAGTAAGATTTGTGTGAGATTTTTGATGCCGAGTAAGATTTTTGTGAGATTTGTGACGCTGAGTAAGATTTGTGTGAGATTTGTGACGCTGAGTAAGATTTGTGTGAGATTTGTGACGCTGAGTAAGATTTGTGTGAGATTTGTGACGCTGAGTAAGATTTGTGTGAGATTTGTGACGCTGAGTAAGGTTTGTGTGATATTTGTGACACTGAGTAAGATTTGTGTGAGATTTATGACGCTGAGTAAGATTTGTGTGAGATTTGTGACGCTGAGTAAGATTTGTGTCAGATTTGTGACGCTGAGTAAGATTTGTGTGAGATTTGTGACGCTGAGTAAGATTTGTGTGAGATTTGTGACGCTGAGTAAGATTTGTGTGAGAATTGTGACGCTGAGTAAGATTTATGTGAGATTTGTGACGCTGAGTAAGATTTGTGTGAGATTTGGGACCCTGAGTAAGATTTGTGTGAGATTTGTGATGCTGAGTAAGATTTGTGTGAGATTTATGACGCTGAGTAAGATTTGTGTGAGATTTGTGACGCTGAGTAAGATTTGTGTGAGATTTGGGACGCTGAGTAAGATTTGTGTGAGATTTGTGATGCTGAGTAAGATTTGTGTGAGATTTGTGACGCTGAGTAAGATTTGTGTGAGATTTGTGATGCTGAGTAAGATTTGTGTGAGATTTGTGACGCTGAGTAAGATTTGTGTGAGATTTGTGACGCTGAGTAAGATTTGTGTGAGATTTGTGACGCTGAGTAAGATTTGTGTGATATTTGTGACGCTGAGTAAGATTTGTGTGAGATTTGTGATGCTGAGTAAGATTTGTGTGAGATTTGTGACGCTGAGAAAGATTTGTGTGAGATTTGTGACGCTGAGTAAGATTTGTGTAGATTTGTGACGCTGAGTAAGATTTGTGTGAGATTTGTGACGCTGAGTATGATTTGTGTGAGATTTGTGATGCTGAGTAAGATTTGTGTGAGATTTGTGACGTTGAGTAAGATTTGTGTGAGATTTGTGACACTGAGTAAGATGTGTGTGAGATTTGTGACGCTGAGTAAGATTTGTGTGAGATTTGGGACGCTGAGTAAGATTTGTGTGAGATTTGTGATGCTGAGTAAGATTTGTGTGAGATTTATGACGCTGAGTAAGATTTGTGTGAGATTTGTGACGCTGAGTAAGATTTGTGTGAGATTTGGGACGCTGAGTAAGATTTGTGTGAGATTTGTGATGCTGAGTAAGATTTGTGTGAGATTTGTGACGCTGAGTAAGATTTGTGTGAGATTTGTGATGCTGAGTAAGATTTGTGTGAGATTTGTGACACTGAGTAAGATTTGTGTGAGATTTATGACGCTGAATAAGATTTGTGTGAGATTTGTGACGCTGAGTAAGATTTGTGTGAGATTTGTGACGCTGAGTAAGATTTGTGTGAGATTTGTGACGCTGAGTAAGATTTGTGTGAGATTTGTGACGCTGAGTAAGATTTGTGTGAGATTTGTGACGCTGAGTAAGATTTGTGTGAGATTTGGGACGCTGAGTAAGATTTGTGTGAGATTTGTGATGCTGAGTAAGATTTGTGTGAGATTTATGACGCTGAGTAAGATTTGTGTGAGATTTGTGATGCTGAGTAAGATTTGTGTGAGATTTGGGACGCTGAGTAAGATTTGTGTGAGATTTGTGATGCTGAGTAAGATTTGTGTGAGATTTGTGATGCTGAGTAAGATTTGTGTGACATTTGTGATGCTGAGTAAGATTTGTGTGAGATTTGTGATGCTGAGTAAGATTTGTGTGAGATTTGTGACGCTGAGTAAGATTTGTGTGAGATTTGTGACGCTGAGTAAGATTTGTGTGAGATTTGTGACGCTGAGTAAGATTTGTGTGAGATTTGGGACGCTGAGTAAGATTTGTGTGAGATTTGTGATGCTGAGTAAGATTTGTGTGAGATTTATGACGCTGAGTAAGATTTGTGTGAGATTTGTGACGCTGAGTAAGATTTTTGTGAGATTTGGGACGCTGAGTAAGATTTGTGTGAGATTTGTGATGCTGAGTAAGATTTGTGTGAGATTTGTGATGCTGAGTAAGATTTGTGTGAGATTTGTGATGCTGAGTAAGATTTGTGTGAGATTTGTGACACTGAGTAAGATTTGTGTGAGATTTATGACGCTTAGTAAGATTTGTGTGAGATTTGTGACGCTGAATAAGATTTGTGTGAGATTTGTGACGCTGAGTAAGATTTGTGTGAGATTTGTGACGCTGAGTAAGATTTGTGTGAGATTTGTGACGCTGAGTAAGATTTGTGTGAGATTTGTGACGCTGAGTAAGATTTGTGTGAGATTTGGGACGCTGAGTAAGATTTGTGTGAGATTTGTGATGCTGAGTAAGATTTGTGTGAGATTTATGACGCTGAGTAAGATTTGTGTGAGATTTGTGATGCTGAGTAAGATTTGTGTGAGATTTGGGACGCTGAGTAAGATTTGTGTGAGATTTCTGATGCTCAGTAAGATTTGTTTGAGATTTGTGACGCTGAGTAAGATTTGTGTGAGATTTGTGATGCTGAGTAAGATTTGTGTGAGATTTGTGACGCTGAGTAAGATTTGTGTGAGATTTGTGACGCTGAGTAAGATTTGTGTGAGATTTGTGACGCTGAGTAAGATTTGTGTGAGATTTGTGACGCTGAGTAAGATTTGTGTGAGATTTGTGATGCTGAGTAAGATTTGTGTGAGATTTGTGACGCTGAGAAAGATTTGTGTGAGATTTGTGACGCTGAGTAAGATTTGTGTAGATTTGTGACGCTGAGTAAGATTTGTGTGAGATTTGTGACGCTGAGTATGATTTGTGTGAGATTTGTGACACTGAGTAAGATTTGTGTGAGATTTGTGACGTTGAGTAAGATTTGTGTGAGATTTGTGACACTGAGTAAGATGTGTGTGAGATTTGTGACGCTGAGTAAGATTTGTGTGAGATTTGTGACGCTGAGTAAGATGTGTGTGAGATTTGTGACGCTGAGTAAGATTTGTGTGAGATTTGTGACGCTGAGTAAGATTTGTGTGAGATTTATGACGCTGAGTAAGATTTGTGTGAGATTTGTGACGCTGAGTAAGATTTGTGTGAGATTTGTCATGCTGAGTACGATTTGTGTGAGATTTGTGACGCTGAGAAAGATTTGTGTGAGATTTGTGATGCTGAGTAAGATTTGTGTGAGATTTGTGACGCTGAGTAAGATTTGTGTGAGATTTGTGACGCCGAGTACGATTTGTGCGAGATTTGTGACTTTGAGTAAGATTTGTGTGAGATTTAGGATGCTGAGTAAGATTTACGTGAAATTTGTGACGCTGAGTAAGATTTGTGTGAGATTTTTGATGCCGAGTAAGATTTTTGTGAGATTTGTGACGCTGAGTAAGATTTGTGTGAGATTTGTGACGCTGAGTAAGATTTGTGTGAGATTTGTGACGCTGAGTAAGATTTGTGTGAGATTTGTGACGCTGAGTAAGATTTGTGTGAGATTTGTGACGCTGAGTAAGGTTTGTGTGATATTTGTGACACTGAGTAAGATTTGTGTGAGATTTATGACGCTGAGTAAGATTTGTGTGAGATTTGTGACGCTGAGTAAGATTTGTGTCAGATTTGTGACGCTGAGTAAGATTTGTGTGAGATTTGTGACGCTGAGTAAGATTTGTGTGAGATTTGTGACGCTGAGTAAGATTTGTGTGAGATTTGTGACGCTGAGTAAGATTTGTGTGAGATTTGTGACGCTGAGTAAGATTTGTGTGAGATTTGGGACGCTGAGTAAGATTTGTGTGAGATTTGTGATGCTGAGTAAGATTTGTGTGAGATTTATGACGCTGAGTAAGATTTGTGTGAGATTTGTGACGCTGAGTAAGATTTGTGTGAGATTTGGGACGCTGAGTAAGATTTGTGTGAGATTTGTGATGCTGAGTAAGATTTGTGTGAGATTTGTGACGCTGAGTAAGATTTGTGTGAGATTTGTGATGCTGAGTAAGATTTGTGTGAGATTTGTGACGCTGAGTAAGATTTGTGTGAGATTTGTGACGCTGAGTAAGATTTGTGTGAGATTTGTGACGCTGAGTAAGATTTGTGTGAGATTTGTGATGCTGAGTAAGATTTGTGTGAGATTTGTGATGCTGAGTAAGATTTGTGTGAGATTTGTGACGCTGAGAAAGATTTGTGTGAGATTTGTGACGCTGAGTAAGATTTGTGTAGATTTGTGACGCTGAGTAAGATTTGTGTGAGATTTGTGACGCTGAGTATGATTTGTGTGAGATTTGTGATGCTGAGTAAGATTTGTGTGAGATTTGTGACGTTGAGTAAGATTTGTGTGAGATTTGTGACACTGAGTAAGATGTGTGTGAGATTTGTGACGCTGAGTAAGATTTGTGTGAGATTTGTGATGCTGAGTAAGATTTGTGTGAGATTTGTGACGCTGAGTAAGATTTGTGTGAGATTTGTGACGCTGAGTAAGATTTGTGTGAGATTTGTGACGCTGAGTAAGATGTGTGTGAGATTTGTGATGCTGAGTAAGATTTGTGTGAGATTTGTGACGCTGAGTACGATTTGTGTGAGATTTGTGACGCTGAGAAAGATTTGTGTGAGATTTGTGACGCTGAGTAAGTTTTGTGTAGATTTGTGACGCTGAGTAAGATTTGTGTGAGATTTGTGATGCTGAGTAAGATTTGTGTGAGATTTATGACGCTGAGTAAGATTTGTGTGAGATTTGTGACGCTGAGTAAGATTTGTGTGAGATTTGTCACGCTGAGTAAGATTTGTGTGAGATTTGTGACGCTGAGTAAGATTTGTGTGAGATTTGTGATGCTGAGTAAGATTTGTGTGAGATTTGTGACGCTGAGTAAGATTTGTGTGAGATTTGTGACGCCGAGTACGATTTGTGCGAGATTTGTGACTTTGAGTAAGATTTGTGTGAGATTTAGGATGCTGAGTAAGATATACGTGAAATTTGTGACGCTGAGTAAGATTTGTGTGAGATTTGTGATGCCGAGTAAGATTTTTGTGAGATTTGTGACGCTGAGTAAGATTTGTGTGAGATTTGTGACGCTGAGTAAGATTTGTGTGAGATTTGTGATGCTGAGTAAGATTTGTGTGAGATTTGTGACGCTGAGAAAGATTTGTGTGAGATTTGTGACGCTGAGTAAGATTTGTGTAGATTTGTGACGCTGAGTAAGATTTGTGTGAGATTTGTGACGCTGAGTATGATTTGTGTGAGATTTGTGATGCTGAGTAAGATTTGTGTGAGATTTGTGACGTTGAGTAAGATTTGTGTGAGATTTGTGACACTGAGTAAGATGTGTGTGAGATTTGTGACGCTGAGTAAGATTTGTGTGAGATTTGTGACGCTGAGTAAGATTTGTGTGAGATTTGTGACGCTGAGTAAGATTTGTGTGAGATTTGTGACGCTGAGTAAGATTTGTGTGAGATTTGTGACGCTGAGTAAGATGTGTGTGAGATTTGTGATGCTGAGTAAGATTTGTGTGAGATTTGTGACGCTGAGTACGATTTGTGTGAGATTTGTGACGCTGAGAAAGATTTGTGTGAGATTTGTGACGCTGAGTAAGTTTTGTGTAGATTTGTGACGCTGAGTAAGATTTGTGTGAGATTTGTGATGCTGAGTAAGATTTGTGTGAGATTTATGACGCTGAGTAAGATTTGTGTGAGATTTGTGACGCTGAGTAAGATTTGTGTGAGATTTGTCACGCTGAGTAAGATTTGTGTGAGATTTGTGACGCTGAGTAAGATTTGTGTGAGATTTGTGATGCTGAGTAAGATTTGTGTGAGATTTGTGACGCTGAGTAAGATTTGTGTGAGATTTGTGACGCCGAGTACGATTTGTGCGAGATTTGTGACTTTGAGTAAGATTTGTGTGAGATTTAGGATGCTGAGTAAGATATACGTGAAATTTGTGACGCTGAGTAAGATTTGTGTGAGATTTGTGATGCCGAGTAAGATTTTTGTGAGATTTGTGACGCTGAGTAAGATTTGTGTGAGATTTGTGACGCTGAGTAAGATTTGTGTGAGATTTGTGACGCTGAGTAAGATTTGTGTGAGATTTGTGACGCTGAGTAAGATTTGTGTGAGATTTGTGACGCTGAGTAAGGTTTGTGTGATATTTGTGACACTGAGTAAGATTTGTGTGAGATTTATGACGCTGAGTAAGATTTGTGTGAGATTTGTGACGCTGAGTAAGATTTGTGTCAGATTTGTGACGCTGAGTAAGATTTGTGTGAGATTTGTGACGCTGAGTAAGATTTGTGTGAGATTTGTGACGCTGAGTAAGATTTGTGTGAGATTTGTGACGCTGAGTAAGATTTGTGTGAGATTTGTGACGCTGAGTAAGATTTGTGTGAGATTTGTGACGCTGAGTAAGATTTGTGTGAGATTTGTGACGCTGAGTAAGATTTGTGTGAGATTTGTGACGCTGAGTAAGATTTGTGTGAGATTTGTGACGCTGAGTAAGATTTGTGTGAGATTTGTGACGCTGAGTAAGATTTGTGTGAGATTTATGACGCTGAGTAAGATTTGTGTGAGATTTGTGACGCTGAGTAAGATTTGTGTGAGATTTGTGACGCTGAGTAAGATTTGTGTGAGATTTGTGACGCTGAGTAAGATTTGTGTCAGATTTGTGACGCTGAGTAAGATTTGTGTGAGATTTGTGACGCTGAGTAAGATTTGTGTGAGATTTATGACGCTGAGTAAGATTTGTGTGAGATTTGTGACGCTGAGTAAGATTTGTGTGAGATTTGTGACGCTGAGTAAGATTTGTGTGAGATTTGTGACGCTGAGTAAGATTTGTGTGAGATTTGTGACGCTGAGTAAGATTTGTGTGAGATTTGTGACGCTGAGTAAGATTTGTGTGAGATTTATGACGCTGAGTAAGATTTGTGTGAGATTTGTGACGCTGATTAAGATTTGTGTGAGATTTGTGACGCTGAGTAAGATTTGTGTGAGATTTGTGACGCTGAGTAAGATTTGTGTGAGATTTGTGACGCTGAGTAAGATTTGTGTGAGATTTGTGACGCTGAGTAAGATTTGTGTGAGATTTGGGACGCTGAGTAAGATTTGTGTGAGTTGGTGATGCTGAGTAAGATTTGTGTGAGATTTATGACGCTGAGTAAGATTTGTGTGAGATTTGTGACGCTGAGTAAGATTTGTGTGAGATTTGGGACGCTGAGTAAGATTTGTGTGAGATTTGTGATGCTGAGTAAGATTTGTGTGAGATTTGTGACGCTGAGTAAGATTTGTGTGAGATTTGTGATGCTGAGTAAGATTTGTGTGAGATTTGTGACGCTGAGTAAGATTTGTGTGAGATTTGTGACGCTGAGTAAGATTTGTGTGAGATTTGTGACGCTGAGTAAGATTTGTGTGAGATTTGTGACGCTGAGTAAGATTTGTGTGAGATTTGTGATGCTGAGTAAGATTTGTGTGAGATTTGTGACGCTGAGAAAGATTTGTGTGAGATTTGTGACGCTGAGTAAGATTAGTGTAGATTTGTGACGCTGAGTAAGATTTGTGTGAGATTTGTGACGCTGAGTATGATTTGTGTGAGATTTGTGACGCTGAGTAAGATTTGTGTGAGATTTGTGACGTTGAGTAAGATTTGTGTGAGATTTGTGACACTGAGTAAGATGTGTGTGAGATTTGTGACGCTGAGTAAGATTTGTGTGAGATTTGTGACGCTGAGTAAGATTTGTGTGAGATTTGTGACGCTGCGTAAGATTTGTGTGAGATTTGTGACGCTGAGTAAGATTTGTGTGAGATTTGTGACGCTGAGTAAGATTTGTGTGAGATTTATGACGCTGAGTAAGATTTGTGTGAGATTTGTGACGCTGAGTAAGATTTGTGTCAGATTTGTGACGCTGAGTAAGATTTGTGTCAGATTTGTGACGCTGAGTAAGATTTGTGTGAGATTTGTGACGCTGAGTAAGATTTGTGTGAGATTTGTGACGCTGAGTAAGATTTGTGTGAGATTTGTGACGCTGAGTAAGATTTGTGTGAGATTTGTGACGCTGAGTAAGATTTGTGTGAGATTTGTGACGCTGAGTAAGATTTGTGTGAGATTTGTGACGCTGAGTAAGATTTGTGTGAGATTTGTGACGCTGAGTAAGATTTGTGTGAGATTTGTGACGCTGAGTAAGATTTGTGTGAGATTTGTGACGCTGAGTAAGATTTGTGTGAGATTTATGACGCTGAGTAAGATTTGTGTGAGATTTGTGACGCTGAGTAAGATTTGTGTGAGATTTGTGACGCTGAGTAAGATTTGTGTGAGATTTGTGACGCTGAGTAAGATTTGTGTGAGATTTGTGACGCTGAGTAAGATTTGTGTGAGATTTGTGACGCTGAGTAAGATTTGTGTGAGATTTATGACGCTGAGTAAGATTTGTGTGAGATTTGTGACGCTGAGTAAGATTTGTGTGAGATTTGTGACGCTGAGTAAGATTTGTGTGAGATTTGTGACGCTGAGTAAGATTTGTGTGAGATTTGTGACGCTGAGTAAGATTTGTGTGAGATTTGTGACGCTGAGTAAGATTTGTGTGAGATTTATGACGCTGAGTAAGATTTGTGTGAGATTTGTGACGCTGAGTAAGATTTGTGTGAGATTTGTGACGCTGAGTAAGATTTGTGTGAGATTTGTGACGCTGAGTAAGATTTGTGTGAGATTTGTGACGCTGAGTAAGATTTGTGTGAGATTTGTGACGCTGAGTAAGATTTGTGTGAGATTTGGGACGCTGAGTAAGATTTGTGTGAGATTTGTGATGCTGAGTAAGATTTGTGTGAGATTTATGACGCTGAGTAAGATTTGTGTGAGATTTGTGACGCTGAGTAAGATTTGTGTGAGATTTGGGACGCTGAGTAAGATTTGTGTGAGATTTGTGATGCTGAGTAAGATTTGTGTGAGATTTGTGACGCTGAGTAAGATTTGTGTGAGATTTGTGATGCTGAGTAAGATTTGTGTGAGATTTGTGACGCTGAGTAAGATTTGTGTGAGATTTGTGACGCTGAGTAAGATTTGTGTGAGATTTGTGACGCTGAGTAAGATTTGTGTGAGATTTGTGACGCTGAGTAAGATTTGTGTGAGATTTGTGATGCTGAGTAAAATTTGTGTGAGATTTGTGACGCTGAGAAAGATTTGTGTGAGATTTGTGACGCTGAGTAAGATTTGTGTAGATTTGTGACGCTGAGTAAGATTTGTGTGAGATTTGTGACGCTGAGTATGATTTGTGTGAGATTTGTGACGCTGAGTAAGATTTGTGTGAGATTTGTGATGCCGAGTAAGATTTGTGTGAGATTTGTGACGCTGAGTAAGATTTGTGTGAGATTTGTGACGCTGAGTAAGATTTGTGTGAGATTTGTGACGCTGAGTAAGATTTGTGTGAGATTTGTGACGCTGAGTAAGATTTGTGTGAGATTTGTGACGCTGAGTAAGATGTGTGTGAGATTTGTGATGCTGAGTAAGATTTGTGTGAGATTTGTGACGCTGAGTACGATTTGTGTGAGATTTGTGACGCTGAGAAAGATTTGTGTGAGATTTGTGACGCTGAGTAAGATTTGTGTAGATTTGTGACGCTGAGTAAGATTTGTGTGAGATTTGTGACGCTGAGTAAGATTTGTGTGAGATTTGTGACGCTGAGTAAGATTTGTGTGAGATTTTTGACGCTGAGTAAGATTTGTGTGAGATTTGGGACGCTGAGTAAGATTTGTGTGAGATTTGTGATGCTGAGTAAGATTTGTGTGAGATTTATGACGCTGAGTAAGATTTGTGTGAGATTTGTGACGCTGAGTAAGATTTGTGTGAGATTTGGGACGCTGAGTAAGATTTGTGTGAGATTTGTGATGCTGAGTAAGATTTGTGTGAGATTTGTGACGCTGAGTAAGATTTGTGTGAGATTTGTGATGCTGAGTAAGATTTGTGTGAGATTTGTGACGCTGAGTAAGATTTGTGTGAGATTTGTGACGCTGAGTAAGATTTGTGTGAGATTTGTGACGCTGAGTAAGATTTGTGTGAGATTTGTGACGCTGAGTAAGATTTGTGTGAGATTTGTGATGCTGAGTAAGATTTGTGTGAGATTTGTGACGCTGAGAAAGATTTGTGTGAGATTTGTGACGCTGAGTAAGATTTGTGTAGATTTGTGACGCTGAGTAAGATTTGTGTGAGATTTGTGACGCTGAGTATGATTTGTGTGAGATTTGTGACGCTGAGTAAGATTTGTGTGAGATTTGTGACGTTGAGTAAGATTTGTGTGAGATTTGTGACACTGAGTAAGATGTGTGTGAGATTTGTGACGCTGAGTAAGATTTGTGTGAGGTTTGTGACGCTGAGTAAGATTTGTGTGAGATTTGTGACGCTGAGTAAGATTTGTGTGAGATTTGTGACGCTGAGTAAGATTTGTGTGAGATTTATGACGCTGAGTAAGATTTGTGTGAGATTTGTGATGCTGAGTAAGATTTGTGTGAGATTTGTGACGCTGAGTACGATTTGTGTGAGATTTGTGACGCTGAGAAAGATTTGTGTGAGATTTGTGATGCTGAGTAAGATTTGTGTAGATTTGTGACGCTGAGTAAGATTTGTGTGAGATTTGTGACGCTGAGTATGATTTGTGTGAGATTTGTGACGCTGAGTAAGATTTGTGTGAGATTTGTGACGCTGAGTAAGATTTGTGTGAGATTTGTGACGCTGAGTAAGATTTGTGTGAGATTTGTCACGCTGAGTAAGATTTGTGTGAGATTTGTGACGCTGAGTAAGATTTGTGTGAGATTTGTGATGCTGAGTAAGATTTGTGTGAGATTTGTGACGCTGAGTAAGATTTGTGTGAGATTTGTGACGCCGAGTACGATTTGTGCGAGATTTGTGACTTTGAGTAAGATTTGTGTGAGATTTAGGATGCTGAGTAAGATTTATGTGAAATTTGTGACGCTGAGTAAGATTTGTGTGAGATTTGTGATGCCGAGTAAGATTTGTGTGAGATTTGTGACGCTGAGTAAGATTTGTGTGAGATTTGTGACGCTGAGTAAGATTTGTGTGAGATTTGTGACGCTGAGTAAGATTTGTGTGAGATTTGTGACGCTGAGTAAGATTTGTGTGAGATTTGTGACGCTGAGTAAGATTTGTGTGAGATTTGTGATGCTGAGTAAAATTTGTGTGAGATTTGTGACGCTGAGAAAGATTTGTGTGAGATTTGTGACGCTGAGTAAGATTTGTGTAGATTTGTGACGCTGAGTAAGATTTGTGTGAGATTTGTGACGCTGAGTATGATTTGTGTGAGATTTGTGACGCTGAGTAAGATTTGTGTGAGATTTGTGACGTTGAGTAAGATTTGTGTGAGATTTGTGACACTGAGTAAGATGTGTGTGAGATTTGTGACGCTGAGTAAGATTTGTGTGAGATTTGTGACGCTGAGTAAGATTTGTGTGAGATTTGTGACGCTGAGTAAGATTTGTGTGAGATTTGTGACGCTGAGTAAGATTTGTGTGAGATTTGTGATGCTGAGTAAGATTTGTGTGAGATTTATGACGCTGAGTAAGATTTGTGTGAGATTTGTGACGCTGAGTAAGATTTGTGTGAGATTTATGACGCTGAGTAAGATTTGTGTGAGATTTGTGACGCTGAGTAAGATTTGTGTGAGATTTGGGACGCTGAGTAAGATTTGTGTGAGATTTGTGATGCTGAGTAAGATTTGTGTGAGATTTGTGACGCTGAGTAAGATTTGTGTGAGATTTGTGATGCTGAGTAAGATTTGTGTGAGATTTGTGACGCTGAGTAAGATTTGTGTGAGATTTGTGACGCTGAGTAAGATTTGTGTGAGATTTGTGACACTGAGTAAGATTTGTGTGAGATTTGTGACGCTGAGTAAGATTTGTGTGAGATTTGTGATGCTGAGTAAGATTTGTGTGAGATTTGTGACGCTGAGAAAGATTTGTGTGAGATTTGTGACGCTGAGTAAGATTTGTGTAGATTTGTGACGCTGAGTAAGATTTGTGTGAGATTTGTGACGCTGAGTATGATTTGTGTGAGATTTGTGACGCTGAGTAAGATTTGTGTGAGATTTGTGACGTTGAGTAAGATTTGTGTGAGATTTGTGACACTGAGTAAGATGTGTGTGAGATTTGTGACGCTGAGTAAGATTTGTGTGAGGTTTGTGACGCTGAGTAAGATTTGTGTGAGATTTGTGACGCTGAGTAAGATTTGTGTGAGATTTGTGACGCTGAGTAAGATTTGTGTGAGATTTGTGACGCTGAGTAAGATGTGTGTGAGATTTGTGATGCTGAGTAAGATTTGTGTGAGATTTGTGACGCTGAGTACGATTTGTGTGAGATTTGTGACGCTGAGAAAGATTTGTGTGAGATTTGTGACGCTGAGTAAGATTTGTGTAGATTTGTGACGCTGAGTAAGATTTGTGTGAGATTTGTGACGCTGAGTATGATTTGTGTGAGATTTGTGACGCTGAGTAAGATTTGTGTGAGATTTGTGACGCTGAGTAAGATTTGTGTGAGATTTGTGACGCTGAGTAAGATTTGTGTGAGATTTGTCACGCTGAGTAAGATTTGTGTGAGATTTGTGACGCTGAGTAAGATTTGTGTGAGATTTGTGATGCTGAGTAAGATTTGTGTGAGATTTGTGACGCTGAGTAAGATTTGTGTGAGATTTGTGACGCCGAGTACGATTTGTGCGAGATTTGTGACTTTGAGTAAGATTTGTGTGAGATTTAGGATGCTGAGTAAGATTTATGTGAAATTTGTGACGCTGAGTAAGATTTGTGTGAGATTTGTGATGCCGAGTAAGATTTGTGTGAGATTTGTGACGCTGAGTAAGATTTGTGTGAGATTTGTGACGCTGAGTAAGATTTGTGTGAGATTTGTGACGCTGAGTAAGATTTGTGTGAGATTTGTGACGCTGAGTAAGATTTGTGTGAGATTTGTGACGCTGAGTAAGGTTTGTGTGATATTTGTGACACTGAGTAAGATTTGTGTGAGATTTATGACGCTGAGTAAGATTTGTGTGAGATTTGTGACGCTGAGTAAGATTTGTGTCAGATTTGTGACGCTGAGTAAGATTTGTGTGAGATTTGTGACGCTGAGTAAGATTTGTGTGAGATTTGTGACGCTGAGTAAGATTTGTGTGAGATTTGTGACGCTGAGTAAGATTTGTGTGAGATTTGTGACGCTGAGTAAGATTTGTGTGAGATTTGTGACGCTGAGTAAGATTTGTGTGAGATTTGTGACGCTGAGTAAGATTTGTGTGAGATTTGTGACGCTGAGTAAGATTTGTGTGAGATTTGTGACGCTGAGTAAGATTTGTGTGAGATTTGTGACGCTGAGTAAGATTTGTGTGAGATTTATGACACTGAGTAAGATTTGTGTGAGATTTGTGACGCTGAGTAAGATTTGTGTGAGATTTGTGACGCTGAGTAAGATTTGTGTGAGATTTGTGACGCTGAGTAAGATTTGTGTGAGATTTGTGACGCTGAGTAAGATTTGTGTGAGATTTGTGATGCTGAGTAAGATTTGTGTGAGATTTATGACGCTGAGTAAGATTTGTGTGAGATTTGTGATGCTGAGTAAGATTTGTGTGAGATTTGTGACGCTGAGTAAGATTTGTGTGAGATTTGTGACGCTGAGTAAGATTTGTGTGAGATTTGTGATGCTGAGTAAGATTTGTGTGAGATTTATGACGCTGAGTAAGATTTGTGTGAGATTTGTGACGCTGAGTAAGATTTGTGTGAGATTTGTGACGCTGAGTAAGATTTGTGTGAGATTTGTGACGCTGAGTAAGATTTGTGTGAGATTTGTGACGCTGAGTAAGATTTGTGTGAGATTTGTGATGCTGAGTAAGATTTGTGTGAGATTTGTGACGCTGAGTACGATTTGTGTGAGATTTGTGACGCTGAGAAAGATTTGTGTGAGATTTGTGACGCTGAGTAAGATTTGTGTAGATTTGTGACGCTGAGTAAGATTTGTGTGAGATTTGTGACGCTGAGTATGATTTGTGTGAGATTTGTGACGCTGAGTAAGATTTGTGTGAGATTTGTGACGCTGAGTAAGATTTGTGTGAGATTTGTGACGCTGAGTAAGATTTGTGTGAGATTTGTCACGCTGAGTAAGATTTGTGTGAGATTTGTGACGCTGAGTAAGATTTGTGTGAGATTTGTGATGCTGAGTAAGATTTGTGTGAGATTTGTGACGCTGAGTAAGATTTGTGTGAGATTTGTGACACCGAGTACGATTTGTGCGAGATTTGTGACTTTGAGTAAGATTTGTGTGAGATTTAGGATGCTGAGTAAGATTTATGTGAAATTTGTGACGCTGAGTAAGATTTGTGTGAGATTTGTGATGCCGAGTAAGATTTGTGTGAGATTTGTGACGCTGAGTAAGATTTGTGTGAGATTTGTGACGCTGAGTAAGATTTGTGTGAGATTTGTGACGCTGAGTAAGATTTGTGTGAGATTTGTGACGCTGAGTAAGATTTGTGTGAGATTTGTGACGCTGAGTAAGGTTTGTGTGATATTTGTGACACTGAGTAAGATTTGTGTGAGATTTATGACGCTGAGTAAGATTTGTGTCAGATTTGTGACGCTGAGTAAGATTTGTGTGAGATTTGTGACGCTGAGTAAGATTTGTGTGAGATTTGTGACGCTGAGTAAGATTTGTGTCAGATTTGTGACGCTGAGTAAGATTTGTGTGAGATTTGTGACGCTGAGTAAGATTTGTGTGAGATTTGTGACGCTGAGTAAGATTTGTGTGAGATTTGTGACGCTGAGTAAGATTTGTGTGAGATTTGTGACACTGAGTAAGATGTGTGTGAGATTTGTGACGCTGAGTAAGATTTGTGTGAGATTTGTGACGCTGAGTAAGATTTGTGTGAGATTTGTGACGCTGAGTAAGATTTGTGTGAGATTTGTGACGCTGAGTAAGATTTGTGTGAGATTTGTGACGCTGAGTAAGATGTGTGTGAGATTTGTGATGCTGAGTAAGATTTGTGTGAGATTTGTGACGCTGAGTACGATTTGTGTGAGATTTGTGACGCTGAGAAAGATTTGTGTGAGATTTGTGACGCTGAGTAAGATTTGTGTAGATTTGTGACGCTGAGTAAGATTTGTGTGAGATTTGTGACGCTGAGTAAGATTTGTGTGAGATTTGTGACGCTGAGTAAGATTTGTGTGAGATTTGTGACGCTGAGTAAGATTTGTGTGAGATTTTTGACGCTGAGTAAGATTTGTGTGAGATTTGGGACGCTGAGTAAGATTTGTGTGAGATTTGTGATGCTGAGTAAGATTTGTGTGAGATTTATGACGCTGAGTAAGATTTGTGTGAGATTTGTGACGCTGAGTAAGATTTGTGTGAGATTTGGGACGCTGAGTAAGATTTGTGTGAGATTTGTGATGCTGAGTAAGATTTGTGTGAGATTTGTGACGCTGAGTAAGATTTGTGTGAGATTTGTGATGCTGAGTAAGATTTGTGTGAGATTTGTGACGCTGAGTAAGATTTGTGTGAGATTTGTGACGCTGAGTAAGATTTGTGTGAGATTTGTGACGCTGAGTAAGATTTGTGTGAGATTTGTGACGCTGAGTAAGATTTGTGTGAGATTTGTGATGCTGAGTAAGATTTGTGTGAGATTTGTGACGCTGAGAAAGATTTGTGTGAGATTTGTGACGCTGAGTAAGATTTGTGTAGATTTGTGACGCTGAGTAAGATTTGTGTGAGATTTGTGACGCTGAGTATGATTTGTGTGAGATTTGTGACGCTGAGTAAGATTTGTGTGAGATTTGTGACGTTGAGTAAGATTTGTGTGAGATTTGTGACACTGAGTAAGATGTGTGTGAGATTTGTGACGCTGAGTAAGATTTGTGTGAGGTTTGTGACGCTGAGTAAGATTTGTGTGAGATTTGTGACGCTGAGTAAGATTTGTGTGAGATTTGTGACGCTGAGTAAGATTTGTGTGAGATTTGTGACGCTGAGTAAGATGTGTGTGAGATTTGTGATGCTGAGTAAGATTTGTGTGAGATTTGTGACGCTGAGTAAGATTTGTGTGAGATTTGTGACGCTGAGTACGATTTGTGTGAGATTTGTGACGCTGAGAAAGATTTGTGTGAGATTTGTGACGCTGAGTAAGATTTGTGTAAATTTGTGACGCTGAGTAAGATTTGTGTGAGATTTGTGACGCTGAGTATGATTTGTGTGAGATTTGTGACGCTGAGTAAGATTTGTGTGAGATTTGTGACGCTGAGTAAGATTTGTGTGAGATTTGTGACGCTGAGTAAGATTTGTGTGAGATTTGTCACGCTGAGTAAGATTTGTGTGAGATTTGTGACGCTGAGTAAGATTTGTGTGAGATTTGTGATGCTGAGTAAGATTTGTGTGAGATTTGTGACGCTGAGTAAGATTTGTGTGAGATTTGTGACGCCGAGTACGATTTGTGCGAGATTTGTGACTTTGAGTAAGATTTGTGTGAGATTTAGGATGCTGAGTAAGATTTATGTGAAATTTGTGACGCTGAGTAAGATTTGTGTGAGATTTGTGATGCCGAGTAAGATTTGTGTGAGATTTGTGACGCTGAGTAAGATTTGTGTGAGATTTGTGACGCTGAGTAAGATTTGTGTGAGATTTGTGACGCTGAGTAAGATTTGTGTGAGATTTGTGACGCTGAGTAAGATTTGTGTGAGATTTGTGACGCTGAGTAAGGTTTGTGTGATATTTGTGACACTGAGTAAGATTTGTGTGAGATTTATGACGCTGAGTAAGATTTGTGTGAGATTTGTGACGCTGAGTAAGATTTGTGTGAGATTTGTGACGCTGAGTAAGATTTGTGTGAGATTTGTGACGCTGAGTAAGATTTGTGTGAGATTTGTGACGCTGAGTAAGATTTGTGTGAGATTTGTGACGCTGAGTAAGATTTGTGTGAGATTTGTGACGCTGAGTAAGATTTGTGTGAGATTTGTGACGCTGAGTAAGATTTGTGTGAGATTTATGACACTGAGTAAGATTTGTGTGAGATTTGTGACGCTGAGTAAGATTTGTGTGAGATTTGTGACGCTGAGTAAGATTTGTGTGAGATTTGTGACGCTGAGTAAGATTTGTGTGAGATTTGTGACGCTGAGTAAGATTTGTGTGAGATTTGTGATGCTGAGTAAGATTTGTGTGAGATTTATGACGCTGAGTAAGATTTGTGTGAGATTTGTGATTCTGAGTAAGATTTGTGTGAGATTTGTGACGCTGAGTAAGATTTGTGTGAGATTTGTGACGCTGAGTAAGATTTGTGTGAGATTTGTGATGCTGAGTAAGATTTGTGTGAGATTTATGACGCTGAGTAAGATTTGTGTGAGATTTGTGACGCTGAGTAAGATTTGTGTGAGATTTGTGACGCTGAGTAAGATTTGTGTGAGATTTGTGATGCTGAGTAAGATTTGTGTGAGATTTATGACGCTGAGTAAGATTTGTGTGAGATTTGTGATGCTGAGTAAGATTTGTGTGAGATTTGTGACGCTGAGTAAGATTTGTGTGAGATTTGTGACGCTGAGTAAGATTTGTGTGAGATTTGTGATGCTGAGTAAGATTTGTGGGATATTTATGACGCTGAGTAAGATTTGTGTGAGATTTGTGACGCTGAGTAAGATTTGTGTGAGATTTGTGACGCTGAGTAAGATTTGTGTGAGATTTGTGACGCTGAGTAAGATTTGTGTGAGATTTGTGACGCTGAGTAAGATTTGTGTGAGATTTGTGATGCTGAGTAAGATTTGTGTGAGATTTGTGACGCTGAGTACGATTTGTGTGAGATTTGTGACGCTGAGAAAGATTTGTGTGAGATTTGTGACGCTGAGTAAGATTTGTGTAGATTTGTGACGCTGAGTAAGATTTGTGTGAGATTTGTGACGCTGAGTATGATTTGTGTGAGATTTGTGACGCTGAGTAAGATTTGTGTGAGATTTGTGACGCTGAGTAAGATTTGTGTGAGATTTGTGACGCTGAGTAAGATTTGTGTGAGATTTGTCACGCTGAGTAAGATTTGTGTGAGATTTGTGACGCTGAGTAAGATTTGTGTGAGATTTGTGATGCTGAGTAAGATTTGTGTGAGATTTGTGACGCTGAGTAAGATTTGTGTGAGATTTGTGACGCCGAGTACGATTTGTGCGAGATTTGTGACTTTGAGTAAGATTTGTGTGAGATTTAGGATGCTGAGTAAGATTTATGTAAAATTTGTGACGCTGAGTAAGATTTGTGTGAGATTTGTGATGCCGAGTAAGATTTGTGTGAGATTTGTGACGCTGAGTAAGATTTGTGTGAGATTTGTGACGCTGAGTAAGATTTGTGTGAGATTTGTGACGCTGAGTAAGATTTGTGTGAGATTTGTGACGCTGAGTAAGATTTGTGTGAGATTTGTGACGCTGAGTAAGGTTTGTGTGATATTTGTGACACTGAGTAAGATTTGTGTGAGATTTATGACGCTGAGTAAGATTTGTGTCAGATTTGTGACGCTGAGTAAGATTTGTGTGAGATTTGTGACGCTGAGTAAGATTTGTGTGAGATTTGTGACGCTGAGTAAGATTTGTGTCAGATTTGTGACGCTGAGTAAGATTTGTGTGAGATTTGTGACGCTGAGTAAGATTTGTGTGAGATTTGTGACGCTGAGTAAGATTTGTGTGAGATTTGTGACGCTGAGTAAGATTTGTGTGAGATTTGTGACGCTGAGTAAGATTTGTGTGAGATTTGTGACGCTGAGTAAGATTTGTGTGAGATTTGTGACGCTGAGTAAGATTTGTGTGAGATTTGTGACGCTGAGTAAGATTTGTGTGAGATTTGTGACGCTGAGTAAGATTTGTGTGAGATTTGTGACGCTGAGTAAGATTTGTGTGAGATTTATGACGGTGAGTAAGATTTGTGTGAGATTTGTGACGCTGAGTAAGATTTGTGTGAGATTTGTGACGCTGAGTAAGATTTGTGTGAGATTTGTGACGCTGAGTAAGATTTGTGTGAGATTTGTGACGCTGAGTAAGATTTGTGTGAGATTTGTGACGCTGAGTAAGATTTGTGTGAAATTTGTGACGCTGAGTAAGATTTGTGTGAGATTTGTGACGCTGAGTAAGATTTGTGTGAGATTTGTGACGCTGAGTAAGATTTGTGTGAGATTTGTGACGCTGAGTAAGATTTGTGTGAGATTTGTGACGCTGAGTAAGATTTGTGTGAGATTTATGACGCTGAGTAAGATTTGTGTGAGATTTGTGACGCTGAGTAAGATTTGTGTGAGATTTGTGACGCTGAGTAAGATTTGTGTGAGATTTGTGACGCTGAGTAAGATTTGTGTGAGATTTGTGACGCTGAGTAAGATTTGTGTAGATTTGTGACGCTGAGTAAGATTTGTGTGAGATTTGTGACGCTGAGTAAGATTTGTGTGAGATTTGTGACGCTGAGTAAGATTTGTGTGAGATTTGTGACGCTGAGTAAGATTTGTGTGAGATTTGTGACGCTGAGTAAGATTTGTGTGAGATTTGTGACGCTGAGTAAGATTTGTGTGAGATTTGTGACGCTGAGTAAGATTTGTGTGAGATTTGTGACGCTGAGTAAGATTTGTGTGAGATTTGTGATGCTGAGTAAGATTTGTGTGATATTTGTGACGCTGAGTAAGATTTGTGTGAGATTTGTAACGCTGAGTAAGATTTGTGTGAGATGTGTGACGCTGAGTAAGATTTGTGTGAGATTTGTGACGCTGAGTAAGATTTGTGTGAGATTTGTGATGCTGAGTAAGATTTGTGTGAGATTTGTGACGCTGAGTAAGATTTGCATGAGATTTGTGACGCTGAGTAAGATTTGCGTGAGATTTGTGACGCCGAGTAAGATTTGCGTGAGATTTATGACGCTGAATAAGATTTGTGTGAGATTTGTGACGCTGAGTAAGATATGTGTGAGATTTGTGACGCTGAGTAAGATGTGTGTGAGATTTGTGACGCTGAGTAAGATTTGCGTGAGATTTGTGACGCTGAGTAAGATTTGTGTGAGATTTATGACGCTGAGTAAGATTTGTGTGAGATTTGTGACGCTGCCTAAGACATGGAGGGTGATGAGGGTGACGCGTGTCTGGTCGTAATCACAGACGTGCCACTGCCCTCCCGAAGGACGCGAATAAACTTTCGCACAGCCCTGGTGCTTGGCTGTTGTGGAGGTCGCCTCACTCCTCCTGAGGACCGACGACACAACCTCCCTAACGTCATTAGTGTTGTTGTTGTGATCGTTGTTGTGATCGTTGTTGTTATTGTCGTCAATTTAGTTGAATCTGTCCGTCCCACCCCTCAACTCCCGCTCCCTCGCACAGGAGAAGGGGAACATGGCGGACACCACCCACCCCCCTTCCCCCTCCCCTCCCCTCCCCCCGTGGCCCCACCTTGAAGCCCCCACAGAGAGTCGAGCACGAGGTGGAGTCTGTTGGCGGACGAGCGCAGGCCGGGCGGTCTCACGACGCCGCCGCCGCAGAACACGCCCAGCGAGTCGCCGTTGTCGTCGTAGACGGTCAGCGACTCGTCCACGCAGTCGGGGTCGGAAGACAAGCTGCGGCGGTGGGAGAGCGAGGGTTGTGTGGCGTAGCATGTTAGAGCACGTGTGGTGCGTAGTGTAGCATGTACGAGTGTGTGTAGTGTGTAGTGTAGCATGTACGAGTGTGTGTAGTGTAGCATGTACGAGCACGTGTGGTGTGTAGTGTAGCATGTACGAGTATGTGTAGTGTGTAGTGTAGCATGTACGAGCACGTGTGGTACGTAGTGTAGCATGTACGAGCGTGTGTAGTGTGTAGTGTAGCATGTACGAGTATGTGTAGTGTGTAGTGTAGCATGTACGAGTATGTGTGGTGTAGCATGTACGGGCACGTGTAGTGTGTAGTGTAGCATGTACGAGTGTGTGTAGTGTGTAGTGTAGCATGTACGAGTATGTGTAGTGTAGCATGTACGAGTATGTGTAGTGTAGCATGTACGAGTATGTGTAGTGTGTAGTGTAGCATGTACGAGCACGTGTAGTGTGTAGTGTAGCATGTACGAGTGTGTGTAGTGTAACATGTACGAGTATGTGTAGTGCGTAGTGTAGCATGTAAGAGCACGTGTGGTGCGTAGTGTAGCATGTACGAGTGTGTGTAGTGTAACATGTACGAGTATGTGTAGTGTGTAGTGTAACATGTACGAGCACGTGTAGTGTGTAGTGTAGCATGTACGAGTGTGTGTGGTGTAGCATGTACGAGTATGTGTAGTGTAGCATGTACGAGCACGGGTAGTGTGTAGTGTAACATGTACGAGTGTGTGTAGTGTGTAGTGTAACATGTACGAGCACGGGTAGTGTGTAGTGTAGCATGTACGAGTGTGTGTGGTGTAGCATGTACGAGTATGTGTGGTGTGTAGTGTAGCATGTACGAGTGTGTGTGGTGTAGCATGTACGAGTATGTGTAGTGTGTAGTGTAGCATGTACGAGTATGTGTGGTGTAGCATGTACGAGTATGTGTAGTGTAGCATGTACGAGCACGGGTAGTGTGTAGTGTAGCATGTACGAGTATGTGTAGTGTAGCATGTACGAGTATGTCTAGTGTGTAGTGTAGCATGTACGAGTGTGTGTAGTGTAGCATCTACGAGTATGTGTAGTGTAGCATGTACGAGTATGTGTAGTGTGTAGTGTAGCATGTACGAGTATGTGTAGTGTAGCATGTACGAGTATGTGTAGTGTAGCATGTACGAGTATGTGTAGTGTAGCATGTACGAGTATGTGTGGTGTAGCATGTACGAGTATGTGTAGTGTGTAGTGTAACATGTACGAGCACGGGTAGTGTGTAGTGTAGCATGTACGAGTATGTGTGGTGTAGCATGTACGAGTGTGTGTGGTGTAGCATGTACGAGTATGTGTAGTGTGTAGTGTAGCATGTACGAGTGTGTGTAGTGTAGCATGTACGAGTATGTGTAGTGTGTAGTGTAGCATGTACGAGTATGTGTAGTGTAGCATGTACGAGCACGTGTAGTGTGTAGTGTAGCATGTACGAGTGTGTGTGGTGTAGCATGTACGAGTATGTGTAGTGTGTAGTGTAGCATGTACGAGTGTGTGTAGTGTAGCATGTACGAGTATGTGTAGTGTTGCATGTACGAGTATGTGTAGTGTGTAGTGTAGCATGTACGAGTATGTGTAGTGTGGCATGTACGAGTATGTGTAGTGTAGCATGCACGAGTATGTGTGGTGTAGCATGTACGAGTATGTGTAGTGTGTAGTGTAACATGTACGAGCACGTGTAGTGTGTAGTGTAGCATGTACGAGTGTGTGTAGTGTAACATGTACGAGTATGTGTAGTGTGTAGTGTAACATGTACGAGCACGTGTAGTGTGTAGTGTAGCATGTACGAGTGTGTGTGGTGTAGCATGTACGAGTATGTGTAGTGTGTAGTGTAGCATGTACGAGTGTGTGTAGTGTAGCATGTACGAGTATGTGTAGTGTAGCATGTACGAGTATGTGTAGTGTGTAGTGTAGCATGTACGAGCACGTGTAGTGTGTAGTGTAGCATGTACGAGTGTGTGTGGTGTAGCATGTACGAGTATGTGTAGTGTGTAGTGTAGCATGTACGAGTGTGTGTAATGTAGCATGTACGAGTATGTGTAGTGTAGCATGTACGAGTATGTGTAGTGTGTAGTGTAGCATGTACGAGTATGTGTAGTGTAGCATGTACGAGTATGTGTAGTGTAGCATGTACGAGTATGTGTAGTGTAGCATGTACGAGTATGTGTGGTGTAGCATGTACGAGTATGTGTAGTGTGTAGTGTAACATGTACGAGCACGGGTAGTGTGTAGTGTAGCATGTACGAGTATGTGTGGTGTAGCATGTACGAGTGTGTGTGGTGTAGCATGTACGAGTATGTGTAGTGTGTAGTGTAGCATGTACGAGTGTGTGTAGTGTAGCATGTACGAGTATGTGTAGTGTGTAGTGTAGCATGTACGAGTATGTGTGGTGTAGCATGTACGAGTATGTGTGATGTAGCATGTACGAGTATGTGTAGTGTAGCATGTACGAGTGTGTGTGGTGTAGCATGTACGAGTATGTGTAGTGTGTAGTGTAGCATGTACGAGTGTGTGTGGTTTAGCATGTACGAGTATGTGTAGTGTAGCATGTACGAGTATGTGTGGTGTAGCATGTACGAGTATGTGTAGTGTGTAGTGTAGCATGTACGAGTGTGTGTGGTGTGTAGTGTAGCATGTACGAGTGTGTGTGGTGTAGCATGTACGAGTATGTGTAGTGTAGCATGTACGAGCACGTGTAGTGTGTAGTGTAGCATGTACGAGTATGTGTAGTGCGTAGTGTAACATGTACGAGTATGTGTAGTGTACCATGTACGAGTATGTGTAGTGTAGCATGTACGAGCACGTGTGGTGTGTAGTGTAGCATGTACGAGTATGTGTGGTGTGTAGTGTAGCATGTACGAGTATGTGTGGTGTAGCATGTACGGGCACGTGTAGTGTGTAGTGTAGCATGTACGAGTATGTGTAGTGTGTAGTGTAGCATGTACGAATATGTGTGGTGTAGCATGTACGAGCATGGGTAGTGAGTAGTGTAGCATGTACGAGTATGTGTAGTGTAGCATGTACGAGTATGTGTGGTGTGTAGTGTTGCACGTATAGAAGTGCATAGTCGTGTGTAGTGTAGTGTATAGCAATGCCGTGTATAGTATAGTATATAGCACACACACACGTACACACGCACACAGGTATATACACACACACACACACACGTACACACGCACACAGGTATACACACACACACGTACACACGCACACAGGTGTATACACACACGTACACACGCACACAGGTACACACACACGTACAAACGCACACAGGTACACACACGTACACACGCACACAGCTATACACACACACACGTACACACACACACACGTACTGTCGCGTATAGCCGCGTGCAGCCCTATAGTGCAGCGTAGTCGCGTACAACCGCGCAGCACGTGCCGAACTTCTAAAAAATTTCACCAAATCGAGAGCTCACTTTAATTGCTGGAACCTCAGCTTGACCTGGTATCTGTGGGGTCCACCCCTTCCCTCCCCAATCGAGAGCTCACTTGAATTGCTGGAACCTCAGATTGACCTGGTATCTGTGGGGTCCACCGTGCCCCTCCCCAATCGAGAGCTCACTTGAATTGCTGGAACCTCAGCTTGACCTGGTATCTGTGGGGTCCACACCTTCCCTCCCCAATCGAGAGCTCACTTGAATTGCTGGAACCTCAGCTTGACCTGGTATCTGTGGGGTCCACACCGCCCCTCCCCAATCGAGAGCTCACTTGAATTGCTGGAACCTCAGCTTGACCTGGTATCTGTGGGGTCCACACGGCCCCTCCCCAATCGAGAGCTCACTTGAATTGTTGGAACCTCAGCTTGACCTGGTATCTGTGGGGTCCACCGCGCCCCTCCCCAATCGAGAGCTCACTTGAATTGCTGGAACCTCAGCTTGACCTGGTATCTATGGGGTCCACCGCGCCCCTCCCAAATCGAGAGCTCACTTGAATTGCTGGAACCTCAGCTTGACCTGGTATCTGTGGGGTCCACCGCGCCCCTCCCCAATCGAGAGCTCACTTGAATTGCTGGAACCTCAGCTTGACCTGGTGTCTGTGGGGTCCACACGGCCCCTCCCCAATCGAGAGCTCACTTGAATTGCTGGAACCTCAGCTTGACCTGGTATCTGTGGGGTCCACCGCGCCCCTACCCAATCGAGAGCTCACTTGAATTGCTGGAACCTCAGCTTGACCTGGTATCTATGGGGTCCACCGCGCCCCTCCCAAATCGAGAGCTCACTTGAATTGCTGGAACCTCAGCTTGACCTGGTATCTGTGGGGTCCACCGTGCCCCTCCCCAATCGAGAGCTCACTTGAATTGCTGGAACCTCAGCTTGACCTCGTATCTGGGGTCCACACGGCCCCTCCCCAATCGAGAGCTCACTTGAATTGCTGGAACCTCAGCTTGACCTCGTATCTGGGGTCCACCTGGACGGTCCACCGGCACAGGGCGCTCCTCTCGCCGGCCGCGGAGAAGTTGGACGATGACAGCGAGCCCTGGCCGCCGACGAGCGTCTCCCTGCACGGTGACCCCACTGGCGGTGGTGGAGGTGGTGGAGGGTTACGACGCATTAATACTTCCGTGATGCAGGTGTTATTTGTGGGGAGTGTGGGGGGGGGGGGGGTGTTGTATATGGCCCCTTTTCCCCATCTTTAATATCAATAACAATGTTTTGCCGATATATATAGACGTATGTTTTTTTTTGTTTAACCGAAATAATTAATGAAAACAGGCCCGGTCCCACAGCCATAGCTGGTTTTATTTGTGGGGAGTGGGGGTGGGGGGGGGGGGGTGGGGTGGGGTGGGCTTAGATCGCGTGAATGTATAGATGCCGTATTCTTCGGGTCTTTCGGCAAAGTCATCGCGCAGGTATAGAAAAAAATAAAATAGATCAGGACGTTTCGGGCGCAAGCACAAGAAGTCCGTCATCAGGTGGGAAAAATCGTGATTTGTTTATTTTGTTTTATACCCCACGTGGCTTTTACCGAAAGAACCATGGAGAAAGGTGCGAATGGAAAAGATAACAAAAAATAAAAAAATAAAAAACGATGACGTCTCGATCGCAACGCAAACGTTCGATTTAAAGCTTTCGTGACTGCAAGGATTCATCTTCTTTGGTTATTTCGGTAAAGTCACCACGTAGAAGGGAAACAATAACCTGATGATGATTTCGATTTCAAGCTTTCGTGACTGCAAGGATTCATCTTCTTTGGTTCTTTCGGTAAAGTCACATAGAAGGGAAGCAATAACCTGATGATGATTTCGATTTCAGGCATTCGTGACTGCAAGGATTCATCTTCTTTGGTTCTTTCGGTAAAGTCACCACCACGTAGAATGAGAACAAAATAATAAATTGATAAAATAAAATGACAGAATAAAATTCTCACGACGTTTCGGCCACAACACAAGCGGCCTTCATCAGGTGAAGGGACGAGACTGTCTGGAGGACAGCGCTGGAGCATCCTCTAGACAGTCTCGTCCCTCGTCCCTTCACCTGATGAAGGCCGCTTGTGTTGTGGCCCGAAACGTCGTGAGAATTTTTCCTGTGTTATTTTATTTGATCAATTTATTATTTTATTCTCATTCTACGTGGTGACTTTACCGAAGGAACCAAAGAAGATGAATCCTTGCAGTCACGAAAGCTTTAAATCGAAAGTTGTTGTTGTTTGACTTGCATTCCCACTGGGATTTTTTTCACACGGCGTTGGTGGTGTACACGGTGCTTTTTTCAGGAATATTTTTGCTGTTTTTTTTTTTCCCCATGGATTTTCTGTTTTGCACAGTGTCACACACATAGTCACTTTAAGATGTTTTTAATGTTCGTGTTTTTGTTTTTCTTTGTTGTTTGTTGTGGGGTTGCACTCCGATTCAAGAGCCGAATGGCTCACAGGGCTACGCCAAAATAAACTGAAACTGAAAGGGCTGCCCGGTAAGAGTCAGCAAGTTGACGTGAGATCGTTGAGCGGGGTCCAAGGCGGGCACCCTGAGGTGGCCGTGTTCCTGTGAGAGATCGGCACGTTAATGTGAGATATTGGCACGTCAATGTGAGATATTGGTGTGTTAATGTGAGATATTGGCGTGTTAATGTGAGATATTGGCACGTTAATGTGAGATATTGGCATGTTAATGTGAGAGATTTGAATGTTAATGTGAGATATTGGCACGTTAATGTGAGATATTGGTGTGTTAATGTGAGATATTGGCGTGTTAATGTGAGATATTGGCACGTTAATGTAAGATATTGGCATGTTAATGTGAGAGATTGGAATGTTAATGTGAGATATTGGCATGTTAATGTGAGATATTGGCGTGTTCCTGTGAGAGATCGGCACGTTAGTGTGAGATATTGGCACGTTAATGTCAGATATTGGCGTGTTAATGTGACATATTGGCATGTTAATGTGACATATTGGTGTGTTCCTGTGAGAGATCGGTACGTTAGTGTGAGATATTGGCACGTTAATGTGAGATATTGGTGTGTTAACGTGAGATATTGGCATGTTAGTGTGAGATATTGGCACGTTAATGTCAGATATTGGCTTGTTATTGTGAGAGATTGGCATGTTAATGTGAGCGATTGGCATGTTAACGTGACATATTGGCATGTTAATGTGACATATTGGTGTGTTCCTGTGAGAGATCAGCACGTTAATGGAGGACCGCAAAGCAAAAAAAAACAAAACCTCGAGCTCGGTGAGCTCAGCGGCCGTGTTAGGGTGAGAAATGAAACCGGTTAATGTAAAATCAGAGAGCCCAAAACATCAACTAACATCGGAAGGTGGCCGAGCCTCTCCTCCCACCCCACCCCCTGGCGCAGCGACGCGGAACGGAAGCCTCGGCCCTCTCGTGAGTCCCGCCGGAGTCTCGCCGCCACGTGGGAGCGCTCAACGAGTCAAGCGAGGGGCCTCGCAGCGTCATCGCAGCAAGACAGACAGACAGACACACAGACAAACAGACAGACACACAAACAGACACACAAACAGACAGACAGACAAACAGACAGACAGACAGACAAACAAACAGACAGACAAACAAACAAACAGACAGACAGGCAGACAAACAGACAGACAAACAGACAAACAAACAGACAGACAAACAAACAAACAAACAGACAGACAGACAAATTAAACTCACCCCTGTAAAACGCGCTGAAGTTGCCGGCGATTCCCCGCGTGTCGTACGTGGCCCTCACGGACAAGGCGTTGGAGGACGAGATGATGGGAGCTGGGACTCCGTCGCCGGCGTACTTCCCCAGGAGCGGCGAGTCCACGGACGGCCCGTCGTAGACATAGACGACCTCGGCACCCGCCTGCAGACTTCGCGCGGACAGCGGACAGCGGACAGCGGACAGCGGAGAGTGGACAGCGGACAGCGGAGAGTGGACAGCGGACAGCGGACAGCGGAGAGTGGACAGCGGACAGCGGAGAGTGGACAGCGGACAGCTGCTGCTGTGACACGCCCCCGACGGTGGCATTGTCCTGGCACTGGTCGCCTTTCGGCGTCGTCCCCTGGTCTGGCGCCGTTTGAGACTCGGCTCTAAGGAAAGCCGTCTCTGGTGTTGTGGGCCAATCAGTTTCAAAGACAATGCGTCATCATCATCATCATATACTACCAGAGCATGTTTTAGTTTATATGATTACAATACCACCTCCCCCCTCCTCAGCCTCTAATCACTGCACCTGAATGAGTTAAATGATGACGTCACCCTGCTGCTGGTCTATTTAAGACCGGGAGCAAGTGGAGAGGGCTTTACCATTCTGGCGGCGAATTTGCCCGATGATGCTGGATGTAAATCACCAGCGAAACGTCGCAGTACAACTCAAACTGTAAATGTTGTGGATTCACTCTTCGACACACCGGTGGGCTAAAGTAGTGAACTATTTTGTCTTTTGTCAACGTGACACTTGGTTTTGCTGATTGGCCGTGTCGGGTGGTGGAGGGTTACGACACATTTATAAATAACGCGATCTAACCCAACAAAAACCTTTATCATGAATAATATTGGTCGCGAAAGCGGCTAACGCAGTAACATTATTCCTGGCAAAAAGTTTTCTGTTTGGTGGTTTTTTTTTTAACATCTAAACGCAGTCGTTTTATTGCCAGACAGGGTCAAACGTATTCTTGTATTTTGCTAGTGGCAAGGACGTTCCCGTGAATCAGCTGCTTTCACCCCGAGCTCTCAATTCCATTGATAGTGGCATTGTCTTTGTGCTGGTCGCCTTTTTGCCGTCCTCTGATCTAGCGCCGTTTGCGACTAGGCTCTAAAAGAAAGCCGTCTCTGGTGACGTGGACCAATCAGTTTCGGAGACAACGCGTCATCATCATCATCATACACTACCAGAGCATGTTCACCACAAGCATACGTGGCTAATGCAGCACGTGATTCCTTGCAGCACGCGTCTGTTTGGTGTTTTAACGTCTTAACGCAACCGCAGCTGCATTGCCGGAAAGGGTCAAACCCACGCTTTACGTTGAGCAGAGCTCCCGTTACGACCGCAAACCCTTCAAAACTGTGAGGACGAGCGAGCGTCAAAGATTCGGCACGAATGACCTCGTCGTGAGAGAAACCACGAAAGGTTCGTGACCATACGGATAAAAGATTGCTTGTGTTGCAGTCGAAACGTCGTGAAAATTTTCTTGTTATATATTTTTATGATTTCATTGTTTCCCTTCTATACGTGGTGACTTTACCGAAAGAACCAAGTATAATCATTTTATTGTTTCATATTTTTATTATTTTATTGTTTCCCTTCTATACGTGGTGACTTTACCGAAAGAACCAAGAATAATAATTTTATTGTTTTATATTTTTAATATTTTATTGTTTCCCTTCTACGTGGTGACTTTACCGAAAGAACCAAGTATAATAATTTTATTGTTTCATATTTGTATTATTTTATTGTTTCCCTTCTATACGTGGTGACTTTACCGAAAGAACTAAGAATAATAATTTTATTGTTTTATATTTTTATTATTTTATTGTTTTCCTATCTAACGTGGTGACTTTACCGAAAGAACCAAGAATAATAATTGTATTGTTTTATATATTTTTTATTTTATTGTTTCCCTATCTAACGTGGTGACTTTACCGAAAGAAACAAGTATAATAATTTTATTGTTTTATATTTTTATTATTTTATTGTTTTCCTATCTAACGTGGTGACTTTACCCAAAGAACCAAGAATAATAATTTTATTGTTTCATATTTTTATTATTTTATTGTTTCCCTTCTATATGTGGTGACTTTACCGAAAGAACCAATAATAATAATTTTATTGTTTAATATTTTTATTAGTTTACCTCCACTTTACCGAAAGAACCAAGAATAATAATTTTATTGTTTAATATTTGTATTATTTTATTGTTTCCCTTCTATATGTGGTGACTTTACCGAAAGAACCAAGAATAATAATTTTATTGTTTTATATTTTTATTATTTTATTGTTTCCTTTCTATACGTGGTGACTTTACCGAAAGAACCAAGAATAATAATTGTATTGTTTAATATTTTTATTATTTTATTGTTTCCCTATCTAACGTGGTGACTTTACTGAAAGAACCAAGAATAATAATTTTATTGTTTCATATTTTTATTATTTTATTGTTTCCCTTCTACGTGGTGACTTTACCAAAAGAACCAAGAATAATAATTTTATTGTTTAATATTTTTATTATTTTATTGCTTCCCTTCTATACGTGGTGACTTTACCGAAAGAACCAAGAATAATAATTTTATTGTTTTATATTTTTATTATTTTATTGTTTCCCTTCTACGTGGTGACTTTACCGAAAGAACCAAGAATAATAATTTTATTGTTTAATATTTTTATTATTTTATTGTTTCCCTTCTATACGTGGTGACTTTACCGAAAGAACCAAGAATAATAATTTTATTGTTTTATATTTTTAATATTTTATTGTTTCCCTTCTACGTGGTGACTTTACCGAAAGAACCAGGTATAATAATTTTATTGTTTCATATTTTTATTATTTTATTGTTTCCCTTCTACGTGGTGGTGACTTTACCGAAAGAACTAAGATTAATAATTTTATTGTTTTATATTTTTATTATTTTATTGTTTTCCTATCTAACGTGGTGACTTTACCGAAATAACCAAGAATAATTTTATTGTTTTATATTTTTATTATTTTATTGTTTCCCTATCTAACGTGGTGACTTTACCGAAAGAACCAAGAATAATAATTTTATTGTTTCATATTTTTATTATTTTATTGTTTCCCTTCTACGTGGTGACTTTACCGAAAGAACCAAGAATAATAATTTTATTGTTTTATATTTTTATTATTTTATTGTTTCCCTATCTAACGTGGTGACTTTACCGAAAGAACCAAGAACAATAATTTTATTGTTTCATATTTTTATTATTTTATCGTTTCCCTTCTATATGTGGTGACTTTACCGAAAGAACCAAGAATAATAATTTTATTGTTTTATATTTTTATTATTTTATTGTTTCCCTATCTAACGTGGTGACTTTACCGAAAGAACCAAGTATAACAATTTTATTGTTTTATATTTTTATTATTTTATTGTTTCCCTATCTAACGTGGTGACTTTACCGAAAGAACCAAGAACAATAATTTGATTGTTTCATATTTTTATTATTTTATTGTTTCCCTTCTACGTGGTGACTTTACCGAAAGAACCAAGAATAATAATTTTATTGTTTTATATTTTTATTATTTTATTGTTTCCCTTCTACGTGGTGACTTTACCGAAAGAACCAAGTATAATAATTTTATTGTTTCATATTTTTATTATTTTATCGTTTCCCTTCTATATGTGGTGACTTTACCGAAAGAACCAAGAATAATAATTGTATTGTTTAATATTTTTATTATTTTATTGTTTCCCTATCTAACGTGGTGGTGACTTTACCGAAAGAACCAAGAATAACAATTTTATTGTTTTATAGTTTCAATATTTTATTGTTTCCCTATCTAACGTGGTGGTGACTTTACCGAAAGAACCAAGAATATGGATGACATTGGCGAGGAAAGCCTACTAGGTGTGAACCCGACGTTCGCACTTACGCCCCCTCTAGCATGAGCACACGTGTACGTTGTGTTGAACCTCCACCGCCGTCGTGTACGAGGGACATCCGTGCTCATCGGCGGAGCGGACTCTTAACAGCCCGAAGCGTTTCGTGACGCGTGGTTGCGAACCTGTGGGCCAGAGTGAGTGCACCTATACATCCCCTCCCTTCCCTTCCCTCCCTTCCCCCCACAACCGCCGCTTACCTGAACGTCTGGAAGCGAAGGATCACGGCCGTACCCGGCCCGCCGGTTATGGTCCAGAGGCAGTCACCGACGTTGGGCCTCGCGAGCAAATCGGCGAATCGGACGGTGCCGCTCGCGCCGGATGGGTTGATGCGACAGACTCCGCCTAGGGCATCGCGGGCCACTCTTTAGTTACTTTCACCGGACGAATCGTCAAAGGGGGGGAAGCGGGGCGGAGGACCACGGAGTCACCAAGAGATGTGTTGATGCTACACACTATACACTGCTATACACCGCGCTACAATGTACACGTCAGTAATATACGCTACACTATACACTACACTGTACACTACACTATACACTATACACTACACTACTATACACTACTATACACTACACTATACACATTACTACTATAGTATACACTACTATACACCGCGCTACAATATACATGTCACTAATATACGCTGCACTATACACTACACGACAATACACTAGACGACTATACACTACACTATACACATCACTGCTATACACTACACTATACACTACACTATACACGACACTACTATACACTACACTATACACATCACTGCTATATACTACACTATACACTTCACTACTTTCCACTACACTATACACTACACTATACACTACACTATACACTACACTATACACGACACTACTATACACTATACTACTATTTGCTAGACTACTGTGCACTACACTACTATTTGCTAGACTACTATACACCACACTATTATACACTACACTATACACATCACTGCTATACACTACACTATACACAACACTATACACTACACTATACACATCACTACTATACAATACACTACTATACACTACACTATACACTTCACTACTTTCCACTACACTATACACTACACTATACACTACACTATACACGACACTACTATATACTACACTACTATTTGCTACACTACTATACACTACACTACTATTTGCTAGACTACTATACACCACACTACTATACACTACACTACTATACACTACTATACACTACACTACTATACACTACACTATATACTACACTACTATACAACACACTACTATACACTACACTACTATACACTACACTATACACTACACTTCTATACACCACACTACTATACACTACACTACTATACACTACACTATACACTACACTACTATACACCACACTACTATACGCTACACTACTATACACTACACTATACACTACACTACTATACACTACACTACTATACACTACACTATACACTACACTACTATACACCACACTACTATACGCTACACTACTATACACTACACTACTATACACTACACTATACATGACACTACTATACACTACACTATACACTACACTACAATACACTACACTACTATACACTACACTACTATACACCACACTACTATATGCTACACTACTATACACTACACTACTGTTTGCTAGACTACTATACACTACACTATACACTACACTACTATACACTACACTATACACTACACTATACACTACACTACTATACACTACACTACTATACACTACACTATACAATGGACTACTATACACTACACTACTATACACTACACTATACACTACACTATACACTACTATACACTACACTACTATACACTACACTACTATACACTACACTACTATACACTACACTATACACTACACTATACACCACACTACTATACACTACACTATACACTATACACTACACTATACACTACACTACTATACACTACACTATACACTACACTATACACTACACTATACACTACACTACTATACACTACACTACTATACACTACACTATACACTACACTATACACTACACTACTATACACCACACTACTATACACTACACTATACACTACACTACTATACACTACACTATACATCACACTACTATACACTACACTATACACTACACTATACACTACACTATGCACTACACTACTATACACCACCCTACACTTTACACTACACTATACATCCCACTACTATACACTACACCACTCTACTATACACCACACTACTATACACCACCCTACACTTTACACTACACTACTATACACCACCCTACACTTTACACTACACTATAAACTACACTACAGAGGGAGAGAGCGACGGGCTCTGTGTGTGGTTCGGTCGTGCGGGAGAGGCGACAGGGACATGGCGTGGGTTGGAGGCTGGCGAGCGATGCGAGTTGATGGAAAGGGGATCGCGAGGAAGAAAGGCAGAAGAAGAGGTGCGGGAGGGGGGGGGGGCGATGTAGTGGTGTGATGTGGTGGGTGTGATGTAGTGGTGTGATGTGGTGGGTGTGATGTGGTGGGTGCGATGTGGTGGGTGTGATGTAGTGGTGTGATGTAGTGGTGTGATGTAGTGGTGTGATGTAGTGGGTGTGATGTGGTGGTGTGATGTAGTGGTGTGATGTAGTGGTGTGATGTGGTGGGTGTGATGTGGTGGTGTGATGGTGTGATGTGGTGGTGTGATGTGGTGTGATGTGGTGGTGTGATGTAGTGGTGTGATGTAGTGGTGTGACGTGGTGGTGTGATGTAGTGGTGTGATGTGGTGGGTGTGATGTAGTGGTGTGATGTGGTGGATGCGATTTGGTGGTGCGTGTAAGAGTCAAAAGACAGAAAGTGAGCGTATTATTTCTGTGTATACATTTGATGTACATCCGTCACACATTTGTTGACGGACTGGTTATATTTCATTTGGAATATCCCATCTGTGTAGAAACCCCCCTGCGGTTAGACGCTCCGTTGGTTGAACCCATGACGTCACTTCCGGTTTGTACAGTATAAACGGGGAGCTACAAGAAGGGCCGTGGTGAGCGAGTGGATGCAGTCTTTTGTCCGTGCGACGAGGTTGCACAGTACGTGAACAGGCGATGATTTAACTTTAGAAAACGCTCGTTTTTGTGCAACTAAGCAATAAGGAAACAGTTTGACTTAAGACACCTCAAACACGCGTCAGGCTTTTTTGCTCCCACAAGTTAAGGCGTAGCTTATTTTTTTGGTTCAGGAAAGCTGCGTCTACAGTGTGATGTGGTGGTGGTGTGATGTGGTATGGTGTGATGTGGTGAGTGCGATGTGGTGAGTGCGATGTGGTGGTGTGATGTGGTGGTGTGATGTGGTGGGTGTGATGTGGTGGTGTGATGTAGTGGTGTGATGTGGTATGGTGTGATGTAGTGGTGTGATGTGGTGAGTGCGATGTGGTGGTGGTGTGATGTGGTGGTGTGATGTGGTGGGTGTGATGTGGTGGCTGTGATGTGGTGGTGTGATGTGGTGAGTGCGATGTGGTGGTGGTGTGATGTGGTGGTGTGATGTAGTGGTGTGATGTGGTATGGTGTGATGTGGTGAGTGCGATGTGGTGAGTGCGATGCGGTGGTGTGATGTAGTGGTGTGATGTGAGTGCGATGCGGTGGTGGGTGCGATGTGGTGGGTGTGTTGTGGTGGGTGTGATGTGGTGGGTGTGATGTGGTGGTGTGATGTGGTGGTTGTGATGTGGTGGGTGTGATGTGGTGGTGTGATGTGGTGGGTGTGATGTGGTGGTGTGATGTAGTGGTGTGATGTGGTGGTGTGATGTGGTGAGTGCAATGTGGTGGTGTGATGTGGTGGTGTGATGTAGTGGTGGTGTGATGTAGTGGTGGTGTGATGTAGTGGTGGTGTGATGTGGTGGGATGTAGTGGTGTGATGTGGTGGATGTGATGTGGTGGGTGTGATGTGGTGGGTGTGATGTAGTGGTGTGATGTGGTGGGTGCGATGTGGTGGGTGTGATGTAGTGGTGTGATGTGGTGGTGTGATGTGGTGGTGTGATGTGGTGGTGTGATGTGGTGGTGTGATGTGGTGGGTGTGATGTGGTGGGTGTGATGTGGTGGGTGTGATGTGGTGGTGGTGGTGGTGAACCAAGGAGCGGAAAGAGATAGCGCAGGAACAGGGCGGCGTGGAGGTCGGCAAGGAGAGCGGAGGAACGCCCCCACGTGGAGTGGGACAAACGCGTGGAGGAAGAAGAGAAGTCTGTGGGTCTCTGTGGAAGTCTGTGGGTCACTGTGGACGTCCATGGGTATCTGTATATCTCTGGGTCTCTTGGTAGGTCCATGGGTCCCTGTATTAGTCTGTGGGTATCTGTACGAGTGTGTGGGTCTAAGTGGAAGTCCATGGGTATCTGTATATCTCTGGGGCTCTTTGTAGGTCCATGGGCCTCTGTATTAGTCTGTGGGTATCTGTACGAGTCTGTGCATCTCAGTGGACGTCCATGGGTGTCTGTACATCTCTTGGTCTCTTTGGAAGTCTATGGGTCTCTGTAGGAGTCTGTTGGGTATCTGTGGGAGTCTGTGGGTCTCTGTGGAAGTCCATGGGTATCTGTATATCTCTGGGTCTCTTGGTAGGTCCATGGGTCCCTGTATTAGTCTGTGGGTATCTGTACGAGTCTGTGGGTCTCAGTGGAAGTCCATTGGTATCTGTATATCTCTGGGTCTCTTGGTAGGTCCATGGGTCTCTGTGAGAGTCTGTGGGTATCTGTGGGAGTCTGTGGGTCACTGTGGACGTCCATGGGTATCTGTACATCTCTTGGTCTCTTTGTAAGTCTATGGGTCTCTGTAGGAGTCTGTGGGTATCTGTGGGAGTCTGTGCATCTCTGTGGAAGTCCATGGGTATCTGTATATCTCTGGGTCTCTTTGTAGGTCCATGGGTCCCTGTATTAGTATGTGGGTATCTGTACGAGTTTGTGCGTCTCAGTGGAAGTCCATGGGTATCTGTACATCTCTTGGTCTCTTTGTAAGTCTATTGGTCTCTGTAGGAGTCTGTGGGTATCTGTGGGAGTCTGTGGGTCACTGTGGACGTCCATGGGTATCTGTACATCTCTTGGTCTCTTTGTAAGTCTATGGATCTCCGTAGGAGTCTGTGGGTATCTGTGGGAGTCTGAGGGTCACTGTTCACGTCCATGGGTATCTGTACATCTCTTGGTCTCTTTGTAAGTCTATGGGTCTCTGTAGGAGTCTGTGGGTATCTGTGGGAGTCTATGGGTCACTGTGGACGTCCATGGGTATCTGTACATCTCTGGGTCTCCATGCGAGGCCATAACGGGAGAAGCCGCTGTCAATTAAATACTCAATCCAAGTGGATGAGTCACAGCGGACGCCGCCTCTGCCCAGCCCACAACTTGAGTTGTGCACAGACTCAGCCCATCCACCAGGGGGGGAGGAGCTGTAATGGCACAGGCATCGTGACGTCTTCACACCACGGTAACAGGAAGCCAATCAAATGTGGGCGAGGTCACAATTGGGGAGCGGCGTTCGCGAGGGTGGTGGTGGGGGTTGTAACGGCGTCGTGTTTGTTAGTGGAATAATAATCGTAGAAGTTAGATTTGCTACAAGTCTGGCTGATCGTGTTTCAAATGCTCAGCATTTAGTTACCTCTTAGGTTGCCGTAGCCAAGGACGTAGCCAAATGAGTCATAGGATGCCACCCCGTAGAGGTAGAGCCCAAACGTCTGAGTCGCGTGTTCCACACGGAACTGCTGATTCCCAAGTCCCAGGTTCAGCTCCCCGGCCACGAACTGGAGGTCGCTTGTCCGGACCCACTGGATCTTATCGCACAGTGTCTTGTTGTTGATGACGATCCCACATTTGTCCGCATCCTTGACGATCACGATTAAAATGTTTATAAAATCTGGTTGAGTCGCAAACAGGTACATGTTAGAGAACTTGCTGGTCGGTATGATGTTCATCTGGAACGGATCCATGGAATACCCTAGAGTTGTAGACCCACCCTGGCAAATGTACATGACCCCTACGTTCACAGATGAGTTTATAGACAAAGTCTGGTTTGCATATATAGGAACGCTGATGCGACCATAATTGGTCAACGTGTAGGTTGTGAAATTCCCATCGACACTGACATTGACTCTGATGCTCGCGCTTGAAGGCGAGGTGATGATGACGCTGTCATTTGTTGACTTGATGGACACAGGGAAGACCAGGTAAGAGGAGCCCCACTGCCGTACTGGCAAGAGCTGCTCTGTCACAAAATTGCAGGCTGTGTGGACTGCGATGCACCGATCTCCACTGAACACGGCCACAGGTTGACTCGAAAGTACCCTGGTCCCAGTTAGAGCGGATCCTTGGAACTGCACGACTTGGTCCTCTTGTAGAGTGATGTTCAGATTGTTGGAGTACGTCACACCGTTGAAAATAACATTTCCGCTCAAGATAATCTGCACCATCACGTTGTTGTAGGGACTGACTATCGCGAATTCGTTCGTTGACGAACCAGACACAGGAGCGACTACGTAATATTCTGTTCCCAGCTCTTGCTCAGGGATCATCATGAACCCATCGGTTGTTGCAGATCGTTTGGACATGCCCCACACTGAGATGTCACTGTCGGAACGAACGGACACGACCTTGTTGGTGACGATGCCGTTCTCTGCGATCTCTGCCGTTACCGGGATGGATACATTGCCGACGGAGAAGGGAGGCAGGAGGACGGCCTGCGAGAAGTTCACCGCAGGGACCGAGATGGTGACCTGAGTGCTGCTGTCGTAGCTGGCGAAGTCCACCACAAGCGCGTCGACTACCTCCACGTAGTTCTGCATAAATGCGCCGAAGAACTGACGTCCCACACTGCTCCCGGCTCCGTTCCCTGCGAGCGGTGACGACAACATCAGGGCAAGCGAGAGAGTTCAACTTTTGAGAACAAGGCAACGAGATCGACATTACAAAAAATCACCTTCATGGTGGTCGTTAAGCAGGAGGGGAAAAAAACAACCTCTTGAAGCGACAAACTTTCAGCGTCATTCGCTTTTAGCGGGGTTTTTATTTCTCAAGTGGTGGTATTCCAAAATTTCACAGCAGCTTATTTTCCTTTCACACCAACATTATGTAACCTCCCCCCCCCCCACCGTGCCGGTCCAGTACATCATTGTTATGCAAATTCCTTTGTCAAGGCGTTTTTTGTTTCCTCCCACACAGCTTAAAGGACGCGACCTGGGCATGGCTGTCTTCACTCCAACGCTGTCCTCTGGACAGTCCAGTCCCTTCACCTGATGAAAGCCACTTGTATTGTGGCCGAAACGTCGTGATTTTTTGTTATTTTATTTTTACCTACGTGGTGACTTTACCGAATAGAACCAAAGAGTACGTGCGTAGTTAATGCAGACTTCACTCCTTGCAAAATGTATCACCTATTTGGCGTTAAAAAAATCTTAGCGCACCTCGTGTTTTGCTAATGCCAGAAAAAAATTATGAAAACCCAAACTTACCTTTGTGTCGCTTTGATACCGGCACAAACGAAAAGGTCCCATCGGTAGAGGACTTGGTGTTACACAAACGCCCTATCCACGGGTCAAGCCTGCACCGGCTACAGCAGCAGCAGCAGCAGCAAGGCAGAGCCACCCCGGTGCCAGTTTCACCAGCGACCAAATCGCGTCCGACGCGGACAGAGAGCGGCAAGCGGCGGCGGAACTTCACCGGCGCCACGCGGTCGGGCGTTAGCGTCGCGAGCCCGGCCCCCGCTAAAGGGGGGGGGCCGGGCTCGCGTACAGAAATCCTCTCCACCCCACCCGGGGCCGCGGAAGTTGAGGCGCGAAAAGTGTGAGACCCCTCGGAAGGTTCGAGCGTGCGGGGAACGAGGAAGCGAGGGCGGCGGGGGGGGGCGGGGGGCGGGGTGGTGAGACGGTGCGCGTTGAGCGGGCGGTGTGGAAGTGGGGTGGTGAGACGGACGATGCTTGGGGGGAGGGGAGAGGTGCGGGAGTGTTGAGACCGATCCATTGAAGATAGCGCGGGGGGTGGGGTGGGGAGTTGAGATGCCTCGTGCTCGATGCGGGTTAGGAGGAAGAAGGGGAGGCAGGAGCGGACGGGGGTGGGGGGTGGGGGGGGGAATAAACCGCGTTAGGTTTGACGCGTCGGTAACGCTTTCGTGAGCGAGCAAATATCATCCAGGGTGTTGTTTTTTTAGTACGGAGATTAGTGTCACTGAACAGAAAGTGGCTAATTCGTTACTAATACAGCACCAGTATGGTATGTAGTATGGTGTATAGTGCAGTGTGTAGTGTAGTGTATAGTGTAGTGTATAGTGAAGTAAAATGGTACAGCACACCGGTGTGTTGGAGAGTAAATCCATAAGTGTGTTGTTAAACCCGCCACCGTCCGACACAGCCAATCAGTAAAGTTTTTAGTGTCACATAAACAGAACGTGCCAATTCGTTACTAATACAGCACTAGTGTATAGTGTACTGTATAGTGTAGTGTATAGTGTAGTGTAGTGTATAGTGCAGTATATAGTGTCGTGTATAGTGCCGTGTATAGTGCAGTGTATAGTGCAGTGTATAGTGCAGTGTATCATGTAGTATATGAGTACACCACTAACCGCTATGTCGGAGAGCAAATCCACAATGTTTACAATCGGAGTTCGACGTTTCGCCAATAATTACAACCAGCTTCATCAGGCGACAGCTGTCGCGTGGTGACGCGTTAGAAGGCACGTTTCTAGTTACGCGATGCAACCGAAAACGCGTTTAGCAAAAAATGCAATTTCAGTTTAGTTTCATCATCGGTCTATATGTTTGTATCGGTCTCTGGGTCTTTGGGGGTATGGTTGGGAGTCCGTGAGTATCTGTACGTCTCTGGGGTCTCCATGTGAGTCTGTGAGTCTCTGTGGGAGTCTGTGGGTATCTGGACATCTTTGGGTCTCCGTGCGAGGCCAAAATGTGAGAAGCCGCCATCAGCGCATTCCAGTTTCTCAATTAAATACTCAAGCCAAGTGGACGAGTCACAGCAGGCGCCTCCTCTGCCCCTCACACAACATCAGTTGCTTTAACACGTGGGTTTTCGCGACCAAAATCATCCATAATAGAGTTGTTTTTTTGTTAGATGGCGTATTGTAAATGTTGTGGCTTGGCTCACCAACACACCGGTGTGCTGTACTGGTGACGAATTGGCCACGTTCTGTTTCCGTGACAACCCCTACCAGTTGGCTGTATCGGGTAGTGGTGGGTTTTAATGACACGTTTATATATTTACGCGTTCTAACCAAAATAACTTATCGATTTAAAGCTTTCGTGACTGCAATGATTCATCTTCTTTGGTTCTTTCGGTAAAGTCACGTAGAATGAGATGCTAAATTATATGCTAATTCCTTTGTCAAGGCGCTTTGTTTCCTCTCACACAGCTTAAAGGTCGTGATCTGAACGTGGCTCTTTCACTCCAGCGCTGTCCTACCAGACAGTCTCGTCCCTTCACCTGATGAAGGCCGCTTGTGTTGTGGCCGAAACGTCGTGAGAATATTATTGTGTTATTTTATTTTATCAATTTATAATTTTATTCTCATTCTACGTGACTTTACCGAAAGAACCAAAGATGAAAATAACTTATATTAGGGAGAACTTCAGTTGTGCACAAAATGAGCCCATCCACCAGGGGGGGGGGGGGGAGGGGCTGTAATGGCAAGAACGTTTTGACTTCATCGCACCACGGTAACAGGAAGCCAATCAAATGTGGGCGAGGTCACAATTGAGGAGGGGCATTCGCGAGGGTGGTGGTGGGGGTTGTAACGGCGACGTCTATGTTAGTGGAATAATAATAATAATCGTAGTAGTAGTAGAAGTTAGATTTGCGATGCTACGAGTCTGGCTGATCTCGTTACAAATTTCTCAGCGTTTAGTTACCTCTTAGGTTGCCGTAGCTGAGGACGTAGCCAAATGAGTCGTAGGATGCCACCCCATAGAGGTAGAGCCCGAACGTCTGAGTCGCGTGTTCCACCAGGAACTGCTGATTCCCAAGTCCCAGTTTCAGCTCCCCGGCCACGAACTGGAGGTCGTTTGTCCGGACCCACTGGATCTTATCGCACAGTGTCCCGTTGTTGATGACGATCCCACATTTGTCCGCATCCTTGGCGATCACGATTAAAATGTTTATAAAATCTGGTTGAGTCGCAAATAGGTACTTGTTAGAGAACTTGCTGGTCGGTATGATGCTCATCTGGAATGGGTCCATGGAATACCCTAGAGTTGTAGACCCACCCTGGCAAATGTACATGACCCCTACGTTTACAGATGAGTTTATAGACAAAGTCTGGTTTGCATATACAGATACGCTGATGTGTCCATAATTGGTCAACGTGTAGGTTGTGAAATTCCCACCGACACTGACATTGACACTGACGCTCGCGCTCGTAGGCGAGGTGATGATGACGCTGTCGTCTGTTGACTTGATGGACACAGGGAAGACCAGGTAAGAGGAGCCCCACTGCGATACTGGCAAGAGCTGCTCTGTCACAAAATTGTAATAAGTATGAACAGCGATGAACCGATCTCCACTGAACACGGCCACAGGTTGACTCGAAAGTACCCTGGTCCCAGTCAGAGAGGATCCTTGGAACTGCACGACCTCGTTCTCTTGTAGAGTGATGTTCAGTTCGTTGGAGTACGTCACACCGTTGAATGTAACATTTCCGCTCAAAATAATCTGCACCGTCACGTTGTTGTAGGGACTGATTATTGCAAATTCGTTCCGGGTTATGACACCAGACACAGGAGCGACTACGTAATATTCTATTCCCAGTTCCTGCCCAGGGATCATCATGGCAGGAGGACGGCCTGCGAGAAGTTCACCGCGGGGACCGAGACGGTGACCTGAGCGCTGCTGTTGTAGCTGACGAAGTCCACCACAAGCGCGTCGACCATCCGCCTGTAGTTCGGCATAAATGCGCCGAAGTGCTGACGTCCCACACTGCTCCCGGCTCCGTTCCCTGCAAGCGGTGATGACAACATCAGTGCATACGAGAGGTCAACTTTTGAGAATAAGGCCATGTGATCGACAATAAAAATCACCCTTCGTGGTGGTCGTTAAGGAGGAGGGGAAGAAAAAAACCTCTTGAAGCGACAAACTTAAAGCGTCGTTCGCTTTTGGCCCGGTTTTTATTTCTCGACGCAGGCGTTGTGAGCGTTTGTCGCATAAAGCGAAAGCATCGCCACGGTGGCCGCTTCGCTGAGGCCGCTATCATTTGCGGTTGAGAATAACTCCAAGAGGGCGACCGATAAAAACAGAAAATAATTCCTCGCTTTACACGGAAACAAGCGGTGATTAGAAAAATAAAACACGCTTAAAGTGAAAAAACACTTTGAGCGCAAATGAGCGCTTAAAGTGTGCGTGGTTAATGCAGACTTCACTCTTTGCAAAAGGTATCACACCTATCGGGAATTTGAATATCTTAACACGGGGAAGCCTGCTCCGGCTACAGCAACAAGCCACAGCCACCCGTGCCCCCGTGCCAGACTCAACTCGGAGTGGCCTCACCACAGGGAGAGAGAGAGAAAGACAGACGCAGGCTCCAAACATACAGCGGCAGGCATCGAGAGGGTCGGGATCGAACCCACGACCTCCTGTAGACCAGGCGAGGTAGTTAACATCTCTCAGGCTAATCAAACCCACGACCTCCTGTATGCCAGGCGAGGTAGTTAATATCTCTCAATCTAATCAAACCCACGACCTCCTGTAGACCAGGCGAGGTAGTAAACATCTCCTAGCCACCGTGATGATGATGAAAGAATGAGAAACAGACTCCAAACATACAGCGGTAGGCATCTTCAGGGTCGGGATCGGACCCCTGAAGCCTGCTGTATACCAGGCGAGGTAGTTAACATCTCTCAGGCTAATCAAACCCACGACCTCCTGTAGACCAGGCGAGGTAGTTAACATATCTCAGGGTAATCGAACCCACGACCTCCTGTAGACCAGGCGAGGTAGTTAACATATCACTGCAAGGGACAGAGAGAGACACGCAGACTCCAAATTTACAGTGGCAGGCATCGTCAAGGTCGGGATCGAACCCACAACGTCCTTGCACACCAGGGGAGGTAGTTAACATCTCACCCCCTTTAAACAAACACAAAACAAGTGAACAGACTCGTAACCCACAGGTCAAGCCTGCGCCGGCTACAGCAGCAGCAGCAAGGCAGAGCCACCCCGTGACAAAATCGCGTCCAATGCTGAAAGAGCGCATTCCACGGGCGCACGTGGTGGTCACATCGTGACCACCACGTGACCACCACGTCGTGACCACCACGTGGTGACTACCACGTCGCAACCACCACGTGACCACCACGTGACCACGCCGTTACCACCAAGGTGTGACCACCACGTGACCACGCCGTGACCACCACGTGGTGGTCACGTGGTGGTCACGACGTGGTGGTCACGACTCCACTATATACTCCACTACACACTCCACTATACACTACACTCCACTACACACTACACTCCACTACACACTACACTCCACTACACTATACACTCCACTCCACTATACACTACACTCCACTACACACTACAGTCCACTACACACTACACTACACTCCACTACACACTCCACTACACACTACACCCCACTACACACTCCACTACACACTCCACTACACACTACACTCCACTACACACTACACTCCACTACACACTACACTCCACTACACACTCCACTATACACTCCACTCCACTATACACTACACTCCACTACACACTACAGTCCACTACACACTACACTACACTCCACTACACACTCCACTACACACTCCACTACACACTCCACTACACACTCCACTACACTACACACTACACTACACACTACACGACACACTACACTCTACTACACACTCCACTATACACTGCAAAGCTCCCCCGTGTAGCCTGTAACACACTGTAGGGGCAAGTGCTGTTAGTGAGCACCTATGAAGGCCGGCACAGCACACGAGGGGGTGGGTGACCAGCACCACGCCCGGTCGACTTTGTCTCTGCAGTGGCGATGTTTAGTGCACACCGCACAAGGTACTGATTTGAGGCTGAGTCGACCTAGGGGAGGCCCTGGACCGGTTCAGATAATTGTCACTGGCGTTGGTCGTGAGCGGGAATCGAACCCGGGTCGCCAGGTTCATAGCGCAGCGTAGCACAAACCGCTACACTACTCTGCTATACACTACACTATACACTACACAACCTACGCTATACACTATACACACACAGATTCCCATAGAGACACAGATCATAGACCCACAGAGACCCATAGAGAAACATTGAACCATAGAGACTCACAGAGACTCATAGACCCACAGAACCAACAGAGACTCATAGACCCACAAAGACCCACAGAGACCCACAGAGAATAATTGAACCACAGCAACCCTTAGAGCCTCATAGAACCACAGAGACCCACAGAGAATCATTTAACCACAGAGAACCACAGCGACTCATAGACCCAAAGAACCCACAGAGACTCAGACCAAGAGAGTCTCACAGAGACCCATAGTGAATAATTGAACCACAGAGACCCATAGAGACTCATATCACCACAGAGACCCACAGAGACCAACAGAGAATAATTGAACCACAGAGACCCATAGTGACTCATATAACCACAGAGACCCACAGAGACACACAGACAACCACACAGACCCACATAAAACCCACAGAGACCCACACAGACCCACAGAGACCCACAGAGACCCACAGAGACCCACACAGACCCACAGAGACCCACACAGACCCACAGACAGCCACAGATACCCACACAGACCCACAAAAACCCACAGAGACCCACACAGAGACCCACAGAAACCCACAGAAACCCACAGAGACCCACAGAAACCCACACAGACCCACACAGACCCACAGAGACCCACACAGACCCACACAGACCCACAGAGACCCACACAGAGACTCATCCGATCGTTCCAAGAGGTCGGACCCTTAAACTCACCAATTTGCAGCGCCAACACCGCCACCACCACCACCACCGCCGGCAGAGGCATTGTTCCTTCCCCTCTAAATTCGAATTGTCATCGATCTTCTTCTGAAACAAAACCAATTATTGTATGTATGTATGTATATGTGTGTGTGTGTTGTATTATCTAATTGTGTTTTGTGTGTGTGTGTGCGGTTTAAAGCTCTTGTGTTGTGGTCTTTCCACTTTCCCCTTCCTCCTTGCTACGAGAGCAGCGCAGGAAGAATTTCACTCCTCGAGACCTCCGTCTCAGCCGCAGGAGCTGACGGTGCGGGGTTGTTCACGCGAGGGATCCTGACGTACGTCGATTTATATACTGACACACAGACACACACACGCAGACACACACACAGACACAGGCACACACACACAGACACGCCTAGCTGCCCCTGGTGGTGATGATGGTAGTGGCGGTGGCGGTTGTGGTGGTGGTGGTATTTCAGGAATGCCTTCACAAACCCACGCGCTCTTGAGCGGTGGCTAGCGAGATGTTGACTACCTCGCCTAGTATACAGTAGTTCGTGGGTTCGATCCCGACTCTGGGAGATGTTTACTACTTCGCCTGGTCTACAGGAGGTCGTGGGTTCGATTACCCTGAGAGATGTTTACTACCTCGCCTGGTCTACAGGAGGTCGTGGGTTCGATTACCCTGAGAGATGTTGACTACCTCGCCTGGTCTACAGGAGGTCGTGGGCTCGATTACCCTGAGAGATGTTGACTACCTCGCCTGGTATACAGGAGGTCGTGGGTTCGATTACCCTGAGAGGTGTTGACTACCTCGCCTGGTCTACAGGAGATCGGTGTGTTCGATCCTGACCCTGACGATGCCTGCTGCTGCTGTATATTTGAAGTCTGCGTCTCTCTCTATCATAATCATCAAGGTGGCTATGTGATGTTAATTACCTCGCCTGGTTTACAGGAGGTTCGTGGGTTCGATCCCGATCCTGACGATGCCTGCAGCTCTGTATTTGGAGTCTGCGTCTCTCTCTCTCATCATCATCACGGTGGCTAGGATATGTTCACTACCTCACCTGGCATACAGGAGGTTGTGGGTTGGATCCAGACCCTGACGATGCCTGCTGCTGCTATATATTTGGAGTCTGTGTCTCTCTCTCTCTCTTTCATCATCATCATCACGGTGGCTATGCGATGTTAACTACCTCACTCGGTATACAGGAGGTCGTGGGTTGGATCCCAATCCTGACGATGCCTGCAGCTGTATATTTGGAGTCTGCGTCTCTCTCTCTTTCATCATCATCATCATCATCACGGTGGCTAAGAGATGTTAACTACCTCGCCTGGTATACAGGAGGTCGTGGGTTCGAATCCGACACTCACGATGCCTGCTGCTGCTGCTGTTGTATATGATGTGGAGTCTGTGTCTCTCTCCCCGTGGTGGTCACTGAGTGGATTTTGTCTCCGTGTCCTCTGGGGTTTTCACTCCACGTTTAGAATCAACATCACCTCGCCTTTACAGTAATTGTGACGATTATCTGAACCGGTCCCGGGCCTCCCCTAGGTCGACTCAGCCTCAAATGAGTACCTGGTGCGGTGTGTAAACATTGCCACTGGGGAGACAAAGGCGGTCGGGCGTGGTGCTCGCCACCCACCCCCTCGTGTACCGTTCCGGCCTTCATAGGTGCTCGCTAACAGCACTTGCCCCTACAGTCTGTTACAGGCTATATGGGGGATCTTTGTCTTTGTTTTGTCTATTTGTGTGTCTGTCTGTGTGTCTGTCTGTGTGTCTGTGTGTCTGTGTGTGTATGTCTGTCTGTGTGTCTGTGTGTGTGTCTGTGTGTGTGTCTGTCTGTATGTCTGTGTGTGTGTCTGTCTGTGTGTCTGTCTGTCTGTGTGTCTGTGTGTGTGTCTGTCTGTGTGTCTGTGTGTGTGTGTCTGTCTGTGTGTCTGTGTGTGTGTCTGTGTGTCTGTGTGTCTGTCTGTCTGTCTGTGTGTGTGTCTGTGTGTGTGTGTCTGTCTGTGTGTGTGTCTGTCTGTGTGTGTGTGTCTGTCTGTGTGTCTGTCTGTCTGTGTGTCTGTCTGTGTGTCTATGCGTCTGTCTGTCTGTCTGTGTGTGTGTCTGTCTGTCTGTGTGTGTCTGTCTGTGTGTGTGTCTGTCTGTGTCTGTGTGTGTGTCTGTGTGTGTGTCTGTGTGTCTGTGTGTCTGTGTGTGTGTCTGTGTGTCTGTGTGTCTGTGTGTCTGTCTGTGTGTCTGTGTGTCTGTGTGTGTGTCTGTCTGTGTGTCTGTCTGTGTGTCTGTCTGTCTGTGTGTGTGTCTGTCTGTGTGTCTGTGTGTGTGTGTCTGTCTGTGTGTCTGTGTGTGTGTCTGTGTGTGTGTCTGTGTGTCTGTCTGTCTGTCTGTGTGTCTGTGTGTGTCTGTGTGTGTGTCTGTGTGTGTGTCTGTGTGTCTGTCTGTCTGTCTGTGTGTCTGTGTGTCTGTCTGTGTGTCTGTCTGTGTGTCTGTCTGTGTGTCTGTCTGCTTGTGCGTGGACGCAACTCGCGAAGGATTTGTCTCGCAACCCGTGGGGTTTTGCGTTGAAATAAAGTCGCCAGGTACCACGCCGTAAGCCCGTGGTGAGGACAGCGCCATTCCATTTCCCCCATCCCGTCAACTTCAAAGTGGTTAAATTGCCAATGCAGTGTTACATCTTCTTTGGTTCTTTCGGTAAAGTCACCAGGTAGAATGAGAATAAAATAATAAATTGATAAAATAAAATAACACAATAATATTCTCACGACGTTTCGGGCCACAACACAAGCGGCCTTCATCAGGTGAAGGGGGCGAGACTGTCTGGTAGGACAGCAGTGTTACATCTTGATTTGAAGCTTTCCGTGACTGCGGCGATCCACACACACACTCGGTATTTATTTCGGAAAAGTCATCACGTGGGTAGAGAAAAATAATATTTAAAAAAATACATCACGACGTCGCGATAGCATCACGAACAATCGCCTTCGGGTGCAACAAAACAAATTACAGCAGTAGAACTGCTGAACCAGGGGAAATTATTTTCCTACCTTACGTGGCTTTTCCCGAAATAACCGCGGACGATTGAGTGCAATGTGTTAGTTATTTTTTTTAATTATTTCTTTGCGAGCGCAACGCCCACGCGTCATGAAGGCAAGTCACAGATTTACAGCTCCGTTTAAACAGAGATCAACATTACTGTTTACTCATTTGCATTACTCTCAGTTCATAATACACGATAGGGATTAAGCGATGCTTGATGATAGTAAATAAGCACTGCTAGCGGGAAGTATCCGGCGTTGCCCGGGCGAAAAAGGCGCACACACACATCGACTTACACACACACACATAGACTCACACACACATACATAGACTCACACACACACATACATAGACTCACACATACATAGACTCACACACACACATCGACTCACACACACATAGACTCACACACACATCGACTCACACACACACATCGACTTACACACACACACATAGATAGACTCACACACACACATAGACTCACACACACATACATAGACTCACAAACACATACATAGACTCACACACACACATACATAGACTCACACACACATACATACATAGACTCACACACACATCGACTCACACACATACATCGACTCACACACACATACATAGACTCACACCCACATCGACTTACACACACACACATACATAGACTCACACACACACATCGACTTACACACACACATACATAGACTCACACACACACATCGACTTACACAGACACATAGACTCACACACACATCAACTCACACACACATCGACTTACACACACATCGACTTACACACACACACACATACATAGACTCACACACACATCGACTTACACACACACACACATAGACTCACACACACATCAACTCACACACACATCGACTTACACACACACATCGACTTACACACATACATACATAGACTCACACACACATCGACTTACACACACACATCGACTTACACACACACATCGACTCACACACACACATCGACTTACACACACATCAACTCACACACACACACATACATAGACTCACACACACATCGACTTACACACATACATAGACTCACACACACATCGACCTACACACACACACATACATAGACTCACACACACATAGACTCACACACACACACATACATAGACTCACACACACACATCGACTTACACACACACACATACATAGACTCACACACACACATCGACTTACACACACACACATACATAGACTCACACACACATCGACTTACACACACACACATACATAGACTCACACACACATCGACCTACACACACACATACATAGACTCACACACACATCGACTTACACACACATCAACTCACACACACACATACATAGACTCACACACACACATACATAGACTCACACACACATCAACTCACACACATACATAGACTCACACACACATACATAGACTTACACACACATCAACTCACACATACATACATAGACTCACACACACATCAACTCACACACACATACATAGACTCACACACACACATACATAGACTCACACACACATACATAGACTTACACACACATCAACTCACACACACATACATAGACTCACACACACATCAACTCACACACACATACATAGACTCACACACACACATACATAGACTCACACACACATCGACTTACACACACGTAGACATCGACCCACACACATACAAACACATCGACTTACACACATATGGAATCACACACAAACATCGACTTTAGACACACACACATGGAGTTACACACACACACACACACATCTACTCACATACACACGTAGACTTACAGACACACACATACACTCACATACACACGTAGACTTACACACACATCGACCGACACACACACACATATGGATTTACACAAACATATCGACTAAAACACACACACACACATGGACTTACACAATGACAAAGATCCCCCATATAGCCTGTAACAGACTGTAGGGGCAAGTGCTGTTAGTGAGCACCTATGAAGGCCGGAACGGTACACGAGGGGGTGGGTGGCCAGCACCACGCCCGACCGCCTTTGTCTCCCTAGTGGCGATGTTTACACACCGCACCAGGTACTCATTTGAGGCTGAGTCGACCTAGGGGAGGCCCGGGACCGGTTCAGATGATCGTGAGCAGAGGGTCAGGTACTCCAAAAGCACGAAGAACAACCCAGAGCCCAGGCCTACTGATGGTATCATAGGCCTTGACCAGGTCAATAAAGCAGAGATGTAGGTCTTGCTGGAATTCCCTACACCTCTGCTGTAGCAGACGGACAGAAAATATGGCATCTGTGCAGGACCGCCCTTTCCTAAAACCGCAATGGGGCTCTGCAAGCCTCTCCTCAGCGTGCCTGGCAAGGCGATGTTGAATAATCCTTGCCAGGACCTTTCCCGGCACACTGAGGAGTGAAATGCCCCTTGTTGTTACAGTCTGTGTGGTCCCCCTTCTTAAAGAGGGGGACCACCCGGGCATCCTTCCAATCCTGCGGAACCTGTCCAGTGGTCCAGACTATTGTTATGGTGTCATATAGGGCAGTCTGTGCACAAACGCTACCCTCCCTCAGCATTTCGCTTGGGAGATCATCTCTGCCCGTACAGACAACAACAACAACCGCCATTCGCCACTAAGTGGCGGTGACGTCACCACGATGCTTGTGCCAGGCTATGTACACACACACATACACAGGTACAGACACACACAGGTACACACACAGGTACACACACAGGTACACACACAAGTACACAACAACCGCCATTCGCCACTAAGTGGCGGTGACGTCACCACGACGCTTGTGCCAGGCCAGACACACACAGGTACACACACACACACAGGTACACACACACACAGTGTACACACTTATAGCTTGGGGTGAGCAGCAGCTACATCATGGGGGTACCTTGTTTTCTGGCGAGTATCAAGAGCCACGAAAATTAAAATGCTGCTATAGTTTTTGGGTTTTTTTACCTACGTGACTTTACCGAATAGAACCAAAGAGTATGGATCCTTGCAGTCACGAAAGCTTCAAATCTAGAATAAAATGCTGCTACTGATGATGATGATGATCGGTGGTGTGTGTTCGCTTTCTGGCCGCAACACAGCAGGGGTCGTGTTCAGGTGTTCGAACACCAAACAGACGAATCACTTTGCGAGGAATCACGTCTCTACATTCACCACACACACACAGTATTTGTGGTGAAGATGCTAACAAAAACATCGCTCTGATAACCCATACAGACCCAGAGACCCATACTCAGAGACCCATACAGACCCACAGATACCCATACTCAAAGACCCAGAGAGCGACCCAGAGACCCATACTCAGAGACCCATACAGACCCATAGAGACCCATACAGAGAACCATACAGACCCATAGAGACCCATACTCAAAGACCCAGAGAGACCCACAGATACCCATACTCAGAGATCCATACAGACCCATAGAGACCCATACAGAGAACCATACAGACCCATAGAGACCCATACTCAAAGACCCAGAGAACCCCACAGAGACCAATACTCAGAGACCCATACACATCCATAGATCCACAGAGAACCCATACAGACGCACAGAACCATACTCATAGAGAATCAGTATATGCATTGACTTTGAAACTGATTGGCTTAGACCAGGCGTGTTCAGGTGTTCGAATACCCAAAAGATGAAGCCTCTTGCCTACGCGACTTGGCGGAAGAAGCGAAAATATTATAGAGAGAAAAAAAAAACCATCAGTTAAAGCGGTCCCCAGTTCCGTCATGCAACTCGACTCCTGTTTTTATGATTTAGTAAACCCACGTGCCATGCATAGTTAAAAAAAAAGACTAAACCTGTTTTCGTGGTATTCTTGGTTCTTTCGGTAAAGTCACCACGCAGAAGGGAAACAATTAAATAATAAAAAATATCAAACAATACAATTATCACGACGTTTCGACTGCAACACAAGCAATCATCATCAGGTGTGAAAAGCACACCTGGGTTTAGATATCTCTAACTTGTAGCACTTTCTCAGGTCTCCCAACACTAAAATTGTTTTTGTTTAAAAAAAAATGTTTTTATACTCAGACGAGCGAACTTGCCGATGGCAAACGACAGCGGCCCCAACGTGAGTGGCTTATCGCGTGGACGCTTAGAGCCTCAGCCAAATATTATGACAGCGTAGTTAATGCAGACCTATATAGCCCCATACAGACCCATACAGACCTACAGAGACCCATACAGAGACTCATACAGAGCCACAGAGACCCATACAGACCCATAGAGACCCATACAGACCCATACAGACCTACAGAGACCCATACAGACCTACAGAGACCCATACAGAGACTCATACAGAGCCACAGAGACGCATACAGCCCCACAGAGACCCATACAGACCCATAGAGACTCATACAGAGACCCACAGAGACCCATAGAGACCCACAGTGACCCATACAGAGACTCATACAGAGCCACAGAGACCCATACAGACCCATAAAGACCCATACAGACCCATAGAGACCCACAGAAACCCATACTCATAGAGACCCATACTGACCCCCAAAAACCCAGAGACCCATACAGATCCATACAGACCCACAAGGGACGAATACTCATAGAAACCCATACAGACCCACAGAGACCCACAGATATCCATACTCCTAGAGACTCATACAGAGACCCATAAAGACCCAGAGAGACCCACAGAGATCCATACTCCTAGAGACTCATACAAAGACCCATAAAGACCCACAGAGACCAATACTCATAGAGACCCATACAGACCCACAGAGACCCACAGAGATCCATATAGACCTACAGAGACCCATACTCATAGAGACCCATACTCAAAGAGACTCATACAGAAACCCATACAGACCCACAGAGACCCGTACAGAGACCCATAAAGACCCAGAGACCCACACTCAGAGACCCACACTCAGAGACCCATACAGACGCACAGACCCATACTCATAGAGACTCTGAATATGCATCGACTTTGAAATCGATTGGCTTACATCAGCTGTGTTCAGGTGTTCAAACACCCAACAGAAGGGAGAGCCCCCCCCCCCCCCCCCACACGGTACTATGCAAACTTCGCTGAAGAAGAGAAAAGATTCGCGGAAATTAAGATTTGCATGTCGGAACGGGATGACAGCGTTGACGGATCGCGATCAGTTAAAGCGGAATCCCGGTTTTTTTGTTTGTTTAGCAAACGCACGTGCCATGCATAGTTACAAAAGAAAAAAAGGACTAAACCAGTTTTCTTGCTTTCGAAATTGTCAGGCCTCCCACCACTAAAGCTGTTTTTGTTTTTTTGTTTTTAAATCATAATCAGATAAGCGACTTTGCCGATGGCAAACGACAGCAGCCCCAACGTGAGCGGCTTATCGCGTGGACGCTTAGAGCCTCAGCCAAATATTATGACAGCGTAGTTAATGCAGACCCATAGAGCCCCATACAGAGACCCATACAGACCTACAGAGACCCATACAGAGACTCATACAGCCCCACAGAGACCCATACAACCCATAGAGACTCATGCAGACACGCACAGAGACCCATAGAGTCCCACAGACAACCATACAGCCCCACAGAGACCCATACAGACCCATAGAGACTCATGCAGAGACCCACAGAGACCCATGGAGTCCCACAGACACCCATACAGACCCATACAGACCCACAGAGACCCATACAGACCCATACAGACAAACAGAGACCAATACAGCCCCACAGAGACCCATACAGACCCATAGAGACTCATACAGATGTAGTGTTGTAAGGACGAGCAGACTTCTTAGGAGGCACACTCTGTGTATTGTATTATTTCCTTACACAATGCTTAACACACACAGAGGGATATTCGATCCCCTCACCCGATACCCTAGGGAGGTACAGCCTCCGGACTTGGCGGGACTCACACGTCTACCGCTAACCTCCTTGAATCCTAAGGAGGTACAGCCTCCTAGCTTGGCGGGACTCACACGTCTACCGCTATCCTAGTCCTCCGGCTAGGACCTAGGGGAGGCTATCTCTCTTAATGTTCGAAGGCTTGTGGACCAGATCTTATTTATTCACGATGTACTTACAAAAAATTCCGCAGGCTACCTGCTGGATCTCCTCTCTGTTTCAAAGAACAAATTTGACCTCAGGTCTTCGCTCATTTACCAGCTTCACATTCCCTATTGCCGTACAAAAACTGGAGGAAGAGCTTTTGCTATTGATGCCCCCAGGGTCTGGAATGCTATTGCCAATAAACTGCAACTTGAATCACTACCTATGAGATCTTCACTCAAAACTGCTCTAGAGGAGTTGTACACCCCTAGCTGCCACTGCTATTCAGTGGCCTAAATTATGGCCCTAGATTTTGGTGTTATAATTTATTTATGTAGTTTATTGTTAAAAATTCGGTCACAGTCCCTATGATCACTATTACATTGGATTTATGGCTTTCATTTTGGTGATTTCGAAAAGTTTTTTTTTTATTTTGGCCATGTTTTTGTTTATTGTAGTACGGAGTTAGACTGATTGCCTTAATCTTCGTTGTCTTGTGGTTGTTGTTATTTGACTTGCATCCCACTGGGATGTTTGCACACAGCGTTGGTGTACGGTGCTATTTCAGGAATATTTTGATATTTTTTTCCTGGATTTTCTGTTTGCACAGAGTCACACGTAGTCACTTTAAGATGTTTTCTTGTTCATGTTTTTTTTATTTTGTTGAGGTTGCACCCGATTCAAGAGGGGAATGGCTCACAGGGCTATACCAAATAAATAAACTATGAAATAAATAAACTATCTGACCCACCGCTGGCCCGGTGGGTCCTGACCACTGGGTATGCCGATCCTTAGCCCTAAGAAAGGCCGGAAGGCTGGTCCAGGGTCCTGGCTAGGCTCCAGCCCGGGCTTCTGTCTTCGTGTAGGGAGAGAACTCCCCCGAGGTCCGTTGGGTCACCCGTCTTATACTCTTTCGTGGCCAGGTAGAACCAATCATACATTCCCACGTGGAACCGTCTGATTGGCTCGTACCAAACCCTGGCTACGATCCGTTTCACCTCGACTGACCCCAACCGTTGTACCCAGGGGTAATGCTGCACTGCCCTGGTGGCAATGCAGGTTACGCAAGAGCGCGTAGTTAACACCTCTGCACAGAGACCCACAGAGACCCATAGAGTCCCACGGAGACCCATACAGACCCATACAGACCCACAGAGACCCATACAGACCCATAGAGACTCATACAGAGACCCACAGAGACCCATACAGACCCACAAAGACCCATACAGACCCACAGAGACCCATACAGACCCATAGAGACTCATACAGAGACCCACAGAGACCCATACAGACCCACAGAGACCCATACAGACCCACAGATACCCATACAGACCAATAGAGACTCATACAGAGACCCACAGAGACCCATACAGACAAACAGAGACCCATACAGCCCCACAGAGACCCATACAGACACACAGAGACCCAGAGACCCATACAGCCCCACAGAGACCCATACAGACAAACAGAGACCCATACAGCCCCACAGAGACCCATACAGACCCATATAGACTCATACAGAGACCGACAGAGACCCGTACAGACCCACAGAGACCCATACAGACCCATACAGACCCACAGAGACCCATACAGACCCATAGAGACTCATACAGAGACCCACAGAGACCCATACAGACAAACAGAGACCCATACAGCCCCACAGAGACCCATACAGACCCATAGAGACTCATACAGAGACCCACAGAGACCCGTACAGACCCACAGAGACCCATACAGACCCATACAGACCCACAGAGACCCATACAGACCCATAGAGACTCATACAGAGACCCACAGAGACCCATACAGACAAACAGAGACCCATACAGCCCCACAGAGACCCGTACAGAGACCCATAGAGACCCAGAGAACCAAACTCAGAGACCCATACAAACGCACAGACCCATACTCATAGAGACTCAGAATATGCATTGACTTTGAAATCGATTGGCTTACACCAGCTGTGTTCAGGTGTTCAAACACCCAACAGAAGAAGCCTTCTTCTTAAGTTCTTTCGGTAAATTCACCACGTAGAATGAGAATAAAATAATAAATTGATAAAATAAAATAACGCAGTCAAATTCTCACGACGTTTCGGCCAAAACACAAGCGGCCTTCATCTGGTGAATGGAAGAGACTGTCTGTAGGACAGTGCTGGAGTGAAAAAGCCACGCTCAGATAGCGACCTTTAATCTGTGTGAGAAGAAACAAAGCGCCTTGACAAAGGCATTAGCATAGAATTTAGCATTGAAATGGCTGAGTGATTAGCTTGTGACTGGTCACAGAAATGGCTATGTTAAAGTTAAAGCATACACATCCGCAGAGGCACCCCTTGACAAAGGAATTAGCATAGAATTTAGCTTTGAAATAGCTAAGTTAAAGCATACACATCTGCAGAAGCACCCCTTGACAAAGGAATTAGCATAGAATTTAGCATTGAAATAGCTGAGTGATTAGCTTGTAACTGGTCACAGAAATAGCTATGTTAAAGTCAGAGCATATACATTCACAGAGGCACCTAGTACAAATCAAACAGGAGAATTTAGCATTGAAATAACTGAGTGATTAGCTTGTGACTGGTCACAGAAATGGCTATGTTGAAGTCAAGGCCTACACATCTGAGCTATTCACAGTAACTGGGTATACACTACAATATATAATGAATACTACATAGTGAACCAATAAAAAACTAAAATATAAATTACCTCAATGTTATCAATAAACTCTATATATTCTCCAATCAGCTAAGCTACCAACAATAAGTCGTTATATATCACAATGCTATATGGCGAAAAAAATGGGTGGATTCTTACCCTCAACTTTAGCAACACGGATAGCTACGGGCCCCGTTCAGACGGACGAGTTCATCCATGGTCGGAACAGAGGAGGGGGAGAGAGACAGCTGCGAGGCCCTGTTATACTCCATGTTGTAAACCATACCATTAACCGTGGTGTGATAGGTATTAAGAGTCAATTCCAGCGAAAGAGCTGCGGTCTGAAGGTCATCGTAAAATACAATTAATTAAGAACGGAAATGGGTTAAAACATCTTTCCAATGGTTACTAAGCCAGAATCTATCTTCTCGGTGGAAATTGTCTCTGTGCTTGTATATGTGAATGGCCTCATGAACGAATCTCTCATGGTAGCCGGTTGGTTTGCAAAGAACCTCCGTCTTGGAGAAGTCAATGTCATGTGAGCCCACTGAATTATAACAGTGATCTGCCACGGCAGAGGAGTTCGTCCTACCGTGTTTCAAGTCTGCTTTATGTTCACGGATGCGGTCCGAGATATGTCGTTTGGTTTCTCCAATGTAGCTACTACCACAGAGGCACTTTAGTTTGTAAACGCCCGGGTACTGTATGTCTGGAACAGCATCTTTTACAGATGGAATTAAATCACGGATTTTATGTACTGTGTTGAATCGGACCTGGATCTTGTGTTTATTCAGGACTTTGGAGATCTTTTTAGTGACCCCTGCAATGTAGGGTAAGGTGATGGTTTTGAGTGGCTCCACAAGAGGATCCTTCTTCATGACTGGAGTGATGGCTTTGCGGATTGTGTAGTCGGAGTAACCATTAGCCCTGAGAGCCTGGTGTACGTACCTGAGTTCACTGGTAATGTGTTCCTGGTCGGAAATGCATTGGGCTCTATGGTATAGAGTCTTGATGAGGGAGTTCTTCTGAGATGGATGGTGGTGGGAATCCGGTTTCAAGTAAGCATCTGTATGGGTAGCTTTCCTGTAGACAGAGTGGCTCATTGAACCATCATGTCTGCTTTTAATGAAGACATCCAAAAAGGGTAGTTTGCCATCTTTTTCGACCTCCATGGTAAATCTGATGGCTGGGTGTATGGAATTGATGTGGTCGCGGAATTGGTCTAGAGCAGGCTGGCCATGTGGTCAGATGACAAAGGTGTCATCCACGTACCTCTTCCATAAGGTCGGGCGTAGAGTGGCAGCCTGGATGGCGTCAGTTTCAAATTTTTCCATGAATACATTGGCTACAACCGGAGATAGGGGGGAGCCCATTGGGGTGCCCTCAGTTTGTTTGTAGAAAGTTCCATTCCAGGTGAAGTATGTGTTGGTTAAGCAATGTCTCACCAGGGAGGGTACATCAGTATGCAGTCCTTGATGAACCAGGTCTTCAATGATAGCGATGGTGTCAGGTACCGGGACTTTGGTGAACAAGGACACCACATCGAAACTGACAAGCAGGTCGTCTGGGGACAGGGAAATGCCTTTGATTGTCGATACCAGGTGAGTAGAATTTTGTATCGCAGAGGTGGTTTTTCCAGTGAAAGGTCGCAGTATATCAGCAATTAAACGTGCCAGTTTATAGGTGGGGGAGTTGATAGTAGAGACGATGGGACGAAGGGGTGTATCTTCTTTGTGTATCTTTGGAAGGCCATATAATCTTGGTGGTCTGGCAGCAGAGGGTTTCAACGAGAACTGTTTGGTCTCTTCAATTAATGCTGTTGAATCAGAGATGATTTTGTTCGTTTTGGTAACCAGGCTGTTGGTGGGATCTCTTTTTATTTTTGTATAGCTGCCATCGTTGAGTAGTTCTTGAATTTTGTTGTTATATTCTGTTTTGTCCATGATGACAGTGGCATTGCCCTTGTCGGCTGAGAGGACGACAATATCATCTCTCTTTTTTAATTGGGATAATTAAAAACGTTCGTCTTTGCTGATGTTGCTGGGTGGCAACTTAGCGTTTTTGAGGGTTGCAGCGATTTCAAATCTTGCTACGTCTGCAGAGATGTGACTCAAGCCCTTGAGTGCAACGTCGACATGGGCAATGATATCATTAACCGGTAAGTGTCTCGGTGTGACAGCAAAGTTTAGACCTTTAGCTAAAACGGATTTCAGACCATCAGAAATGGAACTGTTACTGCGATTAATTACGACTTTGTTGACGTCTATCTTTTCAGTGTGTGGATCCGATTTTTTTGTTGGAGAGGTGATTGAATTTGGAAATCAAATTGTCCCTACATTTGGTCGACATGGTGGCAGCTATGTCGACCACACACTGAAAAGAGAGATGGATCCACACACTGACGCGACCTGTTTCTCACAAAAGGGAGACCCCCCCCCCCCCACACGGTACTATGCAAACTTCGCTGAATAAGAGAAAAGATTCGCGGAAATCAAGATTTGCATGTCGGAATGAGATGACAGCGTTGACGGATCGCGATCAGTTAAAGCGGAATCTCGGTTTTTTTTTGTTTAGCAAACGCACGTGCCATGCATAGTTAAAAATAAAAAAGGAATAGACCAGTTTTCTTGCTTTCGAAATTGTCAGGCCTCCCACCACTAAAGGTGTTTTTGTTTTTAAAAAAAAATTCATAATCAGATAAGCGACTTTGCCGATGGCAAACGACAGCGGCCCTAACGTGAGTGGCTTATCGCGTGGACATTTAGAGGCTCAGCCAAATATTATGACAGCGTAGTTAATGCAGACCCATAGAGCCCCATACAGAGACCCATACAGACCTACAGAGACCCATACAGAGACTCATACAGAGCCACAGAGACCCATAGAGCCCCATACAGAGACCCATACAGACCCATAGAGACTCATAGAAAGACCCACAGAGACCCATACAGACAAACAGAGACTCATACAGAGACCCATACAGCCCCACAGAGACCCATACAGACCCATAGAGACCCAGAGACCCATACAGACAACCAGAGATCCATACTTATAGAGACCCATACAGATCCACAGATATCCATAATGACCCACAGAGACCCATAGAGATCCACGCTCAGAGACCCGTACAGACGCCTAAAGACCCAGAGACCCATACCGACCCATACAGACCCCACAGAGACCTTAACTCAGAGACCCATACAGACGCCTAAAGACCCAGAGACCCATACCGACCCATAGAGACACACAGAGACCCATACAGCCCCACAGAGACCCATACAGACCCACAGAGACCCATACAGACCCCTAAATACCCAGAGACCCATACAAACACAGAGACCCATACAGACCCATACAACCCCACAGAGACCCATACAGCCCCACAGAGACCCATACAGACCCCACAGAGACCCTTACTCAGAGACCCATACAGACCCCTAAAGACGCAAAGACCCATACAGCCCCACAGAGACCATTACTCAGAGACCCATACAGCCCCACAGAAACCCATACAGACCCATAGAGACCCTTACTCAGAGACCCATACAGACCCCTAAAGACCCAAAGACCCATACAGCCCCACAGAGACCCATACAGACACAGAGACCGATAAAGACCCATACTGACACACAGATACCCATACAGACCCCTAAAGACCCAGAGACCTATACAGCCCCACAGAGACCCATACAGACACACAGAGACCCATACAGACACACAGAGACCCATACAGACACACAGAGACCCATACAGACCCCTAAAGACCCAGAGACCCATACAGACACACAGAGACCCAAAAAGCCCCACAGAGACCCATACAGACACACAGAGACCCATACAGACCCCTAAAGAGCCAGAGACCCATACAGCCCCACAGAGACCCATACAGACCCACAGAGACCCATACAGACCCCTAAAGACCGAGAGACCCATACAGCCCCACAGAGACCCATACAGACACACAGAGACCCATACAGCCCCACAGAGACCCATACAGACACACAGAGACCCATACAGCCCCACAGAGACCCATACAGACACACAGAGACCCAGAGACCCATACAGACCCCTAAAGACCCAGAGACCCATACAGACACACAGAGACCCATACAGCCCCACAGAGACCCATATAGACACACAGAGACCCATACAGACCCCTAAAGACCCAAAGACCCATACAGACAAAACAGAGACCCAAACAGACACACAGAGACCCATACAGACCCCTAAAGACCCAGAGACCCATACAGCCCCACAGAGACCCTTACAGACACACAAAGACCCATACAGACACACAGAGACCCATACAGCCCGACAGAGACCCATACAGACACACAGAGACCCATACAGACCCCTAAAAACCCAGAGACCCATACAGCCCCACAGAGACCCTTACAGACACACAAAGACCCATACAGACACACAGAGACCCATACAGACCCCTAAAGAGCCAGAGACCCATACAGACACACAGAGACCCATACAGCCCCACAGAGACCCATACAGACACACAGAGACCCATACATACCCCTAAAGAGCCAGAGACCCATACAGCCCCACAGAGACCCATACAGACCCACAGAGACCCATACAGACCCCTAAAGACCGAGAGACCCATACAGCCCCACAGAGACCCATACAGACACACAGAGACCCATACAGCCCCACAGAGACCCATACAGACACACAGAGACCCATACAGCCCCACAGAGACCCATACAGACACACAGAGACCCAGAGACCCATACAGACCCCTAAAGACCCAGAGACCCATACAGACACACAGAGACCCATACAGCCCCACAGAGACCCATACAGACACACAGAGACCCATACAGCCCCACAGAGACCCATATAGACACACAGAGACCCATACAGACCCCTAAAGACCCAGAGACCCATACAGACAAAACAGAGACCCATACAGACACACAGAGACCCATACAGACCCCTAAAAACCCAGAGACCCATACAGCCCCACATAGACCCTTACAGACACACAAAGACCCATACAGACCCCTAAAGACCCAGAGACCCATACAGACACACAGAGACCCATACAGCCCCACAGAGACCCATACAGACACACAGAGACCCATAGAGCCCCACAGAGACCCATACAGACACACAGAGACCCATACAGACCCACAGAGACCCAGAGACCCATACAGACACACAGAGACCCATACAGACAAACAGAGACCCATACAGCCCCACAGAGACCCATACAGACACACAGAGACCCATACAGATACACAGAGACCCATACAGACCCCTAAAAACCCAGAGACCCATACAGACACACAGAGACCCATACAGACCCATACAACCCCACAGAGACCCATACAGCCCCACAGAAATCCATACAGACCCCTAAAGACCCAGAGACCCATACAGACACACAGAGACCCACACAGACCCCTAAAGCCCCAGAGATCCATATAGGCACACAGAGACCCATACAGCCCCACAGAGACCCATACAGACACAGAGAGACCCATACAGACCCCTAAAGCCCCAGAGACCCATACAGACCCACTAAGACCCATGATGAGACTGAACTGAAATTTCATTTTTCGCTTATCGCGTTCTGGGTTAGATTGCGTAACCAGAAATGTGCCGTTAATCTCGCCACCAGGTGACAGCTGTCGCCTGATGAAGCTGGTCGTGATTACTGGCAAAACGTCGAACTCAGATGGTAAACGTTGTGGGTTCACTATAGTGTACACTATACACTGCACAATACACTACACGATCTATACTACTCCATACACTGCATTATACACCACACAATCTATACTACACTACACTATACACTACACAACCTATACTACACTATACACTGCACTATACACTACACAATCTATACTACTCTATACACTGCATTATACACTACACAATCTATACTACACTATACACTGCACTATACACTACACGATCTATACTACTCTATACACTGCATTATACACCACACAATCTATACTACACTACACTATACACTACACAACCTATACTACACTATACACTGCACTATACACTACACAATCTATACTACACTATACACTGCACTATACACTACACAATCTATACTACACTACACTATACACTACACATTCTATACCACACTATACACTGCACTATACACTACACAATCTATGCTACACAACACTATACACTACACAATCTATACTACACTATACAATGCACTATACACTACACAATCTATACCTCACTACACTATACACTACACAACCTATACTACACTATACACTGCACTATACACTACACAACCTATACTACACTATACACTGCACTATACACTACACAATCCATACTACACTACACTATACACTACAAATTCTATACCACACTATACACTGCACTATACACTACACAATCTATACTATACTACACTACACTATACACTACACAACCTATACTACACTATACACTGCACTATACACTACACAATCTATACTACACTATACACTGCACTATACACTACACAATCTATACTACACTACACTATACACTACACGACCTATACTACACTATACACTGCACTATACACTACACAATCTATACTACTCTATACACTGCACTATACACTAAACAATCTATACTACACCACACTATACACTACACAACCTATACTACACTATACACTGCACTATACACTACACAATCTATACTACACTATACACTACACTATACACTACACAATCTATACTACACTATACACTGCACTATACACTACACAACCTATACTACACTATACACTGCACTATACACTACACAATCTATACTATACTATACACTGCACTATACACTACACAATCTATACTACTCTATACACTGCACTATACACTACACATCTATACTACACTACACTATACACTACACAATCTATACTACACTATACACTGCACTATACACTACACAATCTATACTACACTATACACTACACTATACACTACACAATCTATACTACACTATACACTGCACTATACACTACACAATCTATACTACACTATACACTACACTATACACTACACAATCTATACTACTCTATACACTGCACTATACACTACACATCTATACTACACAACACTATACACTACACAATCTATACTACTCTATACACTGCACTATACACTACACAATCTAT